>NC_090929.1:851830441-852131564 GCF_040938575.1 Ambystoma mexicanum | reverse complement strand
TCCTGGGTGGCCTCCCCCATCCCCCCGGGCCCATTAACGGCCATTTTTGATTTTTTTTCTTTTTTTTTTTTGTTTAATTTTTGTTTTTTGGACAGTGTGTTGCCTTGTGTGGCTCCCGTGGGCATTCGCTGTATTGTGGCTGGGCTCATGCAGGCTTGTCATGATTTTGGTTCAGATGCTTGGGTTTGTGTGACTCACACCCCTCCTGCTTCCCATTTCCATGGGCTTGCAAAGGGTGTGCCCAAGTGACATTGACGTACATGGTGACGTTGGACTCCCATTTGATGTGTGGGCAGTCTGTAGTCAATACTGTGTATACATTCATAGTGCATATTGTTGTTGTATTGTACACTGCATGGTGTATTGATATGTGCCTCTGCATCCATCTCATCCTCCTAATTTGCAGGTCCATTTCTCATGTCTTCACAAGGCGGTCTACCTTGGAACTGGTGTCCATGTTGTAAGCAGTGCACCTACACTCTTGCGTGGTAGTGAGGCTACCAATTTTTTAAGTCTGTAATGTCATGTTTAGGTAGGTTGGAGGATGTGTAGGTGATTGGTATTCTTGGTAAGTATTTGGTAATGTGTGTTGTAGGTCCTGCATTACTGTGAGCATTTCATGTGTGGCCATGTTTCCATTAGGGACACTCTAGTTGGTGACACTTGGGGCATGTTGTGGGGATTAATTTGTTTGCTCTCACATTGCATGACATGCCATGGTGTGTTGTGTGGCCTTGCCGGGGAGGGGTTGGGTGACATGGCACTGTTCTCATGTAGTATTTTGCAAGTGGGTATTCATTTCTGCAGCATGGAAGTGTGTCTTTTGATGACACTGTATTGGTGGTGTTGGTGTAGGTAGGGATGCACACATTGTGACACTTCCACATGAACAATCTCAGGCTGCTATGGTTCTGACAGTTGACTGTCCCTTTGTTCGTCATAATTGTTAGGTCGAGTCATCATTGCTTACCAGATGGTATCTGCCATGGCTGTGTGCACTCCACAGGGGTGTGATTTCTATGTGAAGTAATTAGCCACCAGCTGCTTACGGCTGCCTCACCCCGTGCCCTTTCCCCTCCCATGCGCAGCGGACGTGCATGTGGTTGGGGATGTGGGGGCACCACCATGTCCACAGCCAGGCCCCGGCGTGTTGCAACATTGTGCAGGACACATGTTGCCACTATGATCCTGCACACTACTGGGGGCGCATATAACAGCTGCCCGCCAGAACAGTCAAGGGAGCGAAAGCGTGACTTGAGCACTCAGAATGTGCGCTCCACTATGCAATATGGGCTGTGTTGTATCTTACCTCGGGAGGCGTGATGGGGTTCCAAATTGGCGTCATCATGTGGGTGCTCAGAGGGTAGGCACTGTCCCCTGGTGAGGAGGTGATGGGTATCATTAGTGGGGTAGTGACATAACTCTGCATCTGACATGCATGCATGTGCAGTGGCATTCATACTCACCAAGCAGCTATGTATCAGCCCAGCTTCTAGGTCCCGGCTTAGGGTAGACATTCGGTAAATGAAGCTGTCGTGGGTGGACCCTGGATAGTTGGCATATACAGAGGTGATGATTCCCTTGGCATTACATACTACCTGCACGTTGATGGAATGCCAGTGCTTGCGGTTCCTATAGATGTGCTCAGATGCCCTGGGGGGACGTAGTGCCACATGGGTGCAGTCAATGGCACCTAGCACTTTGGGGAATTGTGCCACACCGTAGAAATCCAGGGCGCCAGCCTGCCTTTCTGCAGGTGTCCTGGGCAGGTATATGTGCCTGCGGACTGATGGGCGTGCAGTGATGATGTTCAAGACCTGGTGTAGGCAGCGTGACTGCGTGGCCTGTGACACCCCACCCACTATGGCGCTTGTCCGCTGAAATGATCCAGTGGCCAAGAAGTGCAGTACATTAAGGACCTTCTCCAGGGGGCTGAGTGCTTGGGAGCACAGCGTGGGTGATGTGAGGTCATCCTCCCACTCACTGACCAGGTCCAGTATTATGTGTGGTGGAAACCTGTACCTCCCATACACCTGGTCATCAGGCATCCCAAAAAGGCTGGTTCTGGGAGTGAAAATTCGGGCCCTCACTATCCTCCTCCTCCTCCTTTGGTAACGCACGGCCACTGCTGCTAGGAACGGTATATTCATCCTGGCGTCTGAGCTTGTTTGTTGCTTGCGCGCACTTTTATGCTGCGCGGGTCGATGTACGCCTGCTTCATGCTGGCGTACGTGTTTCAGGATTGGACCATTTATTTTTCGGCGCGTTGTAGGCGACCGTGTGAATCTTCCCGTCCACCCCAGGAATACATGTACCCCACTCTCACAGGCCCAGTCGCGTGTGGAAGTTCACGCGCACACCGAAATACACATACCCTGCAAAATCACGTCTGAAACTTCACACGCACCCCGAAATACACGTACCCAGCGCAATCGCGTGTGGAACTCCCGCGAACCCCGTAATACACATAGCCTGCTGGTATCGCGTGTGGAAGTTCACGCGGACCCATAATACACATACCCGGATGGTATTGCATGGGAGACTACCCGGGCACCCCAGGAATACACATACCCAGGCAAATCGCACGGCTGGGGGGTGGGGGTGCTGGGAGACATGTGAGGGGGCCTGGTGGAGGGTGCCCTGCACTGCTGGGGGGTGGGGGTGCAGGGGGACATGAGTGGGGGCCTGGTGGAGGGTGCCCTGCACTGCTGGGGGGTGGGGGTGATGGGAGACATGAGTGGGGGCCTGGTGGAGGGTGCCCCTGGATGCTGGTGGGTGGGGGTGATGGGACACATGAGTTGGACATGAGTGGGGGCCTGGTGGAGGGTGCCCTGCACTGCTGGGGGGTGGGGGTGCTGGGAGACAAGTGTGGGGGCCTGGTGGTGGGTGCCCTGCACTGCTGGGGGGTGGGGGTGCAGGGGGACATGTGTGGGGTCCTGGTGGAGGGTGCCCCTGGATGCTGGGGGGTGGGGGTGATGGGAGACATGAGTGGGGGCCTGGTGGAGGGTGCCCCTGGATGCTGGTGGGTGGGGGTGATGGGACACATGAGTTGGACATGAGTGGGTGCCTGGTGGAGGGTGCCCCTGGATGCTGGGGGGTGGGGGTGCAGGGGGACATGTGTGGGGTCCTGGTGGAGGGTGCCCCTGGATGCTGGGGGGTGGGGGTGATGGGAGACATGAGTGGGGGCCTGGTGGAGGGTGCCCCTGGATGCTGGTGGGTGGGGGTGATGGGACACATGAGTTGGACATGAGTGGGGGGCTGGTGGAGGGTGCCCTGCACGGCTGAGGGGTGGGGGTGATGGGAGACATGAGTGGGGGATTGGTGGAGGGTGCCCTGCACTGCAGGTGGGTGGGGTGATGGGAGACATGAGTGGGGGCCTGGTGGAGGGTGCCCTGCACTGCTGGGGAGTGGGGGTGATGGGAGACATGAGTGGGGGCCTGGTGGAGGGTGCCCCTGGATGCTGGTGGGTGGGGGTGCAGGGGGACATGAGTTGGACATGAGTGGGGGGCTGGTGGAGGGTGCCCTGCACTGCTGGGGGGTGGGGGTGCTGGGAGACATAAGTGGGGGCCTGGTGGAGGGTGCCCTGCACTGCTGGGGGGTGGGGGTGCTGTGAGACATGTGTGGGGGCCTGGTGGAGGGTGCCCTGCACTGCTGGGGGGTGTGGGTGATGGAAGACATGAGTGGGGGCCTGGTGGAGGGTGCCCCTGGATGCTTTTGGGTGGGGGTGCAGGGGAGCATGAGTGGGGGCCTGGTGGAGGGTGCCCTGCACTGCTGCGGGGTGGGGGTGATGGGAGACATGAGTGGGGGCCTGGTGGAGGGTGCCCTGCACTGCTGGGGGGTGGGGGTGCTGGGAGGCATGTGTGGGGGCCTGGTGGCGGGTGCCCTGCACTGCTGGGGGGTGGGGGTGCAGGGGGACATGAGTGGGGGCCTGGTGGAGGGTGCCCTGCACTGCTGGGGGTGGGGGTGATGGGAGACATGAGTGGAGGCCTGGTGGAGGGAGCTCCTGGATGCTGGTGGGTGGAGGTGCAGGAGGACATGAGTTGGACATGAGTGGGGGCCTGGTGGAGGGTGCCCTGCACTGCTGGGGGTGGGGGTGCTGGGAGACATGTGTGGGGGCCTGGTGGAGGGTGCCCTGCACTGCTGGGGGGTGGGGGTGCAGGGGGACATGAGTGGGGGCCTGGTAGAGGGTGCCCCTGGATGCTGGGGGGTGGTGGTTCAGGGGGACATGTGTGGGGGGCCTGGTGGAGGGTGCCCCTGGATGCTGGGGGGTGGGGGTGAAGGGAGACATGAGTGGAGGCCTGGTGGAGTGTGCCCCTGGATGCTGGTGGGTGGGGGTGATGGGACACATGAGTTGGACATGAGTGGGGGCTGATGGAGGGTGCCTTGCACTGCTGGGGGGTGGGGTGATGGGAGACATGAGTGGGGGCCTGGTGGAGGGTGCCCTGCACTGCTGGGGGGTGGGGTTAATGGGAGACATGAGTGGGGGCCTGGTGGAGGGTGCCCCTGGATGCTGGTGGGTGGGGGAGATGGAGCACATGAGTTGGACATGAGTGGGGGCCTGGTGGAGGGTGCCCTGCACTGCCGGGGGGTGGGGGTGATGGGAGACATGAGTGGGGGCCTGGTGGAGGGTGCCCCTGGATGCTGGTGGGTGGGGGTGATGGGACACATGAGTTGGACATGAGTGGGGGCCTGGTGGAGGGTGCCCTGCACTGCTGGGGGTGGGAGTGCTGGGTGCGACATGTGTGGGGGCCTGGTGGAGGGTGCCCTGCACTGCTGCGGGGTGGGGGTGCAGGGGGACATGAGTGGGGGCCTGGTGGAGGGTGCCCCTGGATGCTGGGGGGTGGGGGTGCAGGGGGACATGAGTGGGGGCCTGGTGGAGGGTGCCCCTGCACTGCTGGGGGTGGGGGTGGTGGGAGACATGAGTGGGGGCCTGGTGGAGGGTGCCCCTGGATGCTGGTGGGTGGGGGTGCAGGGGGACATGAGTGGGGGCCTGGTGGAGGGTGCCCCTGGATGCTGGGGGTTGGGGGTGATGGGAGACATGAGTGGGGGCCTGGTGGAGGGTGCCCCTGGATGCTGGTGGGTGGGGGTGATGGGACACATGAGTTGGACATGAGTGGGGGGCTGGTGGAGGCTGCCCCTGCACTGCTGGGGGTGGGGGTGATGGGAGACATGAGTGGGGGCCTGGTGGAGGGTGCCCTGCACTGCTGGCGGGTGGGGGTGATGGGAGACATGAGTGGGTGCCTGGTGGAGGGTGCCCCTGGATGCTGGTGGGTGGGGGTACAGGGGGACATGAGTGGGGGCCTGGTGGGGGGTGCCCCTGGATGCTGGTGGTGGGGGTGATGGGACACATGAGTTGGACATGAGTGGGGGGCTGGTGGAGGCTGCCCTGCACTGCTGGGGGGTGGGGGTGATGGGAGACATGAGTGGGGGCCTGGTGGAGGGTGACCCTGGATGCTTGTGGGTGGGGGTGCAGGGGGACATGAGTGGGGGCCTGGTGGAGGGTGCCCTACACTGCTGCGGGGTGGGAGTGATGGGAGACATGAGTGGGGGCCTGGTGGAGGGTGCCCCTGGATGCTGGTGGGTGGGGGATATGGGGCACATGAGATGGACATGAGTGGGGGCCTGGTGGAGGGTGCCCTGCACTGCTGGGGGGTGGGGGTGCTGGGAGACATGTGTGGGGGCCTGGTGGAGGGTGCCCTGCACTGCTGGGGGGTGGGGGTGCAGGGGGACATGAGTGGGGGCCTGGTGGAGGGTGCCCTGCACTGCTGGGGGGTGAGGGTGATGGGAGACATGAGTGGGGGCCTGGTGGAGGGTGCCCCAGGATGATGGTGGGTGGGGGTGATGACACACATGAGTTGGACATGAGTGGGGGGCTGGTGGAGGCTGCCCCTGAAGTGCTGGGGGGTGGGGGTGATGGGAGACATGAGTGGGGGCCTGGTGGAGGGTGCCCTGCACTGCTGGGGGGTGGGGGTGATGGGAGACATGAGTGGGGGCCTGGTGGAGGGTGCCCCTGGATGCTGGTGGGTGGGGGTGCAGTGGGACATGAGTGGGGGCCTGGTGGAGGGTGCCCCTGGATGCTGGGGGTGGGGGTGATGGGAGACATGAGTGGGGTCCTGGTGGGGGGTGCCCCTGGATGCTGGTGGGTGGGGGTGATGGGACACATGAGTTGGACATGAGTGGGGGGCTGGTGGAGGGTGCCCTGCACTGCTGGGGGGTGGGGGTGATGGGGGACATGAGTGCGGGCCTGGTGGAGGGTGCCCTGCACTGCTGGGGGGTGGGGGTGATACGAGACATGAGTGGGGGCCTGGTGGAGGGTGCCCCTGGATGCTGGTGGTGGGGGAGATGGGGCACATGAGTTGGACATGAGTGGGGGCCTGGTGGAGGTTGCCCTGCACTGCTGGGGGGTGGGGGTGCTGGGAGACATGTGTGGGGGCCTGGTGGAGGGTGCCTTGCACTGCTGGGGGGTGGGGGTGCAGGGGGACATGAATGGGGGCCTGGTGGAGGGTGCCCTGCACTGCTGGGGGGTGGGGGTGATGGGAGACATGAGTGGGGGCCTGGTGGAGGGTGCCCCTGGATGCTGGTGGGTGGGGGTGCAGGGGGACATGAGTTGGACATGAGTGGGGGGCTGGTGGAGGGTGCCCTGCACTGCTGGGGGGTGGGGGTGATGGGGGACATGAGTGCGGGCCTGGTGGAGGGTGCCCTGCACTGCTGGGGGGTGGGGGTGATGGGAGACATGAGTGGGGGCCTGGTGGAGGGTGCCCCTGGATGCTGGTGGGTGGGGGTGATGGGACACATGAGTTGGACATGAGTGGGGGGCTGGTGGAGGGTGTCCTGCACTGCTGGGGGGTGGGGGTGATGAGAGACATGAGTGGGGGCCTGGGTGTCCGTGTTTGTCGGTACCCCTTTGCACCTCATTTGTCCTAGAGGGCCACTGTATGGACCATTCATCATGGCTGTATATGGGTGCTTTTTGTTAGCGCACATTTTGGCGCAGGGTCGCTACCGCCTGCTTTCTTGTGGCGTACTTGTTTGGCCCTGTGCACGTCTTTCACTGTGCGCTGGTTTGCCCTATTCGATTCCATGAATACGGGTTGTAGGCGAGCGTGTGGGCGTTCCGTGCACTTGCCTCCTGTACTTCCCCCGTGACGCCCATATTTTCACGCGTTGTTCCCCCATTCCGAGTGTTACGCCCCGTGTTACGCCTACTTTTGTGATGTGCGCCGCGCTATGTGCGATTTTGCAGTGGCCATGGCGCACGCTTTTGGATGACCTGTGCGCCGGCGTGCGCGGCACACTTTTTCAGTGCACATCCAATGTTTTTCTCGCGCACGGACTTCCATGAATCGATGTGCGCTGGTTTCCCTGCGATTTTCGCACTTGCACTGCGATTTTCGTACTTTTACTGTGAATTGCAGGTTTTGGCACCTCTGCGCGGGAATTTTCGGCGCACATTAATTCCATGAATCGATCCCTGAATGTATTGTTAAATCGAATAGAAGAAAGATTTCCAACGCAAGAAGTGTGTTGCTCGCATTTATCTGTGTGAGGACCCCCAGCTGTTCACCAGAACGACTACAATCAGTATAAGGCCGGCGCCATCTATGAGCATTGTTAGTCATTATAGGCATTATGTTAACTCTTGGGGCAGTAAAGCTACGACCCCTCACCCGGACCAGACAATATGGATGTATATCTCCCTGTATCTGGCAGTGTATGCACAGCCCCAATCAGGCAATATAATGTAGGATGTCTTTAAGCAGAATAGCAATGCCATTGCATCAAGTAGCATGACCCCCACAGGCAATACTTGAATTATTCAAACAGGTAGTGTACTAATTAAAGTCAATCAGGCACTATAGTTAATGATACCCCGTCCACTTTTCAGTATAGATGTTTCCTTATTAGGGAGTATAGATGGCGAAGAGGCCTAACAGGAAATGTTGGTAGGGCACCATTAGGCAGAATAGGAACTAACCACCCACACGTTGCAGTAAAGACATTATTGACACCACTAGGGCAGTGAGGTTATGACCTCATGAGGGGCTATAGGCATTTTATTGCTAACAGCACAAACGCAGCTCGATAGCAGGAGAGCACTGTACAGCTGCATGGTGCCACCATTGGGCTTGGCATTCTATGCAGTGGTGCAGTGCTGTTGGTGGAGGGAGAGGAGAATATGCCATTTCAGTTAGCATGCCACACTTGCCACAGTGACACCTAGCAGCTATCCTTGGAAGTTGAGTTGAACTTCCACAGGTGGCTATTAGACAGTGCTGTGACAGGCATGGCTGGCTTTTTAAGTGAAATGGAAAAGTATAAACACACGTTATTTGGTAGAAGATCTTGTTTGTGGCATGTTAAACCAATCATAATATTGATGGTGTTTGGTAGTAGAGAACTTGAATTATATGTATGACGATGTTAGATAGCATAGTAAGGATCCCTCTTTTGTCAGTATCAGCATGTCACCTCTAGGCTTGAAGGCCAATAATAAACCAATATGACACCATTTCGGGATAATAACAACTCACATTAAACACTGTGAATCTGGCAACCGTAGAAGGTATAGGTTGTAGTATCCACATGGAGGCCCTTTCCGTATAAACCTATTCTGTGGTATAGGTATTCATAGCACTCAAGTCAATAAAGAGAGGCTGTCATGGGCCAGTGAAGGTCATAATCGTTCCCATTACACGGTCTGAGCATGACTCTAGCAAAGCGTGTGGATGATAATTGAGATGGGTGGTTTAACAATATTACTCTACAGTGCAGACAGGGAAGCTGGTCGAAGTCACCTATAGCTTCCCGATGCACCCCCCCTACAGCTTCATTGCAGAAGGCAGCAAATATTTTGCCCTTGCCTGTGGTCTTAAAGTATCAGTCTCTGCAAGAGCTGGCAAAGTTAAGGAAACGCCTGAAAGAGCACAACACATTTAATGGTCACTGCACATGGTGACAAAGCCTGAGAACTTTAATGAGAGAACCCTTTGAACCTCAAGGGTGCCTGTGTCCTATGGATACAGATGAGAGCATTAGTGGAAGGCATGACTCTTTGAGAGAACCTGAGAACTTTATTGGGTGGTTGCAGCCTGGGAGAGAAACCAATAACATTAAAGGGCGGCTGTGCCTTATTGGAGAACCCAAGAACTTTGGTGGGTGGCTTCCCCCGCTGGGAGAATCCAAGAGTGTAGTTGGTGGTTGTGTCCTGTGAGTGAGCCTGAGGGCATTAAGGGGTTGCTGCATTCTGTGTGACGATATGACTTTTTTTTATAGTGGTGCGATCATGCGACAATAAAAGAATTAAAAAACATGACTCCACTCTATGTAACGGCATGAATACGGCAGTAATTGACTGAGAATTCTACAGCTATATGTTTACCCAGAATATACATCATGAAACAACCTTACTGCAATTTTTAGTGGCTTACATGTACCAGGAAACACATCATCAACATGATCCAAGCTGGTGTGTTAGCTAAAGATAGACGTCATTCATACTCTTCAGTAAATTAAGGGACTTTTCATTTTTATAAATGTCATTTGCTCAACATGTGGCACTGTAAGTCTTGTTCTGTGGGTAGAGAATATCTTCGTGACTGCAATAAACAGCTCTTAGACTGCACACTTGCAAGAGGGCATCTTAGCACTTCAATAGCAACGTGCAAAAGTGATGCTAGCCAGATAGACTACTGCTGTACCAATACTTAAATGAATAATCACCCCCAATCATGTGTAAAATGTTCAGTAGATGGTCTGATGGTATGGGATGGAATGCACTTCAGATCCTTTGACGTATTCACATGTCTGTGCATGGTACGGCTGCATATGGAACTACATAGACAAGATAACTTAGTTGGTCTCCACCCTTCCTCTGTGTACTGTTTCATGTGTGGAGTGGCCATATTCAGTTGCTGTTTATTCTGTGCAAGTACTGCCAAAACGTTGACATGTATTGTGGGCTAGCACACAGGCTGGGCTCCTGTGGAGGCAATCGTGCTGGAAGTGGTAGTGTTGATGCTGGCCGGTTGGCAAGTAATGATGTGGTGTGATTTCTGATCTGCAAAATTAAGGCTATTTCTCAAAGAGACTGTACACAGGTGGGGAAGAGTTTCCATGAACACCACCCTCTGCATCTGACATGCTATTCTCATATTCTCCATCATTTTCTCTGGTTTCCAGTAGCATTGGTTATCCCAGGCTTGACTCTGAGGTATAATTCTGTTTTTCCTGATCATCATCCATTTTATCATTATTACTGCCTGCGCTAGTGGATGACAGATACCTGGGACTTTCAATTAACTTCCACTGTTCAAGTATTATGTATGTCGATCTTCCCTGATGTTCAGAAAATAAGATCTGCACATCTCATCCTTCTACAACTAAGATAGTAGACAGAACTGAAAGTACAACCTCCTCTGTCATTCTCGTTGGATGTTCATTTTCCGTGGTGCAATAACTGTGCATTTACCTGTACAGGTTCTTGTACCACAGACATACATGTGACAATTCACCAGATGCAATTTGTGCCTCCCAGTAAACAAAGTTCTTCACCAGGAGCAACAAAGCCACAAACAATGTGTCCCTCTTGCTTGTTTGGGTGCTGACATGTTGATCCAAATGTGCTGTGCACTCACGGAATTGTACATCACTGATCTGTCTGAATCTCAGCCACACCCTCCCTGCAAAATCAGGCAAGGGTGTCTCTCACACAGTTGCCTTCTGGGATTACTGGCTCGTCCTGCTTCTCCTTGCAGGTGTCACCTGACGGCAAGTGTGTTGCCTACTCACTTCAAGAGACGTAGAGTGACTGGTACATCACCTGCCTATCTGAATCTCAAGTGTTCTCTCTAGCAACATAAGGAGACATATATCCCCCACAAGCTATCCTCATGGATTGTTTGCTCATTCTATTCCTCCTGTTAGATGTCACCCAATAGCACGTGTCTTGCCCATTCACTTTAAGTCCTGAGACTTAAAGTGAATGGGCTTCGTTGAAGCTCAACTTCGTTGAAGCTCAACTACCCAAACCCTGTGAAATTGGGTGACTGTGTTTACCACACAAGCTGCCCTCATGAATGTCACACTGCTCCCAATCCTCCTCCCACCTGTCATCCAATGTTATATATCTAGACCATTCCACTTCAAGAAAAGTTATTTTGTGTTCCCAAATCTCTGCTCCTCCCGCTCAGAAATATAATGCGAGGGTGTGTCTCTAAGAAACACCCCCGTGGATTCCCAGCTGTCCCTGCCCCTCCTTGCATGAATCAATAAATGCACATGTAATTTCCAACTTCAAGAGGTTGACACTAACTGCTATTAGTGAAAGTATGATATAAATCATTGGTACACCATACCACTAGCTCATTTTATTTTCAAATGTGTACATTTAGTTCAATAGCTCACTTACAGCATCCTGGATAAATGTTATTTAGCCCGAGACAAATTAAGAGCCAGTTTTACTATGATGATCAAGAATTACCCATTTCCCAAGTCACAGACGGGCTAAAACACACACACAAAAGCACACACATACACACATACAGTGCTGTGCAACCAAAGACCTAGCCAACACATTTATTTTGTTATCAACAGGGTCTTTTTTATCCGTAATGCGACATTTCCCACAGAAAGATGCCTGCAGAAGTAGTTACCTAGCAAATCTGCCACTGTTAAAGTGGGTAACACAGCAGAGCTCCTTTTAAAAGATATTAGCTTGACATGTAAACAAACAACGTTTGCTTTTATGTCAGTAGTCAGATATTCTTAACATCATGTATAAGAAGCTGTGAGTTTGTGACAAAAAATCTCTGTAACCAACAAAGTTTATTACACAAGTAGTTTTACTGTAAGTCTTATGTCGGCAGTAGTGTTGTGTGAGTGTTCTTTGCGTTCCAGTATCCAGCTACTCTTTCTACTACCTCAATTGCTGCGGGAGGTGGCAGCTACACATAAAACACTCGCCCAGCTTTTTAAACATGGGCACCTGAGTGACTGGTACCAGATAATAACGCAGCACAATATACGCTGCAGAACACTGTTAAAGACCAGACCCTGCTGTTTGCTGCTGATCTGTTGAGTACTACTTTGTGACCTGTGGTCCGTGGCCCCGCGTGGAGCAGGACGCGGCTGCCAACCTGATACGCTGACATTTAGACGACCCCTGGGGAGATCAGGTGGATCCTAAAACAGGGGTTTGGTGAATAATCCATACTACCCAAGTAAGTGACCTAAGAGACACCTATCCACCTATTGAGGCTACATATTCGCTCCTCCAGGGTACATTTACTGCTGTTTTGCCGGGGGAGATATAAACAGACCTTAGTGATAAGCGCAGTGTGAAAGTGGTTGCACGTGTGGTCTGGTGTGGGATGTTTTGGGACCGTTGGCAGGACCGAGCCCTCAGGGGGAGAGAAAAGTTGGTGTGGGCAAAAGACGCCTGCAGTTGTGGGATTCAAACCACCGTGCACAACAGTAAGTTGTAAGTATGTGTGACTGACTGCCTGATTCCCTCTACCGTGCTTGTGGGTGGAACTAAGTACGCTGACCCTCGCCTGCCTCTATCTTATACACTGATCCCTCTGCTGGAACCACTCCAGAGATAGCAGGGGTGTGACCCCTTGTGACCCCTTGCGATTAAGAGTTGTACTGCTAGTTAATGGTGGCACATTAAGTTATACAGAGCAATAGGACTCACTAAGCCCATTCGGAGGGCCAGGTGGAGTGTGTTTAGCTGCCTTCAGCACAACACACCCCGAATACGATAAGTATTGGATTGGTCGGTTGTGGCTTTGGCCAATTATACCTTTACAATGAAGTTGAAGCATACGGACAGAGTGGGTCTGCGTAGTGAAGCTGCTAGGAAGGGGAAACGACCACGCAGCCCTACACATACTCGCAAATCGCAGACAGAAGCCTCCAAAACAAAAAAAGGGAAGAAGGCCAGTAGCCATAATGGACGAATCCCGCCCATAACACACTCAAGGATTTCCGTTTTTTTTTTTTACTGGATTGCTAAGTGTTCCTGTTCAGCTGGAAAACACCAGGTACTGGATTCTGTTCCAAACTCTGGTCTCCCATCTGCACAGAGGGGTTTAGGGGAAGGTATGATCATGAATCCCTTTCTACACAGCAGCATGATAGAGGACAACTCTGCTATCTTGTCGGGCTCTACCCATTCCCTGGATAACAATGGTTCTCTTTTGAATCTGTGCAGGCTACTGCAACGAAATTTCTCAGGGTTTGAGTTCTCAAGTGAACTGTGATAACTTAACAGGCAACCTCTCAAACAGCCCTAAACTTGAGGCTTTGGTGGCCGACTTAGAATTCAGTGTGAAAACACAGTGATACCGTGTGAGGCAGAACATGGGCATTTGAGTGGATCTATGACCCACTATTTAAAGGACATGTTGGCAAATCTTGATGTTTTGTTTTCTCTTAGCTCTTCCTTAGCCAAGGTGTGAACTGAAATTGACTATGCTAAGGTGGTGGAAGTAACCCGGACCCTCTTACACTGTATCAAATTCACATGTCTGTAGACCGGTTGGTAGTGACCTTGAGAAGCTTGTCATTACATCACACGAGGGCCTGGTCGAATCCACTATTCAGACAGTACGAAGTATGGGTGGAGCGCTGGACGGCTTTGGTGCTAGGATCCTGGTTTCGACCGCTGAGTCTGATGTTTCCTGGAGGTCTCAAGACTCAGTAACAATTGCAGCCGACAATGAGGAGGATGTTTTGGATACGTTGTCTGCAGAGATCTCCATGATGGAAAAAAACACCACCATCTACCCCTTAACCTTAAAACATCTAGGAGGGAACAGAAGGAGAAGGTAAAAAAAGCCAATATATCACTCAGCTGTAACCTCGTCCGGGGGACCAGACAGGATCCCTGTAACCGCAAGGTTGGATGGAGCTGGAACATCTACTAGACCAAAAATAATAAAGAAAACCCAAGTTGATGGAACCAGACGTACAGTGATTGTGCAGGGGCCTCTTGACAGGTGGGCCCTCCCCAAGCCCATACCAACCCCACTTAACACTACAGAAGGTACTGTGCTACAAGAGAGAACAAGGAATGCTAATAATAAGCCTTGGGCATCAAAGTTGCAGTGCCAACATTCCAACTCTCAAACCCCAGCACAACCTCGTGGAGAAGATTGAAAGGGATCTGGTAAACCTTGGATGGTGAATGTGAAGGCCCTACTCAACAAGTTCTTACTAGATGGGATGTTAATTCAGAGTTGAGTACCAATGCCGCTCCTAATATCGAGGACTCAGCAGAGCATGGTGCCAACTAAAATCTGGGTTTGGGTGGGGCAACACATGGTTTAATAAAGCCAGGATGTCTGGTGAAAATTGGAGAGATACATACTACTGACTCCAGCCCGTTTTGAACAGGACAAATCTGCTACGGCTTTGGGCCACGATTCCTTGGTTGTCCACCATTTCCTCTGCTGGTATTGTCCAACTGGAATTACCGAAGTGGGACAGTAGCACTAACTGGATGTTATTACATTTTGCCTCACCTGCTGTAGTATCATTGCTTTGTGCTAGTGGTGTTGCTCTGTATACCCTGCAGCTGAAATTGTTAATATGTGGTACACCATTAGAAAGAACTAGGCGTCTCCCTGTGTCATACTATAGGGGGCTAGTGGCCCGCCAACTATAGAGCAAGGGGGATAATAGCCTAAATACCCCCTTCCTTTCCCAGGAGACCTATGAACGTACCTATCCCTACCTTGAAGAAGTGTATTGGGTACCCCCAAATCAAAAAAAGGAGAACTCCAGCATCTCATTGGGGCGTAATTGACCCCTAAGGATAGTTAGTTGGAATACTCAGGGATAACTCCATCGCTTACACCCCGAGGGGTCTAATCATATACTGTCTAACTTCGATGTCTTCTTATTACAGGAGACTTGGCATGATTGTTCTGTACAGGTCAAGGGTTTCCATTCTTTCAAATTTTGGCTAATAAAGGCCCTAAGGGGAGGCCCTTTGGTGGGTTTATAGGAATTAGCCAGAATTGAAGTATGCGTGTGGTGTTGAAGCCTACCGTTGGGGGTTGTATCCAAGGGGTTGAGATATGATCTGGTGAAGAGGAGGAGGATTGGAGGATGCAGGTCATAAATAAGAGGACGAAGCAGCTTTAACAAGGTAAGTTCTAACTGCCCAACGGGAATGGGACAATGCAAATTTGATCTAAGTCTATTGATATCGCCAGAAGGGTCATGTGTAACACCAGGCCTCTATATTTCCATTCTTTGTAGCAACATGCACAATGGTGGACCCCTCAACATAGGAGGAAACCGTAAAGTTGGATTGCATCAACAACTATCACTTTCAATAGTGCTGTGACCACCTTTAACAGTCATATTAGGTAAGAATATCGCCCATTATTGGCTCTGGCATTTTTGTAGAGGAATTGCTGCTAATTGTGCAAGCGCCAACCCATCAACCCAAAAAGCCATCGTACTAATTAGACTCCCTCTTGATTTGATTTAGACTTTCAGATCCGATTCGTATATTCCGTTGAAATTTCAGAGTGAATCCCAAATGTTAACAGTAAGAGTACATATGCCGGATGCAAGATCAAACCGAGTAAGAATACAATAGCACTTAAACATCTGTCCAGGCAGATCTATGCCAGGCACAATAAGGTAGCAGTAGACTAGAGGAAAGTACTTCAGACTAGTGGAACAAAACACCTGAGCTTAAGACTTGCCTGACTGAAACAATTGAAACAACTTAAAGTGTGTTTAGAGCAAATTGCTCTAAGTAGGTGAAGCTTAACACAGAAGCATCGCAAACTCTACTACTAGTGAATTATACTATCGTAGGTGAGAGACACCTGAAATGGGGAGGCACTGGAAGAATAGAGGCAGAAATGTACATACATACCAGGTAATAGCAACCATTGAAGTCTAGAACTTCAAACTTGTTTCAACTCAGATGTAATTTTTCGAAATTGAGTATTAGCAACTCACAGACTGTATTTATAACTATATGATCATATGGTAACAGACACCTATGTTCCTGTTGTTTCAGGAGAGATGATTGGGTCTACGAGAATTGAAGACACCCTAATTTCTTGAGTGGAAAAATATAGGGTAGTCTCTAGACTGCAAAATAAATTCCAGATTTTGTTGATATCGGAAACAGGAGACAGCAAAGCCCCTGAAGAATTTCCCATTGATTGTGTTTGTCATTAGAGCAAAGGGAATGAAACCTGTTGGGTATAAGATGTTTGAAGTGTATGAAAGGGTAAAATTGAGTTTTAAGAGTGAAAGAGTAGTGTATTTCTTCATTATGTACTGTATAGCACAAATCACTTTATTTCAAACGTGTTATGGTTTTGTGGCTGTTTCTATGTGTTTTACCGTTTTTTTTAACAATCAAATGAAATAATAAATGATATTTGGTATATTATGAAATTGTCTGTGTAGTAAAAAAAGTGTTTTGCAGAGAATGTATATTACTGCATTGTAAAACGTGCATCCTCACTCTTTTGAAACGACTTAAACCCAGGAACATTGTAGTTTGTGATAAGGTTAGTAACCTATAGATGGGCTTCTCAACTGGGTTGGTTCATTACCCTTGAGCCTCCATTTTGTTGTAGAAGATGCTGGTCATAAACCTTTACATCCGCCCTCGTACTAAATGCATGGAATAAGTACACACTGGTTTGGAAGAAATACTGGCAGCAAGAGAAGAGAATTATGGGGATGATTGCCTTGTTTTGTTGGGCTGGGACTCTAATGCCTGATGTGATGATATGCAGTCTGAAATGCAACAGGCTGATTGGAACATCAAGGTAACATCAAGAGAAAACAATGGGTAAACATGTTGATGCTGTAGGACCTCACTATGTTGAATGGCAGAACCAGGGGGGACATCCCACGGCAATAAACCTGGCTTGGGAACAATAGCCATGCTACATTGCATTACTTTTTTGGGAACAATACATGCCTTATGGCCACATTGGACCTTGGTGTAATAGCTTGTGACTATAGCAATCATGACCTGGTGTACCTTACCATTAACATAGGGCCCGACACAAAGTTTAAACCGAGGGTTCCTCGTGGTTGTGCTGGTACCTGAAGCCCTGCTGGAGCGTCCGGTCTTCCGACAAAGTGGTTGCGTGCTCCGCACCTCTCCTTCCCCACAGCAGCACAGTGCGGTAAACTGACCCTGTGTGCTTTGTGGCAGGAGGTGCTGGAATGTTATTTGGTGGACTGTAGACCCCCAACGTTGTTCTGTTCTGGTGCCCGACGGGTGGGTAGACAGAGTGCAGGAGGACCTAAAGGTAGAAACAAGTAATGTGTCATTTGGGGTGTTCTGGCTCTTCCCACCTTGATAGGCACTCCCTCTTGCTCCACTAACCACTGGCCCAGATGGAGGCTGGACTCACCTTGCAGTTTATTTGGTAGTGCACACACGTGTGTGAACCAAGAATGCAGCGGACAAGTTCCTTCACTGGTGAGTGTGATCCAGACCATCTGCGACCTGCCCAGTGCTGGGGCCAAGGGGCCCTTGTAGTCTGTAGTTCTGTCCTTCGGTCTGTGGTGCTGTCCTTTGCTGTGTGAGCCAGCATGGTAGGTAAAAGGTCTTTATCCTTTAGCAGCAATGTGCTTTTGATGTCTGTTGGTTTTGCGCTCCGGCACTGTGAGAAGTGAGTTGGTTGTAATGCTTGTGTCGCTGTTTTCTCGTTTCCTCAGGCTTATGGAAGTCGCTGCATGGACAGAATCTGACCCCAGCAACAGGTAAGCAGGTCTGTGCTGGAAGCAGGAGCTGAGTGCAGCGTTCTTGGTAATATTACAGGTAAGCTGGTTTATTCAGGGAGCAAGAGCTGAGTACAATGTTCCTGAAGCACTTGTTTAATTCTGACCCCCTATTCCTTGCAGGAACCGAGCGAGATCAGGAGGAGAGGAGTCCTGGGGGTGACAGACTTCAGGATCAGGAAGCAGCAAGTATTTTTCTGCTTTAACATGAGCAGAAGTAACACAAAGCAAGGAAGATGGCCTGGGGCGTGGTATATATAGCCCTGGGCCCTTCCTGAAACATCTAAACTGTTGAAGCTAGTATCCAGTGGGTATCTGGCGGCCATATTTTTTCCACCTTCTGTCCTTCATTGGCGGCCATCTTGGAGGTGGTGATCTTGTTCCTGTACAACTGGATGAGTGTGTCAGTTCTGCCAATGCCAATTGCACATCAAGGCTTCCCAGCCTGCCCCACCGTCCTTGTCTGGCTTGATCGTGACACCAACCACGCTCTGAACCAAATATGTTTGACCAGTAGAAACCTACTAAAGGTGGGGGCCATCATTAATGCACTTTCAGTGGAGGATCTAGAGCCTTTGGGTGTATTGGATTGTAATGAGGGTGAAGCATTTCTCAAACAATTAGCTACTCAAGTCGGTACATGCTCTAAGAGGCACCTGTTGGTGAGTAACAATAAATTTGATAGGGATATCCGGGATGCCAAGTGAAGTATGTGCAAGGAATTCAGAGTTGTGCAAAATGGTAAGGGGACGAAGTCGGAGAAGTAACGAAGGGTGAGAGATATTAAGAATAACTATTCAGGCCAGAGGTTCCTTCAGACCAGAAAAAAGGAAAAGTGATCCCAATAGAACTCGAGGCAGTTATAGTGAGAAATGAGAGGATAGTACAAATAGTACAAATAAAATATCAATATCAATAGTACTGCACTGAACTGATACTACAGGATGATCATGGAGAACTGTAATATCAGTAGGGGAGTGATTGGACAGATGAGGAGCTGTTTCAAGATGACCGGTCAGAAAATCAGGTGATATTTGACATAGGTCTCACACATTGAGTGGAAATATGTTACAGAGAAGTGCCACAGAAAATGACTGTGGTGAGCAAACCGCCACCACGATTTCTCGAGTAAGATTTAGGGTGAGTCCCGGGTGTATTATGGACCAACAGTGCCTATGATGTGGGTTTGGTAAAAGGAATAGGGGCGTTCAAGATAATACTCAAACCAGGGTCTATCCTACCAAGGGTAAGATAATACCCTCTATTGACATAAGGGCGTATAGGAGCCAGTCGCCGAACTAGTAAAGCAGGGCTATTTGGTACCCTCAGACTCAACGTGTAACATCAAAGTGTATGCTGTGAAGGAGGCGACAGGGGATTCTGGCATTCCATACAAGATATGTTCCCTTTAAAACAAAATGTTGAAGCAGAATTTCCATTAGTTCCGAATCCAGTGACAATCTTTTGCAGCATCCCAAAGGAAGCTGCCTACTTCTTTTTTATACCAATTCACGACGAGTCACAGGACTTAACATCCTTTTTATATAGAAACCGGAAGTGGAAACACACAATATTACCACAAAAGTACAGAGAGTCACCTTCCATCCTTAATAGGGTCCTTCAGATGGACCTAGGCAACATACAGATAGTGAAAACGGTCATACAATATGTGGATGACATTTTAATTTGTTGCAAGACAGAAGAACAGTGTTGAAATGATTCAGTATATCTGCTGACAGTATTGGCAGAAAAGTGTTATAATGTGGACAAGGCAAAATTACAATATTGCCAAAAGGAAGTGTTAATATCACAGTCAGGATGAAGGGGAACTCAAGAAAGTGTGGAAGTGATCCGCAGAATGCCAATGCCAAAGACAGTGAGAGAAATGCAGCAATTTCTGGGCCTTTGCAATTACTGCAGAGCTTGGGTATTCGACTACAGCACATACATGTGGCCGCTATTGAGCAGGCTTAAGGAAGCACAGAAAGGGAATGACGACTTGGAATGGACATATTAAATGACTGAGGCTTTTGAGGAGCTGAAGGAAGCAAAATGCTTGGCTCCAGTACAATGGATCCCAGACTATAAGGACAAATTTTATTTGTTCTTGTACTCCAATGGAGTAGTAATGACTGTGGTACTAACACAGAAGACCACTTTAGGGCACAAGCCATTCACTTACCATAGTGGGCAACTAGACACAGTAATGAGTGGACATTACCCTTGTGTGCAGGCTCTGGCTGTCGCCGCGATCGCGATAGAGCAGTCAGCAAGTATTACCATGTGGTGCAGCACCACACTTTACATAGAACATGCTCTCTTTGCAATCCTCAAGAAGCCTAAAAGTATATTGACCACTCAGAGAGCTTCTGGAAATGAGGTGATTATATTGAATCTTGCGTTTAAGGTAGTGAGGTGAGGGACTGTCAACCTGGCGACATTCGTCACAGAAACAGTAGAAGAAGGGGACTATGTTCACAACTGTATCAATTACATGGAGCAGTATGATGATATTACTAAGGTGGGGGAGAAGCCGCTTTTGGGAGAAGTGGTTAACATTGATGGGTCATCGACAAATAACCAAGCAATAGGAGAAAGGCATACAGGGACGTCAGTAATAAGACTAAAAGCAGACAGCACTGCGGAAGTTTTAGCAAGCGCAAGATTGCCATCACATTTTTCAACATAGGTGGCAGAATTGGTAGCTCTCATATTGGCTCTAGAAGCGTGCAGGGACCTGGAAATTATGGTGTATTAAGATTCAGCCTATTTGACATCTATAGTACACTCAGGGCTGTCACAGTGGCAGAGGAGGGGCTTCTGACGTGCTGACGGCACACCAGTTCAGCATGTGCCCCTTTTGGGTAGGCTCAACAACATGCTTCAAATTCCATCAATGCTAGCAGTTGTGAAGGGTGAGGACCTTGTCTCCCAGGGCAACAAAGCAGTAGACACAGAAGCAAAGCATGCAGCATATTTCCCAGAAATAGCAGACTTTGATACCCCTTCAAACACATGGAAGCATGTGCGCATTATGGTTCTGAGTGAAGGCCTCGATGCATTACCAGTCACTCAAATAATGTAATTCCAGGGAAGGGCTCCAAATGAATAGAAGGAGTTATGGAGAAGGGGATGTTTGATCTCTCCTTCAGGGGTCCTATGGTGACAGGAGAGCCCAGGCTGGGTAGTACTACCAACAAAATTGTTGCAGATTGCGCTTAAGCAACTGCACCACCCTACCCACATGGTAAAGAGGTAATTGTTGCTCGCATTAGGGAGGACTGGTTTTCTCCTAACGTGGTGGAACATATGACCGCATTGGTAGAATATTGCATGACATGCGAAATGTATACTGCAGGGCATACCTTACATGTAGTGAGAGGAGCCATGCCATGCCCAAAAGGACCCTTCCAATACTTCCATATTGATTATGTCGATATGATCCAGGTGTGCAGGGGCTACCACTACATGTCAGTAGTTGTGTTCCCATTCTCTGATGGATCGAGGCTGGCTCCTGTTCACACCCTGATGCTGTTAGGGCACCCCATTCCCTCTTCTGGGAAGTATTCCCATGATGGGGGTGTGTGATGTCCTGCAGTCTGACAATGGACCCCATTTTGTGAAAAGGACTTTTGAGCCCATCATGACCCCTCTGTGGGTTCCAGCATAAATACTCCAATGCTAATCACCTGCAAGCGAATGGATTGTGTGAGTGTCTTAACAGCCTGCTCAAGGAAAAAAATTGCAAAACTAAAAGCAATTCTAATGAAGGATTGGCTTTACTGTTTAGCCCTGGCCCTGGTCGTACTTCACAATCAAACTGGATCAGACCACCATTTAATTTTACATCAGGTGGTAACAGGACGGCGGATGCGACTACCCCTGGCTCCTCCACCTAGAGTATTAACAGATGCAGACAAAACATCAAAAATGCTTGTAGAATAAATGTATGAATATGTTGCTTCTTCGATGGCTAGTTCATCTTTTATTTCTCGTCAACTGAAGATGATGGGGAAGAGGTCAAAGAACGGAGAGGAAGACACCAGCCCAACAACATATGACAGACTTAAGCAACCTTTTACTTTATCCTGGAGACATCGTTCTACTCAGAAACTTTGTTTGTCCCTTTTTTAAAGCCAGGTGTGAGAGTCCCTACACCATAGAGCAAGCTACAGAGCATGCAGTCAAATTGGAAGGGAAGAAAATCTGGAACTACATCTGAGACATCAAGCCCTGTCAAGGTGAGACCTCGTCCCTGTTGAGAGATGACCATTTGATTTAAGGAGAAGACAAAGACAAAGGAGTAGAACCATAACCGCAAATGACCCGAGCTACACTAAGAGAATTAGGGATGGACATTGCAGACACTTAGCTAGGTACATGGTCTGCTCTTACACTAGGCATTAGTTTAGAAAGTAAAAGACTACCTGAACCATATGATCTTTAATGGACATTATACTTTCCAGGATCAATTTGTAAGGTTTGTTTTATGAATACAGAGGGACTGGACGATCCCTACACAGTTTTTTTTTCATGCTATTTTGTTTTATATAGCCCAGACGTACTGACAATTGACTCATGGGAACCTGTCCGTAATCATCTTACTCACTGAATACGTATTGTGTGGGAACAATTACCTTCTGCTGTCTCTACCTCTTTACACTCCTCATTTTAAGAAGATTATTGTTTGCAAATGCACAAGCTTTGACCCTGACTAACGTAAGCACGATCCATTCTGTCACAGAGGCCATGTCTGAGCATACAACAAGCACTGTTGAAAAGACAAAAAGAGTTAGGCGCGGTGCATGAGTAGATTTCCATCCGGTAAATTCCTACATAACTGATTTGTCCCAGGTATCGAATGACATGTTGTATAGTCACATGGAGAAAATGGGAAAACAAGCCACCAAAGTGAGCTGTTACTTCTGTTTGCTCATACCCTATGCCATGAGTGCATCCAGAACATTTGTAGCAACTGAAATCCCAGTGGCAATTCGCACCATCGTATGCCAATCTCTATATGGGACATTTTAAGACACAATATGCGTGGCAACATCAAGACTTTACAACACACAAAAGGATCACTTTCTGGGGCAGATATATTGATGACATTATAATCCTATGGAATGGAACAGAAAAGCAACTGATAGACTATTACACATATCTGAACAATAACACCTACAACTTGAAATTAACCATAAATTACAACTAACAATCAATAGGCTTTCTGGATCTTCACCTCTATTTCAAAGACAATACCATGCACACCACTTTATATACAAAACCAACAGCTGTTAACAGTATATTACATGCTACAAGTAACCATCCATACCATACTATACAGAATATACCTTACGGAGAACTATTACGGACAAAGAGAAACTGTACAACACAAGAAGAATTCAGAAACTATGCCACTGCAGCAATAGATACATTTGGCCGAAGAGGATATAGCCCCCAACATCTACACAAAACACTAAACAAAACCAACAGAAGACCAAGATGCGATTTAATGCGAAATAAGATCAAACAACAAATACCATCACATTCAACCAAAATAAGATTCATCACAACCTACAGTACAAACAATTCAGTAATCAAATCAAAAAAATCCTACAAAAAAACTGGAACATTCTATGTGCAGACACAGACATGCACACAATCTTGGATGACCAACCCAGTATTAATTTCTGAAAATGCAAGAATTTGAAACAGATATTGAGCCCATCATTCTTCGACAACAATACATTCAAAAATTCAAGAAAATGAAGCACCAAGATCATGAACTATGGCTTCAGCCTCCAGCAAAAGGAAATGAAAGGTGCGGATAATGTCAGATTTGCAAACACATGATCAATGCCAAACAAAAAATCTTGAAACCCAATGGAACTAAGACATATATGAAACACCATATTAACTGCAATAGCAAGTATGTCGTATATGGCATAGAATGTGCATGTCACAGACTCTACATAGGCAACACAATCAGAAAATTAAAAAGCAGGATAGGGGAACATTTAAAGAGCAATTGGCAACGGAGACCAAAGATCTCTACATGAAACACACTTTCAGGAACACCACAAACTATCAGAAATGACACAAATAAAGTGCTTTGGAATCGAGAAAATATTGATTCCACCAAGAGGAGGCAATATGGAAATACAACTCCCTTTATAGAGAAGCATTTTGGATATGCAGTATGAACACAAGCCACACTGGTTTGAACATCGACCAAGAGATGCGCCATTTTTTAATAATATTTGAACACATTGTATATCAAGAAAATTGCATAAAGCTATGCATGCCTACGATTATTGTTCAGAAGTAATGTAAACCATGTTAATATGTATGATTTTCATAGCTGATGTACATTGATTTATAAAGTCTTTTGTGCAATTGGAATTATTCGAGAATGTATGACCTACAATCTGTTTGTTCGCCAGGTTTCCCTATTTTATTGAGCTGATAATAAAGTAGTATTTTGCCATATTGTTTGAGTCAGTCTGGTTATTTGAGTTAATTTTATTGGTAATCCCATCAGGCACTTGGAATGCTCCAGGTCCTATTGCACATTTTGGTAGCGGTGCGCATAGCACAGATCCAGACCTTTGGATTATTGACGCCTTCCACCATTAGTCGGAAGACCTCAGAGTTTTCTGTGGAGAGCAGGAGAAAAACACATGTAGGACAAGATTGGCAGCAGGTGTGAACTGGGGTGATCGACCCAGCCCTTTAAGACGAGGTAGCAATACTTTGAGATGGATGGGGATGCAGAAGATAATCAAACATCAATAATCAAACTAACTCAGGAAGTTGGCAGATCACATCTGTTTTATTTGCAATTGTCTAAAACATGGAGTTACAACGAACATTGACAATTCTGCCAATCTTCTCGCTCAGCATGTTTCATAATAAAGCAGGTTATATAGTAAACACTCGTCATTACTAAAATCATCCTACGTAGTAAACTACAAAAGATGACTTGAGAAAGTGATAGGATTAGATGGAACATCTAGGTATATGTTCCATACTTGTTGGGAAAGTGATTGAGTTTATAACAGGTGGGACAACTAAGATCTCTTTTAGTGCAGAGCACTACGAACGTCATCAAATACATGACGTCCCATTGGTTACACAAACTACAAGGCTCTGTTTTATGTTGCCCTCTATAATTGGTTGGCACCCTTGTATCCGTCAGTACTTTTCCACATACGTCAGCAGCATGCAGGCTAGCATCCAGGCGCTGATGTGTTGGTCTTGACCATAGCTTCCCAGCAATTAGCCTACTATCCATCATCACTCTGCTGTCTGCCAGTCATTAGCCCTTTGAAGATTGGCCTTGAGTTTGTTCTTCATGCATGGGAATAAGGGGGAGTATAGCATACTCTGTCTCCTGGAGTTGGCACAGCACATCATGATTATCTATTTTCAGTCATCCACGTGACTGAAGACCATGTTTTAGAGTTCTGCTGCATTTAAAATACTCTTATTTAATGAACCTCTGATGTCTTCATTGTTTTTGTGCCCTTCTTCTGAACAGGAATTTGTTCTTTTCACATGCTTGTAACCACTGTCTGATCCTTCAGGCCCAGAACAGCCTTGGCTTCTTGGTGCTAGGCCAGCCTTGCCTTTCTTTGATCACCTCTGTAATTCAATTGCTTTTCAACTGCGACACACTGGAAAAGCCTTTCTTTCTCTGGGCCCAGCTCTGAAAAAATGCATAGTGAAATCGTCCATAGTTCATTCACTCCTATATATATATATATATATATATATATATATATATATATATATATATATATATATATATATATATATATATATATGCATATATATATATATATATATATAAATATATATTTGGCGCATGCCACAATCTATTCATTACATAGCTAGCCTTAAGAATACTTTGTCTGCTTTAATTTCCTGCATCTGTACACGTGTAAAAGGACTTGGTATCTCATGGTTTCTGTAGCATAAACATCTTCACCTCGATCTCGAAATGTTGCTTATCTTCGACATTTTCTCAACACCTATAGAATGTTTATGTTCTCTTGCCTCTTCATCTCTTCTGGGTGCGTCAGCCCTGCTCGTGAGACATCACCAATCTTCCCTTTTGCTCACTTCTTCTGGGATTTCATTCAAATGGCCATCATATTGTCGTTTATGCAGGTATTGTTTTCTCAAAGTGAACCTCAAAAGGAACCTTGCTTCCAGGATTCTCCTTGGATTTGGTATCTTCACTGGCACTGCACGTGTTTCACACTCTGGTTCCCAACATATAGGCAACATGGGAGCAGTGCTTGAGGTGGGGGCACTTGGCCTCTTCTCTACAGGTGCTTTTTTGGAGAGATTTCTGTCTAGTCCCAAGGGGTGCCCCGCAGACAGAAGGAAAAATTGGTTGATTGGGGAAGAGTTGATACTGAAGGGCTTAAACTGAACAACAGACGAAGTAGAAACATTGAAAGTGGCAAATAAAGAGGAGGGATTGTATTGCATGTATGTATATAATAGTGGAATGAAACAGGTTTTGATTAAGGAGAGATACTTCGTTTCCTATCCTCAAGCAGGTAGAGGGGCACGCATTACACTTCCAGGGGGGTATTTTTTAGAGAGAATTTCTGAAGGCAAGGCCGAGATGAAGAATGTGTGTCACACTCCAAGATGGAGTAAAATAGAGATGAGATACTTTTACTAGAGAAAGTAAAGGCGATCTTACAAATTATAGTGCACATTTGTTTGGGTTTATGAAAAATATTACTGTAAAAATTTGACATGTTTTGTATAGGATTGTAATAATATGCAGGCTAAAACTATAGAACAATAGTAAATTATGGAACGAGTAATTAGACTCTAAAAACAAGTGATTGGCGCCAATCATAGGAGACTAGCAGTCAATAATAAAAACCAGCAAGTTCCCAATCAATAGAATCATAAACAAAGAACCAAAGAATATTTTATTGTGTTGTCTTGGAAATTGTTTTGGTGGATATTTTGCAATAATGGGCAGTGATTGATGCTGCTGGCCTGTATTGATTGTTGTGGTACAATCAATTAAAGTAATGAGAGAATAAAAAAAAATAAAAGTAGTAAGTATTGTCAGTTAAAAAAACAACTTGTCATTATGGGGGACACTCCCTTACTACACTTGTTCCAAACATAACTGAGATACACTCCTAAGATCAGGAAGTAAAAAGCTGAATGGGTGAAAGGCACAGCTGACAAACTGAAGGTTCACTATCAAGAACAATATTGCAACAAATGACAACATAATTACATGCTGCATACACAGGGAAGAAGTTACAGAAAAGACTTACCATTTTAGAACTATGGAAAATGTATCAGAGTAAGAAAGAAGACCCATCTGAAAAGGAGTGGATGCCTAATCAGCATATAGGGGAGGACGTAACACCCTCGGCTCCTCTTTCCTCTCCTTAAAGAGATAGTACAACTGAGGAGAAACAGGGATTTTATACCATAAACTAGTTAAAAGCAGCAGCAGGGTATGTTAATCTGACATATGTGCCCCCTGCTTACAATAGTGAGGATAATATAGAAGACAGCATGATTAAAGAATGTAAATATATGTCAGTATGAAATGAACATAAAGAGCACGATGAAAGGAGGGACAGACAGGTAGTTATAGAAGAAGAAGCTAAGAGACAAAAATAAAAAGGATAAAGACAATGAAGTGACAATAGTACAGAATGAGTGGATGGGAGGACAGATATTACGCAAATTAGATGGAAAGGATATTAACAATGTTAGAGAAAGAGAACAAAGCGAGGAACGGGAAAAGATGGAAAAGGAACGAGAAAGGGCATACAGAGAGGAGAAGAAAAAAGAGAGGAAGCAAAAGGAGGAACAAAGAAGTTATGAAGAACAGAAAAGCGTGAAAGAGAGAATGGAGGAGAAGAAACTTGAAGAAATAGAAACACAGAAATTGAAAGTATGTAGGTTGCAAAGAAGGCTAGAAAAAGAAGAGAAAAGGGAGCTGAGTGGAAGTGAAGAAAATATGAGAAGGAGTAGGGTATAAAGGTATGACAAAATAGATCACATTGTTAATAGATGTATAATACCAATCAAAGCACGAGACTGATGGGAAGAAGAGAGAGGGACACAACAGCCCTGCAGGGATCTGCAAGAGATACTGAGAATACCAACCTGAGTTGATGAGCATGAGCCAGAAGGCAGAGTGTACTGGATTGGGGATTTATATAGGCATATGAGGGAGAAACATGGTTACAAAACTAAAGGGAGCCTAGAAGGATCTCAACCAAAAGAAACAGGAGAAAGATTGGAGGACATAATGATGGACGAGCATAGAACGCTGTCCTTAAACAGATTAGATCTTGTTGACGAGGAAATGTACAACAGCCATACCTGCTGTGGTATGATGATGTTTTAATATGAAAAAAGGGAAGAAAACAAAGGAGCGCGAAAAGAAGGTACATGCAGTTTTTCACTTGATCCAAATATAGAAAGAGGGCTAAAGTGGTCAGATTTTGAACACCCAAAAGAAAAAAACACCAGAACTAACACCATATTCCCAATGACCACAAGCATGGTCGCGCAGTGCAGGGGATATATCCCCACCTTATGTTAGTAGATTGCAGTCATTACCAGGACAAAATTAATGGGCAAATCTAGCTCTACCTCGAAGACAAGAAGGGTAGATGGGTGTGATTGTAGACCAGAATTTACACTATTCCCGTTATTAGAGAAATGGGAAGACGACTACAATATATACTGTGGCCACAAATGGACAAAGATAATTTGAAATGTAAATTACCTAGTTTGACTGAAGGTGCGGGAAAATGGATTCATGAGTTAGAAAAAATTATAGCGGGAATTACGTTAGCAGTGGGTGACATAAAAGGACAGCTAGAAGCTATTCTAGGGGAGAGAGCTGATGACATTTGGAGACGAGCAGGATATGCGAGTGTGACAGAGCAAAATAAGTCACATGACGAAGCACCATTTAATAATTGCAGAGCAGACATATGCTGGGCACTTATAGTACAACTTCCTCACACAACAGAAATGGGTGCGATTATGACAAAGAAAATCGGTGAGAACGGAGATCCTGTTGCTTTTATTCAGGAGATTCAAGAACTTTGGCAGCTTCAGACTAGCGAACCATGGGATAAAATTGTAGCATTATACTATCACATTTTATGTCTGGGGCTCCCCAAGCCAGTGCAGCGGCAGATGAAGAAACAGGCTACGTATGGAAGCAAAGCCATGGGCAGAAATACTGTTGATTATCGTACATCAATTTGGATTATTACAAGACAAGAATGAGAAAAAAGCTGTGAATAGAAAGCAAGTGGAAGAAAAGTTTGTTCTGAATTTGTTTTTGAAATTCACCATAGCAGGAGAAGTATTGAGGATTGGTGAAGGCATGGCCAAACAAGAGTTACATCCAGCCAAGCAATGTAGGGTACCCTATTGATCAAGGTAGGTACCATTTTTGGCCACAAGGTAGAGGGAATGGTCATAGAGGAAGAGGAGGTGGAATTCAAAACCCTCAAGGAGGATTACGATTTAATGGAGGTCAGCCGAAACAATGCTGGAAATGTGGGAGGACATGACATATGGTCTGAAAGTGTAGAAGAAGTGGGGCATGCAGCAGAACTGGCAAGCTCGAAGAGGGGAATTGGGCTATTCTCCACAGTATAA
This sequence comes from Ambystoma mexicanum, assembly GCF_040938575.1. NCBI lineage: Eukaryota > Metazoa > Chordata > Amphibia > Caudata > Ambystomatidae > Ambystoma > Ambystoma mexicanum. The sequence continues at coordinate 852,102,104 of NC_090929.1, read as the reverse complement.
TACAGAACAGCAGGAGTATTCTGCCCAAGATCACACTCAGAATCAGACACGCATGAGGCAAAAACAGCAAATACAGCAAGTTCTGTTGCAATCACAGTCACCCCAAGGGCAACCACAGCCAAGTGCCTACGCAAACACAAGTACAGACCCATCAAGAACATGCACAACAAGCAATGGTGCCACAATGGAATGCAAATACAAGAACCCCACAAGCATCCACACCCAGGATAGGGAGTGTGACAGTATTGAGAGGGAACTCTCTTACAGGTACTGGGATGGATTTATATCCACAATAGGAAAGCCCACAGAGCTTTTGATGTGTTCAGTACTATCAGTGAAACAAGACCTCCAAGAGGAACCAAGGGTCAGGGTAACGTTAGGAAGCAAAACATTTTTGTTTCTTGTAGACACTGGAGCGACTCGTTCCTGTTTTCAATAGAGAAAGTACAAATGTCTAGCATTGCCATGAATGCACAGGGATTCTCTGGGGCTATAAATGTAATTCCTTTTACTGACGAATTACCAATCTCTATAAGAGAACAAGACGGGTCCAAGCCACTATTGTGTTCTCGGCAGACAACACTTAACATATCAGGACGTGATTTTATGACAAAAATTAACATGATAATATTTTTCACTGACAAAGGGATATGTTTAGACCACACATACCTATGGTTGATGAGGAAGGACAGGTTATTCTCATATAACCAGGGGCAGCAGTGGTAAGAGAAGAAAGGGTGTTTGTTCATGGGACGTATGATGAAGGATGAGCATGGAGAACAGTAATTGCTCTTGACTAAGGGTATAGACTAACAGATTTGACAGATGAGGAGCTGTTCAGAAGCTGCTTCATAAGCCTTACCTATTGAATACAATTTGAGAATAGAGAAATACCACAGAGAATGGCATTGGTATAAAAGAAACCATCATTTTTCCAAAAAGATTTCGAAATGGCTCTAAGCAGACGAAGTTACATTTGAAACCATTTCTGCATTAGTACAGCAGGGAATATTGGTGCCATCAAAATCCCCATTTCCCATGTAACACAGCAGTGTACCCAGTGAAGAAAGAAACAGGGGTGGTGGTGGAGATTTATTCAGGATCTACATCCCTTAAACAATTTTGTTGAAGCAGAGTTTCATCTGGTTCCAAATCCAGCTGCGATAATATGTAACATTCCAGCCAACGCCAAATATTTTACAGTATAGACTTAAAAATGCCTTCTTTTTAATTTCCCTTCATGAGGATTTTACCTCATTTATGTATTGAATCAGCACTGAAAACATACAAGATTACCTCAGAGGTGCAGTGAGTCCAGATCAATTGTTATTAGGGTCCTTCAGATGGACCTAGGTAACATAAAACTGAGAGCACAATAATTCACTACACAGATGATATATTAGTGTGCAGCGAGACAGAAGAAAAATGCAGAAAAGATTCAGCTCAACTAATGACCATAATAGCAGAGAAAGGATACAAGGTAGACAAAAAGAAATTACAATATTGCCAAGAAGAGGTCCTGTATATAGGACAGTTAATCTCTAAAGAAGGGAGAAGAATAACACCTGAGAGAGCAGGAGCAATCATGAAGACTCCAAAACCTCAGACAGTAAGGGAAATGCAACAATTTTTAGATCTATGTATTATTGTAGGGCCTGGGTTTTTGATTACAGTACATGTATTCAACCACTTTGGAAAGGACTCAAGGAAGCACAGATAGGTAAAAGGGAGATAATATGAACAGATGAGATGACTGAAGGATCTGACGAATTAAAAAGTGTGATTTGTACAGCCCCTGTGTTAGGAATTCCAGACTTAAACAAAGAGTTTTACTTATTTTCACATTCAAATGAAGAAGTGATGACTGCAGTCTGCACGCAGAAGACAACATTAGGACATGCACAGAAAGGTCTGGGATCACCTCTACCAAGAAAAAACAAGGCCAAATAACCTGTTCTATGGGAAGGAGCCCACTCGGGTGGGACTACAACCAGACTTTAGCTTACTGTGCTTTTTACAAAGGAGAAATTACCATTTGCATATCAGTCTTTGTCTCACCCACAAGGGCAGCCCAGCACCGACATGCTAGACAATTCTCCTCTGAACAAAAGTACCAACAGCAACCACAGGCACATGTTTTGGCCTAGTTGGGCCTCATCAGTGAGGTAAAGCTGTGGTTCTCTAAGCACAGTGAGCAAGGGGTCCATGTCTGGATTGCCCTGAGTAACTTAGGGTGAAACCCAAAGTTCCCAAAAATGCAAAGAAAGATCTGGGAGCCCCTCTACTGAGAACAACCAAGGCCAACTAACCTGTTCTATGGGAAGGTGCCCACTCTGGAGGGTCTACTACCACATTTTAGCTCACTGTACTTTTCACAGAGGAGAAAAATCCATTTACATATTAGTCTTTGTCGCACCCACAAGGGCAGTCCAGCACCAAAATGCTAGGCAATTCTCCTCTGAAAAAGAGTACCAACAGCAACCCCAGATACATGTTTTGGCCTGGTTGTGCTTCATCAGTGTGGTGAAGCTATGCCTCTCTAAGCACATTGACGATATGGACACAGACATAAACCATTAGGCTATTATAGTGGGATTTTTGACCCAGTAATGAAAGGAAATTATCCTTGAGAATAAGCTCTAGAGGCTGCTGCTTTCGCAACTGACAAAGTTGCAAGTATTACAATGGAGTGCTCAATAACGTTATTTGTGAAGCATTCCTTATTTGCCATTTTAGAGAAACCAAAAGTATATTGACTACACAAAGAGCATCGGGATATGAAGTGATTATTTTGACCCCAGTGATCAAAATTGTCAGATGTAGAGTAGTGAATCCAGCGACATTTATAGCAAAACCAGTAGGGAAGGGAGACTACGTACATGACTGCACAACGTATACAGAGTTCTTTGACGATATCTCCAATATTACAGAAAACGATCTCAGAGGTGGGAAATTCTATTTATTGGAGGTTCTTCAAAAGAATTATCAAATGACAGTAGAAAGACATATGGGATCAGCAGCAGTGAAGCTAAAAAAGAACGGTGAATCTGAAGGAGGGACAAATGCAAGATTGCCTTCACATTGTTCAGCACAGGCTGCAGAATTAGTGGTGCTTTTCACTGCACATCAGAGGTATGAGGATGCGGAAGTGACAGTGTACTCTGACTCTGCCTACGTGACATCAACCATACATGCAGCATTTTCACGCTTGAAAAGTAGGGGTTTCTTCTGCGCAGACAGCACACCAGTGCAATATTTGTCTCTACTGGATAGGCTCATTAAGGTACTAAAGCTTCCATTGGCTATCGCAATGGTGAAGTGTGCAGCCCATACTAAGAGGACATAAATGATTTCCCACGGTAACAAAGCAGCAGATGTTGACGCGAAAAAGACAGCATATTTTTTTCAAACATTTATGATTTCGAAGTAGAAAGTGTAAAGCAAATATCAGAGCAATGTATGATGGTGAAGGAAGGTTTTAATATGTTATTCATTGTACAGTTGAGTGAGCTACAAGGTCGAGCTGCACAAGAAGAACAGGATTTATGGAAGAGTCAGGGTGTTCTTTATCCCCAGCAGAGACTACATGGACACAAGATAGCACTGGAAAGCTAGTTATGCCTCTAGCATTATTGAGGGTGGCGCTGGAGCAGCTTCACTACCCCACACACAACTAGAGATAGTCTTGATGCCATGATCGCAGAAGATTGGTTTTCACCAAATGTGTTAGAACGCGTGGCACAGTTTATTGTGAACTGCATTATCTACCAGAAGTTTACAGCAGGGCATACTTTGCAAAGAGCAAGAGGAGCAATCCCTTGACCCAATGGTCCATTTCACCATCTACATATAAATTATGTGGATATTTTGCAATCATGCAATGGTTACAGATACATGTTAGTGGTAGTATGTCCCTTTTCTAGATGGATTGAGGCAGGTCCATGTACGTACCCCAATGCTAAATGTGCTGCCAAGTTTCTCGTATGTGAGGTGTTTCCTAGATGGGGTGTGTGAAAACTCCTCTGCTCTGATAATGGGCCTCATTTTGTAAATTAAATGTTCAAACAGTTCACTCTTTTATTAGGCATAAAGCACAAGTTTTCATTTGCCTATGAGCCATAGAGAAAGGATAGCTAAAATCAAAATGATTTTGAAGCAGGGATGGCTACATTTACTATCCCTTGCATTATTTGCACTGAGAAACCAGCCTGGCTCAGATCACCACCTGACTCCTCATGAATTGGTGACTGGACGCCGCATGAGAGTACCCCTTTATCCTCCTACTTGAATAGAAACTGATGCCCATGGTGTAGAAAAAACATTAGGGGATGAGCTGCATGATTATTTGACAAATATGACCGCTAGTATTTATTTTATTTCCCAACAGATCAAAAATCAGGGGGAAGGGTCAAAGAAGATTGAAGAAGACAGCCAAACGGTTGATCCTATGGACTTGCTGAAACAAGATAGTAAAGAGTGTAAAGAGTGTTGTCCTTACTTGAAATACGATCATTTTGAAGGCCCGTACCTAGTAGAGGGGGTCACTTCCACTTCAGTGAAGATAAAAGGAAGAAGAGATTGGTTACAATTGAATGACGTAGGGCTTTACAAAGGAGAGACCCTTATCTCTCCTGCACCCGCTGACAGTGAAGCAAGTGCAGAAGTTCCACTGTCCAGGAGAGATCAGCTGCTAAGAGCCAAAACAAAGAACAGATGAAGTTAAAACAATTTGAACTGTTGACTAATGACTATTCCCAAGTATAAAGGAAAAACAAATGAACTTTGCAAAGTATCCACTGAACAACTCCAGTGAGGCTAAAGAGACAAAGCTTAGAAGATAAAACACAACGCATGTTGTTTTTGTATACATACATCAGTCTTATCCAGCTTTAGTGAGATCCTACGTTGATATTGTCACATTTTTGGAAAATCCTGAAAACAGTCCTATAATTTGTAGTATCTTCATTGCGATCATCTTTACAATTTATATCATAAAAGAGTGGGGTTGTCAAAAAGAGTTACATGATTTACACATTTACACAAGAGAATGGCAATTTTCAAATGTATAAGAGACACACTGCAAGCAAGAAGATTGATGCATTCTTTTGCAATACTTCTCGTAAACTCATTCTGGACAATGGTTTGTCTTTTCTTCCTTATTAATATATCATTTCACCAAATATTTTTTCAATAATGCAGATGAAGTGTTTAGCAATGAGACATCTATGTTTTTCCCTAACAAAACCACAAGTGATATTTTTCCTGATGCTTCCAAGCAAAGTATCCAATTTAATAGGGATGCTGAAGAAGATAATATGGATATAAATACATACCTTGATAATTCAGCCCATTTAAAGAATAGCATGTGGTATCGGCACATGAAGGAGTTGGGGAGAACTCCATCAGATGAGAGCTACTATGTGTTTTCTCTCATCCTGTATGCCATGAGCACAACTAGCACATTTATCAAAAGAGTATTACCTTATACATGATACAAATGGCTCATCCATTTAGCGGCATGCACAACAAGAGTTTATTTTGAAGTAAGATTTGCAACCTTACGAAGGAGGTCAAAAATGACATTCCCATGTGAAGATGCAAACATAAAAATGAAGAAAATAGAAAAATACTTAGATTGGAATAGCAAAATGCTCCTATTTTCATTCAGTGGTATGACTGGAGAACAGCCAAGGACTGTTGAACAATACACACTGGGTTTTCCAGGCACATGGGAAACACCAGTATTGTCAGGATGCTGGGAGAGACCTCGACTATTGGTACATGGATGAATAGCCAGTGGTACAGGATGGGAACAAGGAATGTTAGCATGCTGTGCACATATATTGATGACAGCACCAGTGCAAATCATGAACGGTGAATGTGTGAAAGAATGCCCCAAGTCTTTGAATTTATTAACTTGTTTTGAAAATGAAGCAGGGCCTGCAATAAGGGTGTAACAAAAGTTGGAGAAAATAGAGGTTGCAAGCAAATAATTGATGTACCAGGACTGAATGGAGGAACTGCTGTGCTAATGGACCACTATTGGGCATGTGGATCCTAAGCTTATATGCAGCTACATAAAGATTGGGGAGGACTATGCTCTATGGTGATCATATATGTTAGTGCATTGCTGATTCTCCAAAGTAATCTACATATTGACAGCTTTCAGAAAATGGATGCACATCAAAGAAAGAAGAGGTCTCTCAGCCTCATCCAACAGAAGAGAGAGAATATTTTTTCTGCACTATCAATAGAAGTTTATCACAACATTCCTGATGAGCACAAGTTGTTCAGTAGAGTCGCAGTGATATTAACAGCCATATTCCTGTCAGGAATTCAGACTTCAGTGAATGGTAAGTGGTTACCAATAATCAGATGGGAGTGGCTATAAACAATTAATATGACAATAAAGATTTAATGTGATTAGAGAAAGATTGTGGTCCATCAGACCTATGACCCTCCAGAACAGGTATGTCCTGGACTTAATTACAGCAATAGAAGGAGGTGTGTGTGCCAAGATTGGGCCTTTTTTCTGCACATACCCACATGCGCACGATGGGAAAAATGGAACCCTGACAGAAGCAATAACTATGCTGTCAACTGTGCACATGAAAATGGTGGAAGAAGTAGAAGAGACTGGAGATCAAGACTGGTTTTTGTCCCTGTTCTAGTGGGTTCCAAACTGGTTGACGAAAGCCTTCAAGCTGCTTGGAGCAATACTAGTGTTAGTATTGCTGGGATTCTGCCTTGTAAGTGTAGTCATAGGACAGTGCAAGAAGACAGCGAAGAAAGCTATTGGGATGAAGATAATGATCAATGTAAATGCTGTGATTGATGAGCACACAGAGTCTGAAAGCACCACCCAGAAGCATCTGAAAGGAAGTCCCCTGTCACCCCCAGGTACCAAGTTCTATTACCCCAAGGATCATAAGAACTATGTGGGACATTGGGCATTCTATCAACTGACTGAGGAGTGTTGCCATATGACCTGGAGTGTGGATGAGCACACAAAGAATGCAGGTGACCTGAGGAGGGTGACGAAGAAATAGATTCTGAAGAAAACAGTTTGAAGAAAAGGTGAGGAGAAATGAGTAGGTGGTTGATGACTCGACGAGAAGGGGGAATGTAGAGAGGCAGATGTACACAACACCTATCGTACCCACCCCCTCAATCATATTTAAAGAACAACAGGAAGAGACTGTGCATGACACCTTGTATCATCCCAATACCCCATTGAAGATATGAGAGACAACATGCGCTCAGACAACCGTATTGAATGTATGCTTCAACTGACACGGTAGAAGGAAGTCTGGATACTACATTGAAGACGAAGAGCTATAAGTGAAATCTGATGAGTGTAAAATGATGTCATAAAGAGAAGACAAAAGTATGTACTGAAATGATATATGAATACTTAAAGAATGAAGATGTGACTGAAGTATCAAAGTGAACATTCATGCAAATATGAAAAAATCAAATACACTGAGAATATAAGTGAGAAGAGATGTGGTAGATGTATATACGCAGAAATGCAAGGTAGATGAGATACATAGAATCTTTCTGCAGTAGAAAATATAACACGGGCAAAGCAACCATGATGAGAAAATGGATGTTGACTCTGTATAAATAGTAAGCGAGAAGTCTGAAGGAGAGAGACCAAGGCTGCATGGTAGCAGAACTGACAGGCGTTGGAATACAGCTCAGTTCAGGAACAAACAAAAAAAGAATATTTCTTAACTTAGGATCCCGCACCAAGAAGCAAATGCAAGGCACAAAAGAAGTCAAAGGATAAACTGCATACGCATGACATATTTATCTTAGCTTAAGCAAAGGATTGAACATTTGCAAGTGCCAATTAAAGAACAATTTAAGATGCAGAAAGCATATACAAGACAGAGCAATCACGTCTCCATAGGCCAAGAGTAGTAATAACACCCATTATAATGAAATTAATTAGCACTAAATAGAAGGTCAGAATGGACAAAATCGTGGTTTCCTCAAACGACATGCAAGACCAGGCCACAAGACCTATTCCTAAAGCTCCAGATGAAGATAACAATGTACCTTCACTCCCTTTAAAGTTCTGAGGAAGAGAACAGTCTGCAAGGCCAACTATGAATAAGAAGTCTTGCCGTAGGGCCTAACTGTTGAGAGATGGTAGGCGAATTGACCAAGTGGGCAGTTGTCTGACCTTGTTCCCCCACCTAGGTTTCATTTTGCTTAGGTGCTGCTAACAAGCCGAATGTCCAAGATGGGAATGAATGCCAACCATTCATTAGGGATATGTAATGTAACTATTATACATTGGTGCTGTAGATATATATGTACCCCTAACCAATCCCTCGATTTGATAGGTTTTGACTGTTTGCCATTCAGGATGATGTCATAGCTGATGTAGATTGAGGTATAAAGCCTTTTGTGTAATTGAAATGCTTCAAGAGCGTGTGAGCTACAATCTGTTTGTTCACCAGGTTTTCTTAGTTTATTGAGCTGATAATTCAGTAGTATTTTGTCAAATTCTTTGGGTCTGTCTGGTTATTTGGGCCTGAGATCATGTTTTGGTAATCCCATCTGGCACTTTGAATGCTCCAGGTGCTAATTCACATATGACTGGTGCTAAATGTCACTTCTGAGTCCTCGTCTTTCAACAATTCTGTCAAATCAGTCAGCCTGTGTACCGAATCAAGTGCTATTACTGTGCACTAATTTACCCCTTTGAGATCCACTCCATGTAAAATCACTCTGCCCCCTCTTAGTATTGCTGCTTCTAGCTCAATTGTAATTATCTGCCCTTCCACCACATCCGTAGGTACTTCTGGTCTGAACAAGAACTCTGCTGGTAACCTCAATACTTTTTCTAGTATTTGTGGAAGCCATGCCAATAGCACATGCACTCAATAAAGGACTACTTCTGAGTTCAGTGGCACCCCTCTCGATGCTTTCTGACCATCGAATGCTGCATGAATTCTTGTACATTCAAGTACGCGTTTGTGTCAGTGGAAATGTCTGATATTGGGAACTTTACCTCTCAGACACAAGATCAAGTTGCCCTCGTATCTATCAAGGAGGAAAATGTTGTGTCACCTATGGTCACCTAGACCCTTGGGGTCTAGTGGAATCGATAGGCTGGAACACGTAAGGTTTTTCTGTGGGCTGTCTTATTGTGAATACATATTCAGTCCCATACCAGTGAAATGATTCCCTCCCACTACTGTAACACCCCCTTTTCTAGGTGTAAGCTTTGTGGTAATATGTTTTCCTCCCACAGTGCCACCATGTTCTGTTGTACTGGTGCCTGTGCCTGCATTTTTGCTTGCTGTGCCTGAGGTTCCATTGCTTGTTGCATCTGCTGCATTTGTGGTGCTGGTACCTGATACTGTGTGTGATCGTGGGTCTAATTGTCTAGTGGTTCTGTGCTATACAGTGGGGGTATGCTGGCCCCCCTCTTGGGTCTACCGGTTGCCAATTCTGTTTTATTCCTCCCTACATCTGCACACACGTGAAATGTGTTTCATTTTCCCACATTTCTGACCCTGTTGTGGAGGTCCTCTGAATCGTGGTTGCCCTCCAATAAACCCTCCTCCTTGAGGAGCTTGGATTTCAGACCCTCTACCTCTGAGTGCAAATCCTCATCCTCTGGATTATAATTATACTTTCTTCTTCATGCAAATGTGCTGTTCATTCCTGGCTGTGCTTGTTGCGCTCCATGTTCATTATAACTTTCTCCCCCACTTGTCAATGCTGCTCCTTCCACTGTCAATTTTGACAGCTTTCTCTGGACCAACTTTGCTTTCCCAATCTTTTTATCTTTAACTTTCTTTCTGTCCTTCACTTGTTTTAATCGACAATGGTGAATAACACTCTATGGTATGTCTGCCCATGGTTTTACTTCAATTTCCACAGTCTTTCTCAGCTGTCTTTGCACTTCTTTAGGAAGTCTCTGATATAAAACGTGATAGAAAATTGTTATATTCTTGTCCGATGGCTCCCTAGTTTCTAGTCTGCATTTCTCTTGAAAGTTGCATATATTTGCAGCTCGACCTTCATGCGCTCCCATTTTATGGGTCATAACTGTGCTCATATCTGATGAGTCTGGGTACTGTACCCTAAACACTCTCCATATGTCAGCTTGATGATTATTAAAAGTTGCTCCATCGTGTTTTTATTTTGCGCAGTCACCCCAGGATACACTGCTTGCCTCCAAATGACATCTGATTGCTTTCTCAATGTGGCAGCAAACAGGATGTTCATGTTGTCTATGGCTAATTTCATCCCAGCTGTCATCCTTTCCAACTAATAAATCCATTTGCCTGCTCCAGATATGAGTGATGGTAGCCTACAAATTAAATTATTGTTATCTGTTTCTGGCCATGGGGTATATTGTGGCAGTCCTCCCCATTTGAAACCCAATTTACTTGATGTATAAACACCTTACAAATGCACAATAAATAAATAAATAATAAGGGAATTGCGTTTGCCCGGTGCTACATCCTAACGCAACTGCACCATTTGTTTTTGTTACCATGTCTGTAATTCTACCTCTCTTCCATCCTGGTAGATGTCTCAGTCTATTCATATTGGGCATGTGTCATTCTGAACTTTTTGAACGTGCCTTCAGGTATCTTCGATATTCAACAGGCTCTGGTAGTATCACTGGTCCCATTATCTTTTCCCATGCTATCTCTTTCTGTATCTGTGCTCGCGTGGACTGTCTTGTGCTGCTTCTTCCTCACTCTCCTCGTCCTCTTCATCTTCAAAAATGGTATCCTCACTATCTTCATCCTCTTCATCCCCTCTATCCTCAATATCCAGTCGTCTAAGGGGATTTATCCTATTTGTTCCACTCATTACTTCTTTTAATGCATCCCATCCTTCACCTTGAGGGATCCTCCTCTACTTTCCCTTATATTGTTGCCATCTCTCCAACACCTGTGCAACATGCCAATCCTCCTTTGTATAGTTCCTTCCTCTTCTCTGTCTGGAAGTGTATGTTTGTTAATAATGTCATTAATTTCCTTTCAGAACCCCTCCCTCCTTCTTTCCTCTTCTCGTTTTCCTTCTTTCTCCCTCTCACCTTCTTTTTTTCTTTCTCTTTCCCTATCTGCACCTCTTTGTTTATTTATTGTCCTTTCTTCTTCTGTCTTTTCTCTGTCTCTCGTTCTGCCTCTCATCTGTTTTCCTTCTACCTTTCTTCTTTGTTCCCTGTCCCTTTCTCTCTCTCTTCTCTTCTTTGCTCTCTTTCTCTTTCATCCTCCATTCTTGTCTCTTCTTCTTTCTCCAATCTTCCACGGGCTCCCCTTTTCTTTTTTCTTTCTCCCTGGAATCATGTAGGCCCTTTCCATACATGTAAACATTATTTTCCCACTTATCCATTCTTTTGATACAATTTCTATCTTTTCTCTGTCGTCTTGCATGCCTGTCTCTCTCTGAATCTCTTCTTCAGCTTCTATTAAGTTTGCTTGGAAGGTGCACCACTCGTCATATTCTACATGTGTGGCTATTGTTCATTGTTTGCTTATTTTCTCTCCACTTATAATGTCTTCACTGTTGAATGTTGGGGGGTGCATTTGTGGGATTTGTGTACCCTGCTGCTGTTTTTAATGTTTCTAATGGATAAAATGTGTGTGAGGTTGAGGATGGATCACTGCTCTTAGGAGAAGGATGTCGAGCCGTGGGTGGCATGCACCATTCGTCATGTTGGTTAAGCATCCATTCTTGCCTAACTGGCACCACCACATCTTCCCTGAAAATGTTCCATGACTAGAGTATACCTACTCTGCTCTTTAACGGTTTCCCCTTATAAGCAGCATGTTAATAGGTACACATGTGTTGCACATCTGACTTTGAATGAGTGCCTTTTGTGGCTAGGGCATGAACATTTTGTCTGCAGTGTCTTTAGCCCATTACGTATGGTACTTAACAATTGTGTCCTTGTATCGAGGCAATGACTTACATAAGTGAAAGATTGGGGTGTCCCCTGTGATGATAACTGAAAAACACAGCTTAGAAATGATCTCCAGACTCTACTTCAGTTCTTACTCACCTTTTTTCCTCCTTTATGCACCCCTCCCCAGAATATTTTGCCACAAATTAACACAACCTTTTTCTCACTCTGAGACGATGGGCCTCATTACAACTCAGGCGTTAAGGGTTAACGCCGTCGTTAACCCTTAACGCCTGATTCCGATTTTAATGGCTGCTTTTAGCAGCCGTTAAAATCCATGGCGCTAAACCGCCTTGGTGCTAATTACGCCACCGTAATTTACGGTGGCATAATTAGCGCCTTCCCCACTCCCATTATGCCCTATGGGGCAAAAATGGGAATGGGGAAGGGTACAATGGGAAATGGGGATATACCGCCCCACTCACCTTGGAATGGGGCGGTAAATCCGCCATCCACCATGGTGTAAACATAGTTTACACCATGGTGGTAAAGTTGGCATACTTACCGCCTGGGTCGTAATGACCCCCAATGACTCCTGCATCTCTCTCACACCACAAATGCTACTGATGCTCGGAGCATCCCAACCTTGCTGCTCCTACACCAGACCACACTCTTTGGTCCACACCACCACTTCACGTCCTCTGCAATCTCAAAGAAAATCACTTATACAATCCTAAACTGAGCTATCTCACTCACAACATAAGGCTGGCACCAGCAATGGTTACACCAAACAAATACAGCTTTCTTCTCAACTCTCAGTGAGGTATCCATCTCTTATTACTGTCCTCTAACAATGCTTACCATGTGATCTACCCAACCCTTGTCGGAAGATATCTCTTGTTAACTTCCTTAGTTCTTAAAAAAAAAACATTAATATACAGCAAACCCCTCCCTTGTTTTGCCATGCCCACGTCATACTTACACCCACCTATCTGCTGAAGGTATTCAGTGATGAGTCTCACCTATCAGCATTCTGTCCTCGTTGCCATAGGTGGTGGCCTGCAGGGACTGGACATGACTTTTCTTTAAAGGGGGTTCCTGTTGACCTCTCTATGTTGCGCGTAATCCCGCTCTCCACAGGTCGCCTCTGCAGTCCTTGGGACATGGTGGGGACTCCTCGGCCGACTGGAAACACTTAGCTGACCATCCTCTTCTACCATATGTTAAGGTGGTCCAAAAGTGCCAGGTAAGCCCAGGGGAACAGAGTCAAGCCAAACCAGAGTCAATGATGGAGTAGACAATGTACACAGGAAAATCCAACTTTCATCAATGATGTCAAAACATAATATCTGTTTACAAGACCTACGGGGAATGGGGATATGTTAGTGGGTCTGGCTACCTATAAATTCCATAAGTGTTAAACATTTTCATTGGGTTGCACACATCTGACGGCTCCACCTGGAACCACCCCTACATTGACAAAGGTTAAACTACATCATCTTCAAAGCAAGTGTTGGCTGGCATATTACTTGATGGGTGTTATGTCTCCAGGAATTTTGATAGGTTGACACATTGCTTACCCTCCTTGGACACTTGGCAGGGTTTCAGGATATGAGCCAGACATTGAGCAGGGGCAGCGAGGTCCATGATACGTTATTCCTTCAATTAAAAATCAAGGTTGAAGAGGAACACTGTGGAATCGCTGCTGCTGCCCGAGGATGGGATATTAGCCCTGATATTTATTTAACACGCAGGGAGAGGAGCAGGTTAAAGAGTATACACGACTATCCTTGAATTTGTAACCCAGGAAACAAAGACGCTAAGAAAAGAGTTAAACAACACTGAAAAATACAGGCACAGTGTGTTGATCTTGAAAGATCGCTCATTAAACTGCCCAGAAGTAATTCGGAAGAGGCGGGGTCTGAGTTACAATTAATGAGACCATCAATGATATTGCACATAGTATGGTAGATTTGTCAAGAGAGGACAGTGCACTTAAAGGATAGTTCCGGGACTTTTTTTTTATTGTCCCTACGGTTCGGCCATGTGTTTTTAAGCATAACTCGGTAGATCGTAGAAAACTTTCCTATGGACCTTACCCGACTTTTCGTCCATTAACGCACTCAAAATCAGCCGCCATTTTCTGATAATCCTATCATTTCCCCCCATCGACCTGGCTCACCTGCTTTTGCGGCACTAAATCAAATCCCCCGCCCCTGAGCCTGACATCAGCAGACGCGTACCGCCCATTTCCCAACGCCAAAGCACGTTTCGTGTCAACAATCGCTGCGCCTCAGCTAATGAAGTGTCGCCATGGAAATGGCAGGACGCCTCTTTCCTCAATAAGTATAAACACACCGTTTCACAACACACAGCAGCAGATTTTCGATTCCATTACTCTCTCTGTGTTATTTTGAGTATTCTGTGACTCTTTTCTGTGCTCTGGTCAGCTACCTTCGCCGCTTCTAGGCCTTGTCAACACCTGTCCCATCTCTGTAAATTATTTTACTTTCTTTACCACACAATGGCTACAATAATGCCGTATATGTACGAGCCCGAGTACACCGAGGAAGAACTACTGGAAAGGCAAGCACGCGAAAACGATGGGGATTCGGACGGCAGTTGGGAGGACCAGTCAACGGATGAAGAGCCTGGACCATGTCGCATGGACGGCGTCTCCACCTGGTGCACGTGCAATCGGTGCGAGCTAATGCCAACTGAGGAGGAGAACTGCTGCTGCCGTGAAAATTCCGGGTGCTTGGCCTACATTTCGGAAGGCGAGCCAAGTCCGCAATGCATCACCGAGCTTCCAGAGTTCAGGGAAGCCTGCCTCTCACGGACCGTGTTGAGGATGATGATGGTGCTTATGCACGAACTTCGCGGCACTGTTCGTCCGCGTAATCCGAGTAACGAGTAAGTATACTCTTGTTGTGATGTCAGTGATGCCACTACTATTTCATTGTCGTCTCCCACATATAAAATTACATTTACATATCATTCGAATGCATGTAAATTGGTTCCATATTGTGCATTTTCTAGATAGAATTTTTTTCAAAGCAGAATGACATTTTTTACCTGAATCGACAGTGATAAGAAAGTTTTGTCATTTTAATACAGTTTGCATCTTTCATTTTCACAGGTGGTACAGGCTGGTGGCCTATCGTTGCTTCACTTGGTGGCTTCACGGGAGGCTCAGACACCGCGTTCGGAGAGTAATACCTGCCTGTGCGGTACTTGCCATTAGACAACATTTCCCCAGCGACAGTGGACAATACCGCAGATTTTCCCTGGATGTGCTGCAACCGGAACTTTACAATGTGTAATGTTTATTATTTATGTTCAATTGAAATTAAGATCTAAAATAAAACCCATCATATATTTTAATGGTTGTTTTGATTTTTTAAATGAACCTAGTGTGTCTCCATTGAATAGTCTTCCTGTGCCTTGTCTTGTCACACCACATGTCTCCGGCCAGCATCCTCCCTCACGCTGGCCGCCCACCTTTAATCCACATAACCGTTGAACCCATATGCAGCAGACATACATATGTTATTTTGCGGGTTGGCATCAAGCCTCCCGGCCTTGCCTCCTCCCCCAAAAATACTTACCACACCACTTTGTTCAAGCGTTGGCAATAAAAGGCCGTTGGATTTTATTGATACAAAACATGGTTATAGGTAAATAATCAATATGGTTGATCATAATAAATCATCCTTTTGGGCACCGGGTACAGAGATGACCCCCTCTGGCCCGTGCCGCCTTGCCACCACAGGCCAGCCTGCTGCTGACTAACTGCCTAGGCATCCAGGGTCTCCAGGGTGAACTGCACCCATATATTCTCCTGGGAGGGTGAGGTATTTATAAACTCACCCCCCTGCCTTCCATGTACTAGATCCTGCAGCCTGCCTCTTACATGCAGTTAGATGGCCTCTCCTTGGTGAGGCCCTGCGGCAAACGAGTCTTGTCTGCACGACCACCGCCCCAATCCACCCCCAGCCCTATCAAAGGCAGTTCGCACCGGGGTACTTGTGCTGGCAAGTGGAGCTGTCAGGGAGCGATAAAGGCCAAGAGGTGCCAAAGACCATGTACACTTCAAAGTGGTCTATAGAGCATGGGTTGTTGTTCCCATGTCTACCTCCAGACCCCGGTGCTCCTGCCAAGCATCCCCCCTCACGCTGGACGGCCCCCTGCAATCCACATAAGTGTGTCTCCATTCACGAGTCTTCCTGTGTCTTGTCTGCACGACCACCGCCCCAATCCACCCCCCGCCCTATCAAAGGCAGTTCGCACCGGGGTACTTGTGCTGGCAAGTAGAGCTGTCAGGGAGCGATAAAGGCCAAGAGGTGCCAAAGACCATGTACACTTCAAAGTGGTCTATAGAGCATGGGTTGTTGTTCCCATGTCTACCTCCAGACCCCGTGTCTCCTGCCAAGCATCCCTCCTCACGCTGGACGGCCCCCTGCAAACCGCATAATGCCACGACATATACATTCATTCATTCACAAACACACCCCTGTTTCGAATTCTTTATAACCCACTTCATATTTCTAATGAGAACTTCTTTGCGCTTTGCTAGTCAACCCGTGAAGGTGCTGGTTATCTGCTCTTCGTCTCTGTGAATTTCCGTGACCACTTCGAGCAAACTCGTCAGTTTGCAACCTGTGAACTGCTCCCTGTTCTACGACAAGAAACTACTCTGATCCCTGCATCTAACTGTTTGTTCGTCAAGGTAAGGCCATGTACCATAATCATTTTGCGTCCAATTTTTTAATTTATATCTATTTGCTAGTAGTCATCAAATTGCATCCATGTTTTCTTTTCGTTCAAGACAGTACATGCAAGGAACTAGTCACATGTTCTGAGTTTAGTCAAATTATTTTTATATTTTTTTAAAGTTATTCAAATACTTATCCGCATGTGAATAATGTGTATAGTTCCAAGAACCAAAACGAACCTTGCATTGAACCTTTTATGTGTCATTTAATTTTTTAACACATTGGTATTCATAGAGAATTGTTGATCTTTACTTTTCAGAACTTTCCACAATGCCTGCCTGTTCCATTGGCGGTTGCCCTTCGAAGACCCATAATAAATCGGAAGGTACTATAATGCATGTTTTCCCTAAGACAATAGATCAGATAAGAGAATGGGTCCGATATTGCGGATATCCACCGTCTGAGCTTGAAAGTAGAGTCCTAGAAGTCTTTGCGGACAAGAGGGGTGATCGATACCGCATCTGCAGCAGGCACTTTAGCTCAGACATGTACTCCACATCATTGCTAATAAAGAAGAACACACCGCGAGCGAGGTGAAAATTGCTCTCAACCGCTATTCCCACTCTATTCATCCAGATCCCTCCACTGGTGAGTCAAGTTTACGTATTTATCTCTCGGCCTTGCGGTAGTGTGTAGCATTAGCTAACAATAATTTCCCCATTTATGTATCCACTCAATATGAAGGCGGAAGATTCTCCATCCGTGTCGTTATTGCAGTCATCAGCCACTTCAAGCGCCTATCGGGTAATCTTACTTGGCTATTCTGCCACTGACTTGTTTTAGGCATGTAAATTATTAGTTTTAATTTATCGTGTAATTATTTTACCTAATGGTACACCCTTGTACTCGTCCTCTAGTCTTTGTTTTCAGTTATAATTATTGTTATCCAAAATAATGCAAGTACTGTCTTTCAGGGAGATGCTGAGGAGTCCAACGTATTGACGACAACCGTTGATGTCACTCAGATGCTCGAGGTACGTTTCCGGACAGTTCCATCGATGGAGATCATCAGATCTTTCATTCTTGTAGCGTGATTGTTACACACAATGTTTCTTCGTTTTTAGCCATTGATATGTCCTTCTGTCGTCGCCCTCCTATGTGTCTTCTTTTTTCAATATTGTGTTCATTACTAATGAAAGTCCTATGTTTCAGGGAGTCGATGGAGCATTAGTCCAAGAAGAAGGGGGAGCATGCAGTTACGGGTCGGCGCAACAGCTTGCAGAAGTGTGCACCGCAGTTACATCGTCCCTTGATGTTCTTATGCATTTCGAGGTATGGATACTGACAGTTCGATCAAGTGAAATCATATGACGTGATTACATCCGCTATACTTCCTTCTTTATTAACGCAAGTACTATGTTTCAGGGAGATGACGGAGCTTC
This sequence comes from Ambystoma mexicanum, assembly GCF_040938575.1. NCBI lineage: Eukaryota > Metazoa > Chordata > Amphibia > Caudata > Ambystomatidae > Ambystoma > Ambystoma mexicanum. Next base: position 852,084,063 of record NC_090929.1, on the reverse strand, counting down.
TTCTACAAGAACATCACCCCTAGTAGTTGATGCAGATCTCTGGGTGGTGACACTTCCAACGATCGAGCAAATCGAATCATATTTACATATCCATTATTTATTTTAGACAACTGATCATTTGTGCAGGTCTATTTAGATGAGCCGTTGACGCCTGCACAAAGTTTATGTTCTTTTTAACAAAATAGAAAACCATACTAATGCAATTAATGTGTTTCAGGGAGTTACTGAAGCATCATCTTCAATAATATCATCAATGGAAGTCTATGAGGAGCCCGAGGTATGGATCTTGACTGTTCCATCTAACTAGATCAACTATGCGTGAATAATTGTCGTTTGAATGTTCTACACAAAGCGTTCATTCGTGTTTTGCTATTGAGATGTACGTGGGTATTGGTCCCCAAGTACATTTTGTGTTTTCAATATTATTATACATACTAATGAAAGTTCTATGTTTCAGGGAGTCGATGGAGCGTCAATGCGTGATGGATGTGCTTATCATGAAAATATAATCGTTGCAGCGCAAGAGGAAGTGGAGACATGCACACACGAGTCGGAGCAACAGCGTCCTGATGTTGAAGTTCGAGGCAAGAAAGTTTCAAAGAAAAGAAAGCAAAAGAAGGTTAGTGTCCTGGTCACTATATTATGTTGTTTTTCACTGTTAATAGTTCAATACTGTAAGTTGTGTTTAAACTGAACATCCCTTTTCCAATCTGTCCTCTAGTTGCGAGTGGGTGTACGAACTAGATCTACACAGACAGTGAAGCGAACGAGAGATGTTGCTTGTCAAACCTTTTGGCAGGGACTTGAGACTGGAGATGCATCGTGCCAATGGGAAGAATATGAAGTGATTGACAACGGAGCTATACCACCACCAGCCATTGATAGTGAATGTCCTCCTGGTAGTTCGGATGCAGTCGGAGATCAATTTACAGAATCCACACCCGCAAAAACTAAGACCGCGAGAAAGTTGAAGAAATTGTTTTATTCACCCATCGCCGTAGAAGGAACAGATGTTGCAATGGAAGAGAATGAAGTGGACGACAATGAAACACCATCAATATCACTGAACATAGCGGAAGACGATATCAGAGATTCTACCTTTCATGTGAGTGACATGTCCTCAACGTTACAGGCCGAACCAGCTGGGATGCAGAGTGACAGTATAAGGAAAGAGGCCAAATTCATTGTATTCGATAGTTGTTTGATTGATATTATTATTCGGATGAAATGTGGGCATTCGGTTGGTGGGGAAGTATGTGGGGAGCCATTGATTAATGTGACTCGTACAATTCGAGGCACTAACCTTAAAATACATGCCACCTGTACAAAATATCATCCTTTCTCATGGTCTGCACAACCCATGCTGGGGCAACTGCCAGCAGGCAATCTACTTTGTGCAGCGGCTGCACTTTTTAGTGGTTCAAGTTTTAAAAAGTTAGAGTCTTTCTTTCAGTTTGTGGGAATCCATTTCATTGCGAAAACTCAGTTCTACAAATACCAAACCGATTATCTATTTCCAGCCATTAGCGAAGCTTGGAGAATGGAAAAAATGTCTATTGATAGTACATTCGCGGGCAAACGGTTCAGGCTAGCCGGTGATGGACAGTGCAACAGCCCAGGATTTTCAGCCAATTACTGCACCTACCACTTTCAGGACATGGAAAGTAAGAAAATTGTGAGTTCGGTGGTCGTGCAGGTGTCACAAAGTACATCGTCAGTGGCCATGGAGAAAGTTGGCTTTGTAGCATCATTGCAAGAACTACAATCGCGGGGAATGGTGATCGACCTGATAGCCACGGACAGACACGTTTCAATTGCCAAGACAATGAGAGAAGAGTACAAAAATATAAATCACCAATTTGACGTTTGGCATCTTGCAAAAACAATCAATAAAAAAATGTCGGCTGCAGGTAAAAAAAAAGATATGCAAGGTATTTCACAGTGGTCCAAGTCAATCAGCAACCATCTTTGGTGGAGCTCAAAAACATGTGGAGCGTCGTTGGAAATTCTACTGGAAAAATGGCGGTCAGTAATGCTACACTGTAGCAACGTTCACCGCTGGACCACAAACCAACATTTCCACAATTGTGAACATGGCCATTTGTCCACAGAAGAGGCACGGAAGAAGAAGTGGTTGATTCCTTCATCACCCACTCACAAAGCCATTGAAAAGATTGTATTTGATAAAACTATAAATAGAGATTTGAGGGGACTCGCGGAATTCTGCCACACAGGAGATTTGGAGGTGTTCCACAATATGTGCTTAAAGTACAGGCCAAAACGATTGCATTTTGGCATGGAGGGCATGATAAATCGGACTCTTCTAGTGGTCTTGGCACATAACCATAATGTTGGCCGTCAACAAAGTAGGACGACCGGAACTTTAGGGACGCTTCGCTACAATAAGGCCTTCACTAAAAGAAGTAAACAATGGGTGATCAAACCAGTGTTTGAGGATATGCAATATGAGTTTATTGAAAGACTTATTGTTGATGTCCTAGATAGGCACATACATGGAGTTGTGAACGAACCTGTGCAGGGGACAACTGCATTGCCACCCAACATTGCCTCTGTTCCATGTCCACCTAAAGCAGAGCTCATTGAGAAATACACATCACGGTTTAAATGATTGTAATTTGATTGTCTGTTCTCTCGAGTCTCCTCATGTTGCAGGCCCATTGAATATGTGTATCTATGTAATGTGTAAATAAAAGTGATTGCTCAGTGTACATGCAATGTGTCTCTCCACCCTTGCCCCTCCCTTCACCGTGCAGTAGTCCGAACCACCCGGGTGTCACCTGTGACTCTGCTCTCGAGTCTCCTCATGTCGCAGGCCCATTGAATATGTGTAGCTATGTATCGTGTAAATAAAAGTAATTGCTCAGTGTACATGCAATGTGTCTATCCAACCTTGTTCATTTGCGCATTAAATTAAACCAAACAGTAATATAAATCATTTTTCAAAAAATATAGAATGTCTCCGTATTTATGGTTCTCTGGGGCTGCAAAGCACGCAGACAAAATGCAAAGATGGAGTGTAAATTTCAAGTCCTGTGAGATGGCCTTACACTGAATGTAGCTAACTAGGAATGTGTGCTTGTTCAAAGTGAAGGTCAGCTGCTTTGATTTTTTGCTCGGGTGCCGGAATGGCCCACGACTCAGTATAAGGTTCTATTGTTATTTGACCTTGACAGGCCGGGACCATCCCGAAAGACTTCTTTTTGGGGGTGTGGTGCAATAACGTAAGAAACGATAATGAATAAAATTTCAGAAACGATAGCCATTTAATGTTCGTTCATTAGAAGAAATAACGTCGGCATAGAAGGAGTGGTATTTCGGGGCTGCCCTACGCACAGACACAATGGAAAATGCAAATTTAATGTAAGTAACTCTTTAGATGAGTTTATACCGCAATTTAATTACTATACAGTAGCTTTAAAGACGGGTTAAGTTGTACTTGTACGTTCTATGTGGCATATTGTTTTGTACCGCGCACTTGAGGAGAACCATCTCCTTTTACGGAAGCACCTCAAAACCTTCCTCTTTGCTTCTGCTTTCTCTCTCCCTCTCCCCTGCTACAACTGGTCCACTGTCTGCGACCTCGGTCCTGGGCCCTTCCACTCTCCACCTGCACTGCCTCCCTGCCAACCCGTTGCAAATGCCATATTATATCATATCAGTGACGAAGTGGTCCACTGGCGCTCAGGCGGCTCTGAAAAAGGCGGAGGAGAGGGGGTGGGTTACTGCAAATGACGTGTAATACCCAGTTGCACTGTCCTAGCTATGAAATAATTTCCCGACCTAATATATAAAATGAATAATTTTACTAAAGATCTGATGGTGAGACTAATTTCATTTTTTATGTTTTAAAACAGGTACATCCTTCATTATTGTATGTGTCACGAGTACCAGACACCGGCGGATGGCTTTTATAACCGCCAGTTGCTTCTCCGCGTGAACAACGTTACCACCCTGACCATTTTATGGGACGATCGCCAAGTACAAATATGCCCTTACGCGGTACTAACGGCTAGATGCAACATACAGACCGTTGTGGTGGCCTAGTGCCTCGTTGTTGGAACAGCCATGCGATTATCAGTGCGACCGAAGAGCTTATTTTATCGTAAACCAACACCCGGTGTACTGCACACGAACATCGCTTGCCTCAAGACGAACTATTTTGGATCGAGAGCAAAGAAAAATGCAAATCGCTGAATATTCTCTAAACATTTGATGTCCAATAAATGTACTTTGCCAAATGTACAATCTTGCCGTTTGCTTTTAAACCACAGTTTCATATTCCGAATTGTGGCGCTGTATTGTGAGATGAACTAAGACCCTGTGTACAGCAAAGGAACATTGCGTGCCTCAAAACAAACTTTTTGGAACGTGAGCAAATAAAATGAAAATCGCTGAATATTCTCAAAACATTTGATGTCAAATAAATGTACTTTACCAAATTTACAATCTTGCGGTTTGATTTAAAAGTACAGTTTCATATTCCCAATTGTGGCGCGCTGTGTTGTGAGCTGATCTGTGTTGATTTCCGGGTTCTGTGTGGAGTCGCGTAGAAGACGCCTGGGCGCGTTTGCCTACGCAGCACAGTCACGTCACGGATAGAGGCGGGGAATATGAATGTTTTGATAAAGTCTGTTTCAGGGGCGGGGGATTTGATTTAGTGCCGCAAAAGCAGGTGAGCCAGGTCGATGGGGGGAAATGATAGGATTATCAGAAAATGGCGGCTGATTTCGAGTGCGTTAATGAACGAAAAGTCGGGTAAGGTCCATAGGAAAGTTTTCTACGATCTACCGAGTTATGCTTAAAAACACATGGCCGAACCGTAGGGACAATAAAAAAAAAGTCCCGGAACTATCCTTTAATTTGGAAATAGATGGTAGGCATCCTATAAGTGGGTTCCCGCCTGTGATGACTTTGAAGAAAGTTGCACTGGTGGGAGTTGAGCCAATCTCAGTGTCTCTGCTTAAAACATGTCTTTTACAATAACGACGTTGTTCCCAGGTATCGCCAATGAGGTTCTAAATAGATGAAGCATTTTGCGGATTCGTGCTTGTATTTCTCCTTTAAGGGTTCTGACTACTAGGGACTTTCATTTTGTTGACCCTATTGAACAAGCAAGAAACCCACCACAAGAGTGCATTGTTTTTCCACGGTTATTGGGACGCGCAAATTTATGGTACACCCTTAAATGAGGGGACGATCTTGACAATTTTACTTTGAACAATGTGGCATCTACGAATCTGAAATCAGTCCCCTTTGGAGATGGCTGGATAAAGGTGACTCTGATTAACAGTGTGCGAAGGGCAATAGATTATACTTAAGGTGATGACGTGCAAACAACTGAATGGGAGAGGCCGGATAACTGGCTTTCGTTATCTTCTTGTTAACCTACTAAACCGTTGCTGAGGCCATGAACAAAAACAGGGACAAAAAAGCAGGGTAGAAGCTCAACGGGTAAACTAGAGGAGAAAAGGCGGCGTAGTAAAGCTAGTAAAGCTTTCTCGACCATAATACTAAGGGAACTCAATGATTGGCTAAGGATATCAAACAGGATTTCAGCACGGATTTGCAACGATTTATAATATTCTTGTGTTAAACACTTGAATACAGAAGGCTAGGCAAACTAGCACTCTGCCTTTATACATTCTTTATGTTGATTTTACAACTTTGACGGATACCATTAGTCGAACAAAGCTTTTGGATAAGTTGCGCAAATTGGGAGTGTCTGAAGGATTGCTTGCTATCTTAATTCAGCTTCATACTAATACTAGAGTGCAGGTGAGATTGAACAGCATGGGAAAACTGATACCGGAAATCCTGACTGAAAGATGAGTTAAACAGGGTCGTGTCTTGGCACCCATGCTGTTTAATTTCTACCCTGCAGATCTCCCTGATCCATTTGCTGAAGCTCACAACTCCTCACCTCCCCTCCTCGAAATTGGGTAATCATCATATTATGGGTGGCTTGGGAAGCTGATGTGTTGGTCTTTGACCACACCTTGGTGTACTTTAAGTCTAGCTTGGGGAAATTATGTGACCATGTAAAAGAAGATGCGTGGCAGATTAATTTTACAGAAGCTAAATATATGTGCATTGGTACCAGGAAAGGCAAGCCTTCCTGCCTAATGGTGAAGCAGTGAAAGGTGGACTTGGTTTCCACCAACACATATTTAGATCAGACTGATAGACCTCTGTTATCCTGCTGTCATGTTCTTATGCCATGGAATGTAAGTAGCTTGGGGAGGTTCGCACACAGGTTTGAAAGTATTGAAGCATTTTGGCAATGGTGTCTGGCTGGTACCAATGTATCATTGACGGTGACCATTGTCAATCTTTGGTATAGAACTGAAAAGGTTTTAAATGAAATGTTGATATAAAATGATGCATATAGTTTTTCTTAATAATAACGAGTTAAATGTTTTTTTAACAGTAACGAGTTATATGCCCAAGTGTATTTAGATCAATAACAGAACAGTAAAGACCAGGGGGGTGATTAGGTGATTATTATTTTATTGTGACTTATTGATCATTGGTTTTAAATACCTTACAGCGTGTGAAATATTTGTATAAGTTGTAAGCACAAGTAATTACATTTATTAAAAAAAAATAGGAGTGTTATAGTGACCGCTCAAACTGTTTGTACTACAGTGAACAAATAACACATTGCAGGACTAAGATTAAATTGGAATTTAGTTGTCAACAACAGCAAGGCAGCAGGCTTGGAGGCTTAGCAGCACTTTGAAGACATGATATGTATGTTTTGTAAAAATGTGCATTGAATTATTTGCATCAGACAGCAAGGTGAGGGTCCATCCCAGGGAGGGGGCCCAAGGCACATGCATCTTTTGACCTCCATTAAGACGATTCTGGGACGCAGTAGAAACATGGGGCATTTTTAGAACTTAATCATATTTCCTCTGTTGAAATGTAAGACCTATGCTACCATATTCTCAAAAAAAAAAAATGTCCAGAAGATGTGCTTTTTTAATGTGCCTTATTGTGAGAGAAATGCAGGTGTCCAGCACATTTCAGGCAGGCTGAGTAGGTTGCACATGGTGTGTAGGCCATCTGCCTTCATATTTCCGACTCTAATATATGGCAGGCTCCCAGCACCCACATAGATGCTTGGAACACATTTCACATTGACAGGTCCTTGAAAGGCACATCATTGAGAAATGTAAAAAACTGTTACAAAATATTTCCATTCCTTTTCATGGTGAAGGTCTAGAAATGTAAGTGTGACACCAGTGTTTCTTATAGCTTCTGTAACACTTTTAAAGAAATGCATTGCATGGTTAAAATGACCCTCTTATGGAAAGCAGCCACCTGCACCTGTTCAAAACACACGCAATGGAATCTATTGGTTTCTGTGCATTTGAAGGCACATCCATATTTGAATTCAGAATGTGTTTAAAACATTAAGGAATGCCCGCTTATTTAAGCAAATGTGCGAAGGGGGGTCTAGGAGGGTAACTGAATGCGTGCATCTAAGTGGTACAGATTCTGATGCCTTTGTGGATATGGCACAACTTTTTGGGCACAAGTGAAAGTGATTTTCATGCACATCTCACCAGTTGAGTCAAAATACGTTTTCAAAATTGTCCCCTATGCGTTTTTGCTACATCTGTCTCCACTTCCTCAACCAAGCCCTGCTCAGGGTTGGATTGGGGCATAAAACGGACTCGGACACCAATGAAAAATTGGCCCACACTCACAAATGCCAATTTGTTCCTTTTGAGACTTGCCGTTGAGAAGCAACGAACGAGATGTTTTTGTTAAAATGTTTTGTGAATTGTTCCCGTAAAGAACATATGTTCAGTAACACAGGTCAAAACTACTAGCTGCCCCCTCAAATAATTCATCAAGCTGGCCCTCCTTGGACAAACAATGGTGCCACTTTGACCAACAAAAAAAACGATATTTACTTTGTGGTTTTCTACTTCCACTCTTCTATGTCAACTAGTTTTCTTTTTTTTCTTTTAATAAGGCCACCCGTGTACAGCCTCCTCCTCCCTGCCCCTAGTCTACCCCTTTCCCCTCCGCATACAGCCTCCCCCCCACATAGAAGTGTCAAACTAGAAGACCACAAATTAACTGTGGTCCTATGAATCACTGGATACCATGTTGGGCCTGCACTTTGGGGTGGAACCAAGACAGATCTCCATATGGTCTTTCCCCATCTGAATTGGCTTGGCAGACTGACAAATGATGTTCTGAGGGTTTCCCAGAGCTATGCACGTGGTTATGATTTATTCAAGTCCTTCCAGACATCAACCTTTGATTTTGCTTTAGGGCCTGCACTTCGGGCATTTTACATCTGTAGCTGAGCTGCAATTGCCTAGATCTCAACTAACTGCTCCTTCTGTGGTAGCTATATATGACTACTGACTTTACACTTCTTCACCAACTCCCTCTTTCCCTCATATGGCCATTTTCACTACTTCAAATTCATACAACCTTCCGTTTTCTCTTCATAGGGATTCTTCACACTACAACTGTTTCTCTACACAGTTTGGGTAACAAAACTGGTTAAGTTGGAAGCCAGAAAAGAGAAAAATAGACTTATTTTGGACATTTTATAAAACAACTCAATAAAAGCACTTTCTATCAGGTACATACTAAAAGTACAATAATCTGCCATTAGATAAATGACTAAATAAGATAATGTAACAAAGAAAATTTGATTCATGTAGTTTGCTTCTCAAATGTTATCAAATCAACATTGCACAGGTGAGAATAAGAGCCTAGCACTCATCCTTAGGAATAGCACCAAAACATTGAGCACATCAACAGAACTGGTGCAAGAGAGTGGGTAATTGTTGGAGATGTAAGATCACTGACCTACTTCGAAACACAATATCTTAAAACTGCTAATAAGTAGGGGCTGGTACAGAACAAGACTATGGCCGTCATTACGACCCGGGCAGTAAGTACCGGTCATTACCGGCATGGCGCAAGTACCGTGTCCATGCTGGCAATAGACCGCTAAAAGTGGCCTATTACGAGAACGTGGGCACAAGCTTTGCGCTATGCCGATAATGACCCCACTGCCATGCCGCAAAAGTGCGAAAACCCCCCCTTCCGGCACCGTACGTAGTGCAAATAGCTCCTCCGGCATCCAAGCCATCAGCATTAGCGGTGACCGCCAATAACGGTCACCGCTATTAGCGGTCACCGCTAATAAGCGGAACCGGAAGTAGTGTCATCGTACAGGAACGGGAAAGAGCACGGCGGCCACCTTCAAAAACACAATACATTGCCTCCACCACAACCAGGAGCCATCTGACCCCCAGAGCTCTCTCACACCTCCAACACCACCTGCTGCATCTCACCATGCCAAACGTTGTTAAAAAATCCACGGATCGCCTGCGCAAGGAGCGCTTCTCCCGAGAGGAATTGACCATGCTGGCAGAGACGCTGCAGGAACATGCTGATATTGTGCTCTCCTCTGACATGTCCCGCCCTGCAGTGCAGCACAAGAAACAAATATGGGCAGAGGTCGCCCAGAAAGTAAATGGCACCACACCCCGCACTCCCAAAGATTGCCGTAAGCGCTGGGATGATTTGCGTTTGCACATGCAGAGCATCCTCTCCGCCAACCGCAACCTGGGGATGGCGACAGGCAGAGGTGCGGTCTCCCCCATGAAGTTGCAACCATGGGAGGAAATATGCACCAGCACCATAGGGACGGAGGCAATTGAGGGAGTGGGGTACATGGAGCGAGGAGCCACGTCATCAGCCGATGCAGGTAGGTGTCCAAAATGAAACAATGCTAATACCACCACGATGATGTCCACCTGAAATGACAGTGCAATGATGTAGAGCAGGGTCCACCAGACACATATGTACAAGACTGCCAACAGGCAGTGCACAGCATCATCTTGTCCACATGCATAATGCACCCCATATGTGATCCAACCCAGACACCACCATGCATCACCCACCCAAAAGTAAAGCAACCCGTATGCCACTCCCCCAATGTTAATCATCTATCATTCCATATTAATGCAGCCACCCCAATGCATGCCCGATGCCTGTAGACCCATCACTAACCCTCTCCCTCTATTGATTCCCCAAAGGCACACATTCCGACAGCGGTGACGAGGACACCAGGGAGAAACATGCCACACCACAAAAGAAGGCCAGGGCCAAGGAGGGAGAACACCGCCCCTCAGCCTCAAGGGGCAGAGGCCAACCTACACCACTGCGGAAGGCCAAGAAAACCACAGAGGCCACAGAACCAATGTGCACCACAGTCCCCACAACAGCACCCACACCAGCCACCATCACCCAGAAGGCATTGGCAGAGGGCACAGCATCGGTTGCCAGCAGAACAGTCGGTGAGACAGCTGCCACAGCAGCCATATCGGACGATGAGGCAGACGTACAGCTGCATGGCGCAACACCCGCCACAGGCCCCATGCACTCACCACAACTATCCTCATGCAGCGTGCAGGACGGCAGCATGCACGGGCTGTCACCTGGTGATTCATGTCCGGCAAGTTTCAGCCCCACGCCAACTGTGCCTGATGAACAAAGCATGGTGGAAACCCCTTAGACATCCACCCCAGAGACAACCAGCCAAGAGGGTATCAGGGCTATTCAGAGGCGCTAGGAGGAACTCACAGGGCTGTTGATGCAGCATATAACGGAATGTGCCCGGGCAAAGGATGACATTAGGGATTGTGCTGCATCCCTGAAAACAGCCATCGAGTCCACCTTGAAGGACATTTGCGCCGAATTGGCAGCAGTGCGGCATTTCCTCTCGAAAAGGTGGCAGCAATGCGGGCCATGCATCACCACAGTTGCCAGGACAATCTGGAACATTATCTAATGCCAGCTCAACTAGGACCAGCCCCGTGCGTAGGTCTGGCAGGAACCTGCGCAGATCGGACAGGGGCGCACCTGGTTCTGGTAGAGGGGGAGGGCTGTAGGTACAGCCAGCCATACTGGTCCCATGTGGATTAATGGTGCATGCCAGTGCACACCATGTTTGGGGAAGTCAAGGGGGGAGGGGGAAGGGGGAGAGGGTGTGTGGGGGATTTGAGGGGGGAAGGGGGAGAAGGTGTGTGGGGGAGTTGAGGGGAGGGGGGAGAGGGTGTGTGGGGGAGTTGAGGGGGGAGGGGGGAGAGGGTGTGTATGGGAGTTGAGGGGGGATAGGGTGTGTGGGGGAGTTGAGGGGGAGGGGAGAGGGTATGTGGGGTGGAGGGCTTGTGCACTTTATTATATTTCTTTAATACACCTTTTGGTAAATCTTGATTCACATGTGTGGACATTGCTTATTGCGTACGTGTGCTTTATTGGTGAACTGTCTACAGTGTCCATGTCCCTAACACACCCAGTGTATCAATGACACCATAGCATGCATTGATTTCCTGATTGCAACCACATTCCCATGCATGAATGGAGACACACGATGTGACTGCTATGTGTGTATTCCTCTTATGGACTGGTGTGCGTGCCATCAACTAGTGGGCGCAGGGGGGTCCAGTTCCTTGTGAGTGCTCATGCACTGTGTTAGTCCACGCCGGTTGTTTCCATGATCTGGCTGATGTCCAGTCATTTGTATGCTTTCATCCCGGCAGCGTTGATGTCAGCCTCATGATGATCTCACTATGCACAACAAATGGAGACATGCACTTTTGTTGGACCTCTGTGTCAGTGTAGTGGTGTATTAATGTATTTGGCCCTCATGTGACTCCTTTGTACGCAGTAACGGGGGACTGTCCTTTCAGTTGATGGTATTTGGTGCTGTATATTGGCCATAGTAATTGCTTGTAGCTGCATTGTGTTGAGGGGGATACGGTCTGATTGAGTACAGTGCACATATAGATGGGTATGGAATGGTTGTAACACTGCATCATTTACATGGTAGGGCAGCTTTCATCTTGCATTATGTGGTCAGGTGTCAGGTCCGGTCTGGCCTGCTTTGGGGTAAGAGCATGGTCCATTCTCCCAGGCACTCGCAGCCAGCTGAAGCATGCATCTCCCCCCCTGAATCTCAGCCAGGTGAAGTAGGCATCTCCCCCCCATCTCAGCCAGCTGAAGTATGCATCTCTCCCCCAATCTCAGCCATGTGAAGTATGCATCTCTCCCCCCCATCTCAGCCAGGTGAAGTATGCATCTCTCCCCCAATCACCTACCCACATCGCATTTCCATGAGCCTAACATGCGACTCACTGAGAAGCCAGGATCTCTGCCCTGCATGTCACTCCATGTAGTGTGGTATCGTGGAGTTCTGCAGGACCATTGAATCATGGATTGATCCGGGGTATCAGGCACAACAATGTGTGATGATCTTGTTTGAGTCACATACCATTTGAACGTTGATTGATTGGTATAGTTTACGGTTGCGGTACGCTACCTCCATGGCATGTGGGACCACCAATTCCACATGGGTGCAGACTATGCCTCCAATGCAACCAGGGATGCCGGCAAGTGAATGGAAACCAACTTTGGTGTTTGAGATCTCCTGGGCAGACCGTGGTAGGGAGATGTGGTCGCCTGTGTGCTTCAGGAGGGCATCAAGCACTTGCTTCAGCGTACGTGAGAATAATGGTTGTGATATGCCATGCATGTGCCCCACTGTGTGCTGGTAGGTGCCTGTGGCCAGGAAGTGGAGCACAGACACTACCATCAGTAGGGGTGGGTAGGCGGTGAGTGTTTCAATCAGGCTGAAAATGTCGTCATGTATCATGTCCACAATGGTGGTGATGGTGCCCCGGTCCAGATGGTACAGGGTGTGTATCTGCTCAGGGGTTAGGGTGAATGGACTGACTCTGATGCGAGGGATTGGGGGCTGCATGCGTGGTGCCACTGGCTGCCCTGGTGGGGCATGCTGGGCCTGCCTCACCCTCCTTCTCCTCCTGCGTCTCCTCTGTGCTGCCTGTTGTTGTTGTTGTTGTTGTTGTTGTTGTTGTTGTTGCAGCAGTTCCACTGCAATCATGTTCTCCAGCCCCAGCATTGCTAGTAGTATTGGAATCATTTTGGATTGTGACTGGGTGTGGGAAGGGGTGGGGTGTGCTCCTTTTGTGCTGGCCCAGTCTGTATTGCCTCCACCTGTGCTGATTGTGTGCACCTGTGGCAGTTGGGAACACTGCACATGGCCGTTTACGGGTGGCCCGTGATGCCGGTATTTGCTCCATGCCGGTAAGGTACTTTTCGGGCTTCAGTAGGGCGTTATTTGCATGTCCGCCTGACTTGTGATGTTCCCCTGTTTGCGCCATTCCGGTATTGGCGGCATGAAGCGTCGCGTGCCCGCGCTCCTGGCGCTATTAGCGGCACCATTAATTACGGTGCCGCTAATATCGGGTTGGCGTGACCTAATCGTGCGGAGCGGTAAGCGATGCCGGCAATCCTTTAACGGCATCGTTATTCACTTACTGCCCGGGTCGTAATGAGGCCCTATGTTTATTTGGGTTTCTAGAGAATGCCTACTATATTTACTGGCAATCTCCTTGTCTTAGGGTTTACTCACTAAAGTGCATACTGCATTGCGCAACAGGATTAACTTGAGCATGTCCAAAAAAGAAACAAACCCCATCACGAATATAATGGCAGGAGGCTCAACCTTTACCCTGTATTTAAGCAATACCACCTGTTGGGTGGCCTGGATTGGCAAGTAATGGCCTGGGCCCCAGTGACATTGTGGGCTGACCCAGCCTCAAGCTATGGGTGTCATTGCTATTAAGACTAAGCCCTGAGGTGTTAGTATCTTTTGTTTAATAAAAAAACGATGACCCAAGGAGTGTGTGTGGATCGTATGGAAGTGGGTAATGGAAATGAAAGACAGGCTTTGTGCAGAACTGCTTTCCATTTCCATGAGGAGGTGAGAGGTGGATCTCAGAAATGGAGCAGAGCGGATTTGGCAACTGGTGAAGGTAAGTGTGTGGTGATTGATTGAGGAGAGACCAAGTGGGGAATGGGGCAGAGGGAGATTTGGTGGGAATGGGCCCTGGGGCACCATAGCATGGAGGATTGTAATAGACTTGGAGAGGAAGGTGCTGCATAGAATGTGGGCTATGATGAGAGTCCACCTATGTTCCTAAGACACCTGATTTGCTGGTACCTTCTCCTGGGTGCTAATAGATAGTGGACCTTTACTCAGATCATCCCATAGAGTGATTCCAAGCCAGTCCAACATCCAATGCCCTCACAGACTGGGAATGTGGGAGAGAATCACGGACTGTGACAAGGAAGGGTACAACTAAGAATAATGGTGATTAATCTAAGTGTAGAAGAGGTCCCAAATAAAGCCTGCACTCCAATCGTCCATTTTGAGGTACCAGGAAAGTTTACATTGATATATGTGATGTATGATGAGCAAATAAACCAGCAGTAGGGCTCTTCCCAGTGCCTGTCAGAAGAACAGCACTTATTGAAGTACCAACACCAAGAAAACCATGGACAGCAAGGTATCCCTTAAGAAAACCCTATCAACAAATGAAACCAAATGAAGATCGCCTAAGTACAGTCCCGGAAGAACCCAAAAAGGTCTTAATGGAAGACGAATGGTGACGTCACGAGGACCCGGACAGACTCACAGACAGAAGAAATGATGACCTGATAATGACACAAAGAGACGAAACACCATGAGTAAGGATATTGTGAACTTAAGATAAAAGATGCTGTCTAACTGTAAGAGACTTAAGCTGTAAGCAAGGTGAAGATAATGAACCAGTTTACACCTGTAAATATGCTTGCAACCACAAGAAAGCTAAGAAAACAGTGCAGCATGATATGCTTGGTAGAAGAGTAGTGCGGCAAGTGCCATAATACATAATCTACCTCAAATGAAGCACTTTATTATAAGTATATTTCTAATTTGCACAAAAGTGGAATTAACCCAGGTTATTAGAGGCCACACAAGAAAAGATTCATATTCTAGCTAAACGAGAAGAGACGGCTGAATCGAAACTCGGCAGATTCAACTCGTGCCAGGGAAGCCAAGTTCATACCAATAGAAGCTACGAACAGTAATTGAAACTAAGAACAGAATATCCTGCCCCTGAAGGATCGAGAAAAGAAGGCGAAGGCAGGTGGCGGGTGAAACAGAAATAAAATACACAAATTAAAAGAAACGAGACAAAAATCACGTGGCCAGCTGAGTAAGAAGAAGCACGGGTTCACACCTATGCTTGGCACTGGACCAAGCAGAGATATAAGAACTTTTCCAGACAGAAGATGCAGTTTCGAGGCCAACCACAGTGAACTAATTGACAAATGGCTATTAACGTGATGATTGATTGTAACCATAATCAGAGAAAGGTCGGGTAACTAAGGGGCACCTCACACCTGGCCGAACATTCTGCGTGCTGCTAAGTGAAGTGGAAAAGTATGCATGGGGTTGGTGCCAACCCAATCACAATGGACCAAATAATCTAGGGTCCTATAGTTAGTAGAACCAATGAGACGTTGTACTTTTAGTGACATCTACAGTAGTCAATTTTGAAGGAAGGGCTTAGACACCCACCTGACAGTGTTTACCCAATCCCCTCACTCTGTTACCATTTACAGATATAGTACCTATAGTAAAGTTACCTTTTCCTAACCAATAGAATTGCATGTTAACTTTTGAGTGTCACACGTCAATTATGATGGTTTTGAGTATAAATGTTACAACTTGTATGAAGTTTGTTGGAGTTGAAGCGAGAAGGATGATTACATCACTGCTGATATCCATGACTCACCGTTTTCTGTACTTGTCATTAAACGGACTCTCTTTGCCAACCATTGAGTTGTCCTTATTGATCGGTGTTGGAGTAATACATCTGCACCCCTATCCATCTCAAGGGTGCAGCTATCTCGTCTTAAAGTACTTCTGAGCAAACATCGGCTCTATTGGCTAGCGGGGGTCTCAGGAGTACACTGGCATTGCCAGTATCCTGCCTCTTTGTCCAGTCCTTACTCACTGAAGACCGCAGGCAAGAGAAATAACACAGGTAACTGGAGTACACTGAAGCAAAGTTTAAGAAAGATCATCATAAAAGCTAAGAAAACATGTGGTACCATCACTGTTGTATCCCATCCAACAAGATCAATGGAGACAACCTGGTATTATTCACCTTTATAGCCCTGTGAAAAGGAAGTTACTGACTCAGAAAGAATAAGAAGCATCCGCACACAGGCTCCAGAAACCTATGACAATGGAAGTCAGAGAGATTACCAAAAACGAAAGGAAGACAGGATATCCGCTAAAATACCCAGGAAATGTAATACATGCCCTGAAATGATCCCCAAGATTAGCAGCAGAAGAAATCACCAAGCAAGTGAGCCCATACTTGTCAGAAAGTTACTGCAGCACAACCTCACAGATCCTAGCAAACTGATGTACCACGCAATCACACCAACACTAGAAAGGAAGTGACAATGAAATGAGAAAATAAAAACAAGGCAGGCACATTGGACAGTAGATGTAGAAACTACACACTCATTGGCCAATGTAATAATAATTTGGTTTCTATGTCCTTTTGCAGCCCAGCCGAGATGCGATGCTCATCCCTCCTCCCCGCAGCCCCACAACCACATGGTACGATGGCGGAATCCATCATAGACACCTGTGCCTGACCTAGTCTCCACTCATCGTGCCTGGAGGCTGATGGGATTGGTCTGGTATCTAGTGAAATGGTGTAGCCAAAGGGCCACACTTAAGGGGCAAGTTGACTCATGTCTGTGCCCTTTTTCAGTCCAGCCGAGATGCAAGGCTCATCCCTCCTCCCTGTAGTCCCAGGACGCATGGAGATGCACACAGGCCGGGCAAGGCCAAATCCATCATGACTGCCTGTGCCTGACATTGTCCCCACTTATTGTGCCTGGAGGCTGATGGGATTGGTCTGCCACCTAGTGAAATCGTGCAGCCAAATTGAGCAAGATCGCGAATGCCGGACTCCACCAAAGTGTTGCACTTAAGGGGCAAGTTGACTCATGTCTGGGTGCTGGAGGACCCTGGTGGCCTCCTCCCACCACCTGCCACGCCGCAAACACTGAACACCAGATCGATCCACGATCTTCGCCGGATGCTGGTAAGACTAACACCACCCGACAACACCAATATCTAATGTAGCACTATGATCATTTGAACGCCTTTCTCAACCTTTCTGAATCCCTTATGCCCTTGACACCTCTGCCTTCTCTGCCTTACACTCTGCGTTGTCATCTCTTCGCTGGCTGCCGCTACGGCCAATCCTCAGCTACTCCGTCCATTGCCTGACCCCTACTGCAACCTCACAACTCTCCGCCACATCCAATGCCCAGTATACTATCCCTCGGGTTGCACATTCATCTAGACACTCTGCATCCTCTGCCCCCCTCGTCCTACATCGCGACTCTGTGATCATTGACCCAGACCATGCCACTTGGCTGCAGAAACTGCCATAAACTACGTACTTACTAAGGAACATCACGACTCCAACAAGAAATTCATGTTATTTACTTTATTGTACCTGTATATGTACCAACCACTTGAACTGTATTGTTAGCTGTACCAACATTATTCCATGTCCCGTGCAGGCAACTGCAACATGAGGTGTATCTCTGCCAAACTGTATGTATGTACCTACCTGACCTCCATATGCTACCTGCTATAGTTCCCTGAAACATAGGAGTAGCTGTGCCAGACTCTATACATGCACCTACCTGACATCAATCAGCAACCTGATGTAGCCCCCCGTAACATGAGGAGTAGCTTTGGCAGACTGTATACATGTACCCTTACCATGACCTCCATATGCAACCTGATGTAGCTCCCCGTAGCATGAGGAGTAGCTTTGCCAGACTGTATATATATACCTACTTGGCCTCCATATGCAACATGATGTAGCTCCCGGTAACATGAGGAGTAGCTTTGCCAGACTGTATACATGTACCCTACCATGACCTCCATATGCAACCTGATGTAGCTCTCCGCAACATGAGGAGTAGCTTTGCCAGAACGATTATATTTACCTACCACATTCTATGTATTCTCTTGCTGTAACTAGTGCCTAAATGCCTCAGGGTTTTGTGTGCTGTAATGCATGCTAAACAAAATAAATAAATATATAGCAGCAAACTTGCTGGGAGAATAGTGCAGGGGCAACATGTTTGTTTTGGAAGCAAGACATTTCACAGCAACAAAGGTTTGAATCCTGGTCCGAGGTTGAAGACTAGTGTCTTGTATTAAGTGCATTATAATGGATTCATGAATTCAATTTAAAACATGGAAGAATGGAAAGAAGGGGAATTGGGGAGAGGAGCAGACATTAAATAACATGTGACAACATCACCTCAGTACACAAAAGGATCCAGAATTGGGAGACTGAACCACTAAAGAAAGTGGCAAAAGATGGGCAAAAATGCAATGTGTATTGTGATGAAAATAGTCTTGGCTGCATAGCTCTTAATAAACGTAGCTACGTATTGGCTCAGAACCCAAGAGTCTTGTCGAGTTGAACAGCGATCTGGCACCAGAGGGACCTCGTCCAAGGTACCATATTTTATGTCCTCAAGAAGGATGCTTGCTTTCATAGAAGGAAGCATTCCAGATTTGCATTGAAAATCATTTTTGACACCTACAGAATTTAGGAATTGAGTTTTATTTTACTATGACTATTGCCCCTGAGTTCACAACTCACATGCCCCACTCAACTCCAAGGCAAGTTCCCCTAATATCTTTTTCTACGTCCTTCGACATGGAGGAAAACAGAGCTTGATTCCTCTTTTGGTAGACACAAGCTTTCTGCTTCAGGTCCTCACTCCCAGAGAGACAACTTCCCACATATGCCGAAGCAATGCAGCGAAATAAAGGTAGAAGATTTGGTAGGGTAGAAGTTGGAAACACCCTAGATCTTTCGGCAATAGGCTGATAACATGAGCATCTCCAAAGGATTTACCTCAGGCTTGTCACCACCTTCCTGGATTAAGGTTTTACACTGATTCCTGAAAGCCCTGTTACTCTTACTCTACTCCTTGATGGGTTCCAATGATCTCAAGCCTTTGGAAAACAAGAATGCACCTTGTGCCCTATCCTATTTAGTTTGTCTCTTCTTCTGTACCTTCTTGCCGCCTCACCATGTGCTTCTAGCTCTTCTCTTCCAAGCTCTGTCGGAGTGATTTCCCAGGGGTCAGCAGGGCCATCCGCGGACCTCCGGGGTTGGGGAGGCCCCAACTCCTCCTGCATCCCAAAGGAGTATGACACACACACAAGAGCAAAAGAGTTACTGTTGTTTATTGAACAAAACAGACAGGGACAAGTTCTCGGACCACAGGAACCCAGGAAACTTCTTATCCGTGGTGAGCTCGCAGGCCCTTTTTCTGGCTGTATGACGCGGCTACGTGCGTCACCTGGAAAACTTAGCCCAAAACCTAATGCTATCTCGGGTTGGCTCCCCAAGTGGTAGGGTCAGTATAAGCTGCCCATATAGGAGAAAAGGTTATTGGTAGAGAAAGGGTCAGGTGGTACACTTGGGTCATCCCTAATAGTTGCTATATGAGAATTGTTACAAGGGGACGGTTAGTGATTGGCTAATCTATAGTAGCATCAGTGGTTAGCCCCTTGTATTCTGTTTTGTTCACCCGTGAGCCCCCAAGCCTGGGACCATCACCATTCTCAGCTCGCGGTGTACCTGGTGCAGGCAACAATGTATGACTATGTGTCAGTGGCGGACAATGGACAGGTCTGACTATGGGCTGTTGGGTATCCCTTTCCCATCGCTGTCAGTGTCTAGATTGTCACTTCATTGTTGCAGTTTGTGTCCCAGACGTAAGATTCCAAAGCTTCTCTGGTTCTTGGGGCTTGGCATCGTATCAGATCAGCTTGGTCACGTGTGGTGAGACTGTGGTTGGAGCAGAATTGTGAGTATTTGGTTTGTATTTCGGCTCTGACGAGCATTTAGCAGTAGCAGTTGTAACCTTGGTGCGGGGAACACGGCGTGTAGATTGTAACTTCGTGACCTTGGATGTGGGCTCTCGTCAGGGTTTGTTCTGCATGATCAGCGTCTTGCAACCTCGTCCGAGCTGCTCCAGCCTGGGGATTCTGGTTTGTGGCCTACCTTGGCCTAGCTCATCGGTGGCGGTATAAAGTCTGTTATAAAGGGGTCGCAGGGCGACATGGGTTCTTATGCATTAGTCCATATGTAAGGTTACATCTTCATAGCTTTAGTAGCGAGGAACCATCTGCAAGCATGTATACAAGCTCTTCTGGCGTTTTGCGTTTCTGCAGTGCTGTAGTTGGCCTATGTGACAAATAACAACAATGCATATGTGAGTGTTAGTGGTTCTCTACGTCATAGTACTGAGTATGTTCTTTGTGTGGGTTGGTGTGTGTCTGATCCATGTGCTTGGTGGCACGTGTGTTCTTGTCTGCTGGCTATGTCGTCATGGCACCTCTAACAATGGCGATGTTGGTGGGTGATGTCTAATCTGGTTGGTCCATAGGGTTGGTGTCAGCTCCACCCGAGGTCCAAGGCCGAGCAGCTTGCCTGGGTGTGTACGGCATGGCTATGGTGGATCTTGATGTCTGGGGCAGCAGTAGGTTGGTTAAACTCCTCACACGATGGTTGCTTACGTCGTGACATCATAGGCCATGGTCTGGACAAGAGTTGGGGGAAGGGATTGTCCCATTTTCCCTCTTCATGTCTGCCTCTGGTCGACTTGTCGACCACAGAATTATCCACTTTCTTATCTCCTCGTACTCGCCATACCTTTCGTGTCCCTGCCAAGTGTCCGTACAGGTCCACATGGTCTTCAAGTGAGCAGTACATATATACACATCCACCACCGGGTTTGCAGTAAACCCATTTTCCAACATAGCTCTTTGGGTTCCTTGAATTCTCAACTTTAATGGATGGTAGGTACAAATCTGCTTCTACTATCTGCTGGTGCAATCGTTCACGTTCCTTGACGATGACGTCTGTGTGTTTATCGTCTTCAGCTGGCATGAGTACGTGCATGCTGATCATCTCCTCAGCAGTACGCTTTGATCTTGCCTTCCATAGTTTGATTCCCATCAGAGAAGCCTTTCCCAAGATCACGCATCCTGCCACAACTTTGAGGCCATCTGAGAGCCATGATGACATCCAGGACCAGATGTATGAGAACCAGCTACCATCCTTCTTCACTACCATTGCTTTTTCTTCCATCTTTGCATGCACCTTGGCCAGCTGTGATACCGCTTCAGATAACATACCGTTGTCCTCATCGTTTGCAGGAATGGATTTGCAGCATGAACTTCCGATCTTTGCGCAAACGCCTCCTTCCATAGCTGTCAAGAGTTCCAGCACATACCTGTTTTGTAGGGCCACCATTCTAATTACTCTCAATTCTTCCTTTATCGCGTTGAATCCGTTAACTGTAGAGTTAATCGTCATCATTAGCTCCCATCTTGTAATTTGTAACCATTTTGCATTTGCATATGCCTGTACACCTGGATGTATGATGGAGGAAAATAACATTGCTGCTCTGCTAAATAGTCTGTGTGCTGGTGGAATGTACCTCAGTGCTGTTTCTGACTTTCCCCACAGGTAATTTCCTGTCATTGGTTCGCCTTCTCTTTTTACTCTGGATAAATGGGTAGAGTCACTTTGTGTCTTGCTTCTTATCATCCTCAGTGATCTCTTGTTCCTTTTGTTCCCTTCGTCCATCTTAGGGAAGTCGTCCATGTTGACGTGCTTCTGTGGTACTACTAGTGATGGCACGTTGATGTGTACCATAGTGCATACTCCATTCCACAATAGTGACAAGCTGTTGTATGCCTTGGCTCTGCAGGCCCAATAGTGTTCTATCAATATTGCTGTTCCTGCACCCCCCTCAGGAAGCTTGATTGTTCTTTTGCATCCTTCGTTCATTCCAACATCAATTTTTCCATCATGCTGGTAACATAATGTGGGTGCTGTAAGGGGAAGTATTGTTATGGGTTCCTCTTCTTTATCTAACTATGTTACCAATGATGCACTCTTTTTCCATTCCTTGTAGCATTTGTCGTTTTCTTCTTGTACTGTTACTACTGATGATTTTGTTAATGTCAAGGGTTTACTTCCCACAACTCCATCCACCCATCCATTCTTCGTGTATACCTTACCATATATTAATATTAGTGGCCTTTACCAGCACCCTGGTTCACCGCCAATCTCTTTTGCGCCCCACTGGCATGGCAGGTAGCCCAACGTAACCTCTTTTGTTTCTCCTTCATCAAGTCCATCTGTTATGTACCAAACTCCTTCTGTCAGCTGCCAGTAATTGTCAAACATTGGTAGTGTTTTGATGAAGTTGTCTTCATAGGGGGAGGTCGGTCTTCATTTCCATCTTAGTGTTGCTCTTTTTCCCTGCAATCGTCATCGTGTTTGAAATAACACTAAATTTAACAGGCATTCTGCAGTTGGTGCAGGTACTTCAGTTGCCACGAGTGTTCTTGATGCCCTCATGGCGTATGGGATCAACGAGCACACATAGCAGTTGTCCTTTGTCGTGTCCTTACCAATTTTGGACATGTGCTTGTACCACATGTTGTTGGAGACGTGTGCTAATTCAGTGAGATGTGTTTCCACCCCATGTACATCAATAGAAACACTACGTTTGTCCCTCTTTACCTTTTGCCCTGTGCTACTGGTACCACCTGACACCATGCTCCTTGCAGCCATAGGAGGGGAGATGATAGTAGTGGGAGATGCCGCCACATAAAAAGCATAGTAGGCCCGCCAGACAGCGGCAGTAATTAGACCAGTGGTGAAAAATATCCCTATCATCTTATTACAGTTGCTAGTACCACTGGCATTTTTACTCTTACCTTTACTGCGGTCCTGCGGCGGTCCTGCAGGTGTCCACCTGAAAATCTCTCAAAATTGTGCGTTACTGCTGTTAGTATTTTTATTCCAGCCCTGCGTATCAAGTGGTCGTTCAATGCCCAGGCGAAAAGCTCTTCTGACGCTTTCCTTACCGTCTTATCTCTTAAGGCCGGTAGTGCTGCGAGGAGGTGTGGGAACGATCATACAATTAGCAGGACAAACACATTATAATAGATGCATATCCTCCATTGTTTTAAACATTTTGGCCTTTTGATAATATATACAAATTGGTGTGAAGGAGATTCTGGTACATTGTCTATGGGCAGCATTTGCCGCTGGGCAGTGGCGTATATTCTTTGTTATACCCTAACATATGCAATGACAATGCGCAATACCTGCATGTGCTAGACAAAAAGAGAAGAGAGCATGCACGTGTTTACACAATGTGGTGTATATTGCAGATTCCTTTGACAAAGTTCTTCATTAACTGGTGGCTGGATAGTGTTAATTTTAGCTAAGCGTATTCATTTTGCCTGGGATCTCGTAATTATGGGGTGACCTATGGCGTGTTGATTGTATGTGTCTTTAGGGGTATTTGGCTCTTGCGCTGTGTTGTTGTTGTCAGTTATTGTTGCTGAAGCGTTGGCCCCTTCGCTGAGGTGAGGGTAGGTCTGTGCTTTGTAGGGCTTGATGTCGTGAGTATGTGTCCACATGTCCTTATCCTGCAACTTAACTGCTCTGGGGGTTACTTTTTCTACTGTATGGGGCCCTGTGAATCTAGGGGCGTTCCACTTCCTGCAATAGTATTTCAGGAGAACTGCATCTCCTTCTTTCACTGTCCACTGTGCGGTCAGTTCCTGTTCCTCGTTTGTTGCTTCGTCCTGTTGGCTGTTCTTCGACCCGCCCTGTGTCCGTTGGATCTGTTGAGAGATAAAAGCGGTACTAGTAACCAAAGAAGAGACATACTCATGCATTTCTTCACCAAAAACAGTACTTGTATTGTGACACTCAGTCATTGCCCTTGATGGTGGTGTGAGTGGGAGGTGCATCTGACTTCCGGTCACCACCTTGTGGGGTGTGAGGTGGTGGTCCGACTCTGGTCTATTCCTCAGCTCAAACGAGGCCAAAGGGAGGCAGTCGAGCCAACTCTTTTTAGTTGATTGCTGGATCTTTGCTATCTCTTCTTTAAGGAGACCGTTGAGGCGTTCACAGACATCATTGGCTTGTGGGTGATACGCACAGCGAAACTTATGTTTAATTCCCCAAAGGGCAGTTACATGCTGGAACAGTTCATTGGCAAAGTGTGGGCCGTTGTCTGACCTTAGCATTTTGCTTACTCCCCACCTCGCGAACACTTCCTTTACAAAAAAAATGTGGCCGCTCTGAATGCATCTGCATGAGAGCATGGACCTGCCTTGATCCACCTTGAAAATGGGCACACTACTACAATCATGTATCTGTCACCTTGACATAGATTGATCATGTCAACATAGTCAATGTGTAGGTGCACAAAGGGTCCTTCAGGCCGGGGTATTGTACCTTTGATCACTTGCAGTGTGTGAACAGCCATGTATTGTTGACATGTGAGGCAGTTGCTAATTAAATTAGTAACGTGTGAGCTTGTCGGGGCAGAACCATGATTCTTTTATTCTTGCTGTAATTACTTCTTTCCCTGTGTGCGTGGGATGCTGTAGCTGGGTCAGAGCTATTTTCAGTAGGGCAAGGGGCATCACAACCTTCCCTGTATTGTTCTGTCTCCATAGTACTTCTGAAGGGGACATGGTACATACTCTTTTGACCCACAATTCCTTTTCTGCCATGGGTGCTGCTGCTTGCAGCTCCATAATATGTGTCTCTGGGATGTGTGTGTACCCATCCTTTATTAACATCTGCCTCACGCCCCCTTATCTTGTTTTTCTGGGATGGTTCATGTGTTGCCAATTTATGCAGCATATTTTGCATGTGCATCTGCTGTTTCGTTACCTCTTGATATGGGTTTGTCACCATTAGTGTGTGCCTGGCATTTTACCAGTGCCACCTCTTCTGGGTAATTGACAACCTTTATTAGTTCACCCAGTAACAGAGCATGTTGGACAGGAGTACCATCAGCTCTTCTGAATCCTCTTCTTTGCCATTTTATCAATCCTGAGTGTACTGTTTACATTACATATGCACTGTCACAGTATATTGTTGCTCGTTTCCCATTGCTCTCTTCTAAGGCCAAAATAAGTGCTACTAGTTCTGCCACTTATACTGAATAGTGTTGGGGTAATTTGACACATTTTACTAGAGTGTAAATCCAGTCTTCCCTCAATTGCACTACTGCTGCTCCTGTTCTTCTTATTCCATCACTTTGATCAATTGTTGAATTGTTGATGACCCATCAATGTACATCATCCCCCCCCCGCCGTCTAAGGCATTTTCCTCCACTTTCCTGGTGTCTGAGTAAATTTCAATCGCTTGTGTACCGTCATGTGCATATTCTCCACTTTGCACTTCTTCTGCTATAAACCATGGTGGATTGACGTTGCTGCACCTTACTATCTTTAGCTCAGGTTTGGACAGTATTATTTCATACCCTGTTGCTCTTTGAGTGGTCAGTGTGGATTTTGGTTTGCTTGATATTTCAAAGAGGGTGTGTTCCACATACAGTGTGGTGGAGCATCCCATAGTTATTGAGGATGATTTTTCTACAGCAAATGCTGCTGCAGCTACGCTTTGTTCGCATGGGAAGTGTCCCATCATTACAGGATCCGAATGGCCACTGTAAAAGGCCACTGGCTTGTGGCCCATGCTTGTCTTTTGTGTCAGTACTGCTTTCATTACTGCGCTATCACAATGTGAGAAAATGTAAAATTCGTGTTCGTAATTAGGGATAGCTAGTACTGCCGCAGCTGAAATGGCATGTTTTAGCTCATTGAATGCATCTGTCATCTCTCTTGTCCATCCAAACGTATTTGTCCCCCTCTGTGCTTCTCTGAGAGCTTCTAGCATCGGTCCTATGTATGAGCTGCAATCAAAGACCCATGCTCTGCAGTAGTTGCATAGGCTGAGAAATTGATGCAATTCTCTTACTGTCTGTGGCTGAGGTGTGTTTTTTATTGCTTGTGCCCTCTGTGGTGCAATGTTCCTCCCTTTTTGTGAAATGATCTGCCCGATTTAAAGTACTTGTTCTTGACAGTAATATATCTAAAGGGCACATGGCAGCATCCTGATATGCCAAGGTGGGTACACATATAAATATCAAAAGGAATCAGGATGTGAGATCAACATACAGCTATATAGTTTTGGAACCATTTATTCATTCAAAACAATTTCCTGCACAGATGATGTTTAGGTATTTACATAACTTTCGATAAGCACGAAAGTGACATGGACAGGTTTGATATTATACACAGGGAGTAAAGATGTGTACCAACCTCTGGAATATAGAGGTAAAGTTCCCAGTAAAAATGCACAAGTGAATACAACAATTGAGTGAAACAGAACTTGAGAAAGTACTGCCCAGGACTACTTTTAGTCCAGGGGTAACTTAGACACTGTAGTGTTTCAGCCATTAGGGGCTGGATTCGAGCCAGTTATTATGGTGGCCTTCATCAGGATACACGTGAAGCGTAGTTCTGTCCGTGAATGTTATCGTCAACTGAGAGTTCGGCGGTGTAGCTGTGCTTAAGAGTCCCTTGTCATTGAAGGACTGTAATGTAACAAATACACTGAAACAGGAATCCTGGGTAAAAAGGTTTCATCAGGTTTCATACACGTCGTGTATGCAGCGAGATTGTTTGATTCATTACACCGATCTGAGACGCATCAAGGCCAACAATACGCCTACTGGATCCTGATGAAACCTTTTGACCCAGGATTCCCGTTTCAGTGTATTTGTTACATTACAATCCTTCAATGACGAGGGACTCTTAAGCACAGCTACACCGCCAAACTCTCAGTTGACGATAACATTCATGGACAGAACTACGCTTCACATCTATCCTGATGAAGGCCACCATAATAACTTGCTTGAATCCAGCCCCTAATGGCCGAAACACTAGAGTGTCTAAGTTACCCCTGGACTGTCCGGACATGTTGTTGTGCCATTGCTATTTGTTGTTGTGCGTGTTGTTGTGCTGGTTGGTACTGCACTTGTGGTGCAGGGGGTGTTGTGTATGTTTGCTGTTGCTGCTGAGGTGGCACTTGCTGTGTTTGTGTTTCTGTCACTTATTGTGGCTGTTGCTGTTGATAGTACTGTTGTCCTCCATTGTAACCTTGTTGCTGTTTCTTTTCCCTACCCTACTTGTGCCGGCCTTGCTCTGCATGTACGTGATACATGTCTTATTAGCCCACATGTCCAACACGTTGGCGGCTCTCATGCTTACCATGGGTACCCTCCAGTGCTGTCTAAGTACCCCTGATGTCCATATTGGTTGTACCTTTGGAACCCTCCTCCTTGTTGTGGTGCTGCTGGTCCAAAACCCCTCCCTCTTATTTGCCCACCCCTACCTCTGTAGTTGTTTGTATAGCCATTTCCCACTTGCACATACCCACCCACACCGGATGAGCATATGTGTTTTGGGCTGTGTATGGAGGCGGTGGTGGCATTTGCTGTGTTATTATTGGTGCTTGCTGTGGTGGTGCTGCTTGTTGTTGTTGATGCTGTGTTGTGTCTGGTGTTAGAGTGACCTGGGCAGGGCTTGTTATTAGCGCACCTTCCATGGCATATTTTGATAGTTTCTTTTGGACCAGTTTTGCCTCCTCTGCCTTTCTGTCTTCCTCTTTCTGTTTCATCTTATCTTGACAAAGCCGACAATGATGTACTATTGTCAGCTGTATTTCTGGCTATGCTTTTGCTTCCATTGCTGCCAGTTTCTTCAACTGCCTTTGTACTGGTTCTGGAAATCCCTGTATCAGTATGTGGTAAAATATTTATTTTGTCCCACGGTTCCCACTTTTCCAGGCGCCACTTCTCCTGAATTTCCTGGATGTACTCAACAGGGTCTTCATTCTCACACATTTGGCCCATATGTCTGAAGTGTCTGGATATTGCACCCGCAGTGCCTGCCAAAGTGTGTGTCTACAATTTGCAAATGGTGCCCCATCATGAGACGTGTCACTTATTGTCACCCCTGGGAATCCCGCCCTCTTCCAAATGTCATCTGCGGCATCACCCAGTATGGGAATTAACAATCCCTTGACATCGCCGACTGCTAGCTTTTGTCCTGCAGTTTGCTTTTCCATTTCATATATCCATTTCCCAGCACCTCCACTCAAGGATGGTACCCTGCATTTAATGTTTTCTTAGTCTGCATGTTTCCATGGGACATATCGTGGCCTTGCCCCCCCCTCTAGTAAGGGCATCAGCGTGTATTCTTTTACCTCCCCTGGCGTGCGTCTGTGCGGTGATACATGCGTGTATTCGCTCTCCTCTTCCATGTCAGAAAGTTTGTCAAGAAAGTCAGTGAGGTGTTGTGTTATTTTATCATCTCCTATGCTTTTACGTCCTCTCTGTCGACCAGTGTGATTCTTCTTGTGTGGTGTAGCTGTTCCCTCCATTCTGCATCCCGGGAGGTCTCTAAGTCTATATCGTGTGTGTTGTGCTCGTGCTGTTATTGGTCGTTGTGTTCCTGCCTTTTGTTGTGTTCTGCTCTCCCTTCCTGTCATTCCTTCCTCTTGTGTCTTATATTCCCATGATGAACCGCAGTCTGTGCATGTTATGTATAATTTACTTAGCCCCTCCCCACTTCCATCACTTTGTCCTCCGCACAATCCCTCTTCCTCCTCACTGCAAAATCCATCTGAGAATGTCATTTTCGTGTTTGGCCGTGTTCCCCCTACTGTTACAGTTTATAAGTCTATGTCTGTGTACTCACCTGTCTTTCCCATGTCTCCCTGTGCCGGCGTTGTTGTTGCCTGCTTATTGCCACGTGTGTATGTCTTGACCCCATGTTCCTTGCTTGGCCCTCTTAGTCCTGTATTGTTTTCTTTGCTCCCATCATCCTCTAACCCCACTCTTGCCCTGCAAAGTTTGTTCATTATTGCGTCACTTACCAGTTCTACTACCCTTGCATCTTCATCTTTGTCATTTCACATCCTGCCTTCTCTTGCCTACTATACTCTCTATAATTTTTCTCTCCTCATACTTTTGTGCGCTCTCTGATATAATCTTTCTCTTCCATAGTGTAATTTCCCTGTCGTTGTCTTCTCATTCCTCTTCTTTCTTCCTTATCTCCTGTTGCTCCATACGTGCCACTCTTTCAGCAATCCCCTCATGTGGTCCTCTTCTTGCTTCCTTCGTTCTTCCTCTTGCTGTATTAAACCCTCCCTGTCCTCCTTACCTTCCTTCCTCTTCACCTTTCTCGCCCGTTCTTCCTGCTCGAGTTGTCTAATCAACATGCTCTGCGCTTCCCTCAGTTCTGCTAATTTCGCCTTCAGCACTTCCTCTTCCTCCTGTGTCATGCTTCCCTACTCCCTTGTACTTACCTCGCACCCTCTCTGTGTGTGTTCTATCTCTTCCTTAGCTACCCTCTTTACCGCATCTTCCTCTTCTCCTGTTAACGTCCCTCGAAGCTTCAGTGGCACGTGCGCTGCGACCCAATCGTCTGGCCCTATAAATGCCAAATCTATCTGTGTCATTTTTATGCTCCCAGAGCTTACCTGTGCCAATTTTGTGTCTGTTGCATTCCCCGCACCCACCCCCTTTTTGTAGTTGTCTGCTGGCGCATATGGTGGTGGGCTGTAGGTACGGCTTGAGTATCCCTCAGCTGCTTTTAACTGTTTTTGTGTCGCTTCTCTCAATTCTCTTATTGGATACAGTCCTCCTGTTTCTTTCTTTACTTCTTTAATTATGGATACCTCTCCCTCACTCTTTTTTTATCTCTGCCACTGGGTATGATCCTTCTGCCTCTTCTTCACTCTCTTCTGCGCTCAGAGGAGCTTGGGGTGTGTTCCTCCCGGCCTCCACACTCACTTTCTCCTCTTTTTCCCCCTGCATGCTGAACATCCCTGGTACAACTATCACAAATCCTTGAAACATCTTCCAGAGATCGAAAACTTCTAGGTGGCTTACTAATTTTTTCCCCTTATATGTGTTATGTAAATATGCTAACAATGAATGTTGGGTGGACATATCAAAGCTGCCATTGGGCGACCATGCTATCCTGATTCTGTTATCTGTCCCTTGTGTCCATTCAATACTGTACTTTACTATTTTATCTCTGTGCAGTGTTAATGTCGCGCAAATATGTTGGAGTGGTGTGGTTAGTGTGCTGGCTCTGTATCCCACCCCTGTCCCATAGTACATAGACATTTCGAAATTTTCACGTTTTCAATACCACCGTTATCTGGCCCCGCAGGTTGGGGACTTTTGACTTTCCGCTGCAAGGAAAATCAATTTTTGTTACAGTACTTTTGTGCTGGGCGCCACCGCTCTCTTGATCTTTGCAACACTATCACTTTCCTGTGTAATCCTTGCGGAGCTAGGGCCCCCTTCGACCTGTAATGCGCGAAGCCCCCTGCGACTTCATGCCCTGCGCACCATGCTTTTGAGCCACCCCGCCTTTTCTGCGCCGCTGCTACTCAGTGCACCTGTAACGTACTTCAGGCTCCTCCCCCTTCATTTCTATCTTCACCGCCTGCGCAGTGTATACCCTTCTCTTCCCCTTCCACTAGTTGTACCACCTCTCAGTGCAACCCCCGTGAATGAGGATGTGCCGGCATTCTCCATGCGTGGCCACCTCTCCCCCTGCGCCCCTCTGTTACCGCGTGTCTCTGCCCTGATCACGCTTGAAAAGACTGCGGTGTCCTATGCAACTCTATGGGTGATGTCACCAACTACTGCAATGGGTTACCAGTACGTACAATTTACAACAAAACTGAAATGCGCACTGTGTTCGATGATGTTATTCCCCACAGTCCCTACAGCTGTCTTCCCACCATGCCTGGAGTGGAGTATTCATTAATCACTTCATTATTACAATTGGGCTGCGCACACTGCGTTGCTTCATGTGTGATATGCTCCCTCACTAGGGGAACTTAACCAGCCAACTGTCTTCCACACTGAGAAACAATCTAGCTACCTCCTGCATGAATACGTCATCTATTCACCGAGCTAAAACACACAATCAATAGGCATCCTCATCTATTGATTGATCTACAATGCCAACTAATAGGAATGTCACACCCCTTTATACAGGTGTCCTCGATCTAGACCAATCAGCGTGATTCGCCAGTCACACGTGAGTGCTTGAAGCCCCACCCAGCCTGTTCTGTAACACTAGAGGGGACGGCCCTCTTGCCGATCCCTGCTAGACCTTACACATCAATCGCTGCTCAATGGCCAAATTCCTTCCTTAACATACTGTGAAAGCCACCCGCCACCCTAGTTACAATGCCTCACGCCACCCGCACAACATTACACTGCTGATTGTGTGTGTGCCATACTCACATCGGGCTCTCGCCTGCCGGTGCCGCTCGACTGTGGGCACCCCTCCAAACCAGCTCGCTGCCTCCCCTCGTCTGGACCACGTCTGGACACTCGCCCACCATGGGCGGGCAACTTCTGAAGTCGGCTCCCGACGGTCAATCTCCGGATTGCTTTGTCCGGTCATCTTGCAGTTCCACGATGGTCCTGGAGTCCTCTGAAGGGGAAACCGCAGAGGGGGCCACGTTGCAGGGCCACCTTGATGCAAGTGACCTCGCTGTGATCTATCTCAGCAGTGCCTCCAACTTGTCGGGGTTATTTCCAGGGGGTCGGCAGGGCCGTCCATGGACCTCTGGGGTTGGGGAGGCCCCAACTCCTCCCGCGTCCCAAAGGAGTATGAGACACACACAAGAGCAAAAGAGTTACTGCTGTTTATTGTACAAAACAGACAGGGACAAGTTCTCGGATCACGGGTTCCTAAGAAAAGTCTCATCCGTGGTGGGCTCGCAGGCCCTTTTTTCTGGCTGTAAGACGCGGCTGTGTGCGTCACCTGGAAAACTTAGCCCAAAACCTAACGCTATCTCGGGTTGGATTAGAAACATACCGTTTCTCAGCCTGTGAAAAAAACACTATTAGTACCTCGGTACAATGTGCCAAGGTAATAGCAATATAACCCTCGGAGGGGGTCATTACCGGTGATGTAATGCCCCGGGCTCATGTTAAAGCCCAAGCGAACTGCTGCTGCAGGGCATTACCTCACCAGTAATACCCCCCTCTGAGGGTTATATTGCTTAAATAATTTGCATGAGTGCATCTTAAATGTATTACAATGTTTCTGCACTTTTCTACATGTCACTGCAGCCTCCGGCTATAAACCTCACAAAGGTATGCCGATCACAAGTAATTAATAAAACAGCAAGTGTTGCTTCTTATGCTGGTTGCAGAAACATGCCAAGGAAACGTATGTCAGCATTTCGCTAACTTTACATTACCATTGAATATTTTTGGGACTCCTCTTAAATGCTGTCTACCTTTGTCAGAAAAGAAAATACTAACGTTCCTGCCATTTTTCACAAAATCCTTAAACATTCCCTCTTGTCTCGGTTGAGTGAGATTTTCGCTGAGTAGAATACATTCGTGGTGACCAATTTTGTCTCCAGTTGTGAAATGTCAAAGTTCCACACATACTTCATTGCATTTGTCATTAGTTTTTTTTGCCATAGTTTCCAAGTTTTAAAAGAAATCTACACTCACAATCGAAAACATGTTCCCCCGGAGCAAGGCTGGGGCTTGACGGAGAATATAGATTTGAGGGAAATGGCGTGCCCCCTAGTTTTATTTGTGTGCTAAAGTTCAGATACAAGTCTATGTGTGGTCGGATGGGGGCGCTGATTGGACCAAAAATGAAATCTAGCCTTAAAATGTACATGCTCGTGTCGTACCAGTTTGATTTAGGTGCAGATGGGTATAAGGTATTCTATAATGGCACATGTGTCTCTCAATGCAAGGCTGACTACATACTCACTACTTATGTTAAATGCCAAAATATGTTCGCAGTTGAAACGTCTTCGCCATATGTGCTTCGCTTGCCGTTCTCCCACACACCACCCACCAAAATCCACCTCCCTTCATGTTTTGCTTTTGTGTTTATACAAAGGCACTTGCCAACGGGCTGGTAGGGGCCCTGTAGCGAGAAACCTGTCTCCTTTGACTGCAAAGTGTCGGGCTGTGAAACAGCTGACCCAGCCGCGGATCAAGATTGACCCCAAACTGTTGAAGAAAAAAATGCACACTTCAGTACCACCATCTCCGCTTCTAATCTGCTTCTCGAATGAGGCACCAATTGGCACCTCTGATCTGGGCCCCTTTCAAGTGAAAGAGGACTGATTAGCTTGGAGTCGTTCCTATAACTTCCAAACAGGAACGGTTGAGCACAGAAGGTGTAATGTGAACTTCCTACACATTCATAAGAATGCACCCAACCATATTACAAAAAGGATCTAATTAGGAGCAGGTATGATGGGAAACTATTATATCAATGAACTAACCGAATCTAATTACTTGCGAATTTACGTCGGGTACCCATGGGCTAACTTGCATGCACTGCAATGAAAATAGGAATCCTAAAGTGGGAGGGCCCGTTGGTCCTTATTTTCTTCATTATCTATGTGGATGTGTTTTCTTGCTGATATAGGTATCTATGTATGGCTTTATTAATGTTTGGTGTTTTATATAAGAGGCAGAAATATGGCTCTTTTCTCGTAGTGAAACGTTAAAGAGCATTGCTGGAGGCCCTTATCTCTCTCGTCAATAAAGTGTAATAAAATCTTTCAAGTGGCCCAGCACAAAACACATAGGAGCTTCCTTACACACGAGGCAGTCCTGGGCATCGAACAGGCAGCTTTGTGCAGTATACATAACCTTGGCACTTGGCCACTTCTCGGTTCATACACCCCCCCTCTTACTTTTCTGGTAACCATATATTACTAACAGCAGCATAACTTTTAAAGTAATACCAAATGTCCATAGCCAACGTATTCCTTGTGGCTTAAAAGGCCCCTGGATGATTACATGTACACACGAATTAACATCTATGCATCTGTACTTCATGATTGTCAATACTGCAAATCATACCTTGGTTACATTAGTAATCCTTGGTTCCAACCATTATATTTGCAATAAAAAAAAAAAATTCTATTAGGCCCAAGCTCCCAAACCACAAGCTCCCTTGCTCTGCCTGCCATTGTAGGAGTTCCTGGGCTGGAGGAGCGCTATTCCTGAGGGGGGAAGCTGAGCTTTATACCTTTATTAAAATAAAATGTTCTTAATTCCCCTCAAATCAATCATCTCTATATTTTATTAGGCCAAAGATCCCCAACCAAAAGACTCATCCGTCTGCCGCCCTTGCAGGAGATCCTGGTCTGGAGGAGCGCCGTTCCTATGGTGAAAGCTTTGCTTTATTCCTCTATAAAAGCCCCCCTCGCCGCTGGGCCTCAGAGGGAGGCTCACCACTGGAGAGGTGAAAGCCCCTTCTGATTATTGCAAAGCTCACTTCATAGTATTTTAGGTCCAACTGGTCACTTGCACTCTGCCCCTGCGACTGCAGCCATTGGAATTATCTTCTTAGAGAGGCACACTACACATCACTGATGAGGCTTGACTAGTCCGAAACACGTGTCTGGAGTTGGAGTTGGTACTCTTGCTCAGAGGAGAATTGCCTAGCATTTTGGTGCTGGACTGCTCCTGGGCAGGACAAAGACTGATATGCAGGGATATTTCTCCTCTGAAAAAGGGACAGTGAGCTAAAGACATGGTTGAGACTCTGCCAGGGGCCATCCACCCAAGAACAGGTCCATGGGCCGTGTTCATGCCGGTAGAGGGACTCCCAGAATGACCCTTATTTTGCATATTAAGTAACTTTGTGGTTCACCCTAACTTACCAGGGGAATACAGACGTGGACCCCTTGCTCTTTGTTCTTAGAGAGGCATTGCTCCACCTCAGTGATGAGGCCTGACTAAGGTGAAACACATGTCTGGGGTTCCTGTTGGTACTCATGTTCAGAGGAGAATTGCTTAGCATTTTGGTTCTGGACTGCCCCAGGGCAGGAAAAAGACTGATAGGCAGGGATATTTCGTCTCTGTGAAAGGGACAGTGAGCTAAAGACTTGGTTGAGACTCTCCCGGGCGCCATCCACCCAAGAACAGGTCAATGGGCCGTGTTTGTGCCGGTAGAGGGACTCCCAGAACGCTCCTTGTTTTGAATATTAAGTAACTTTGGGTTTAACACTAAGTTACCAGGGGAATGCAGATATGGGCACCATACTCATTGTTCTTAGAGAGGTACAGCTCCACCTCACTCATGAGGCCTGACTAGGCCGAAACACATGTCTGGGGTTACTGTTGGTACTCTTGTTCAGAGGAGAATTGACTAGCATTTAGGTGCTGGACTGCCCCTGGGCAGGACAAAGACAGATATGCAGGGATATTTCTCCTCTGTGAAAGGGACAGTGAGCTAAAGACTTGGTTGAGACTTTCCCGGGGGCCATCCACCCAAGAACAGGTCAATGGACCGTGTTCGTGCCACTAGAGGTACTCCCAGAACCCCCCCTTGTTTTTCAACATGCCAGTGGTTGATGGAAAGCTGACGGAAAGAACTGTGATAAAATTATTTCTGTTGCACTCACCTGGTCTCTGCAGAGGCGTTAGGGCATGGTTGCAGCCCTCCCTGAACTTGAATCACCCTCCTCAGGCCTTTCCCTCAGTAGAAAAGCTGTGAGAGGTAGTACGTGGATATACTGCTCCTGTGAATAATAGAAGATAAGCTCTCCTTCCTGCTACTTCTGGCAGGGGCACATCGAATGGGATCTAGTTCCTTCACTGATCCCTGATAAGGATTAGTCCAGTCCAGCTGCGACTATGCTTCTCCTTATGATTGGTAAGTCTTTCTTGAGCTCTTGTGATGCTGTTTG
This sequence comes from Ambystoma mexicanum, assembly GCF_040938575.1. Lineage (NCBI taxonomy): Eukaryota > Metazoa > Chordata > Amphibia > Caudata > Ambystomatidae > Ambystoma > Ambystoma mexicanum. The sequence continues at coordinate 852,048,409 of NC_090929.1, read as the reverse complement.
TTCTGTTTATTGTCTTTATATATTGCTCCTATTTATGCCAGCAACAATGTCTGTCTTCTGTTTTCTTCCCTTAGATGGAAATGCAGCCTCAATGTAGCTGCGAGACGCGAGATGCGGCCAGATGGAAGATGGATGCTACTGCAATGTTCGACAGCAGGTAAGTGAAGGTTTAAGGAAAAGTGTGAAGTATGGCGAAGCGCAACCTTAAACTGACTGTTTTTTCGATGTCTAACCTTGCCTTCTATTTTTCCTTGCAGGCGCTGCTGATGACGATGGAGCGTGTCGTGCTGTGGTGCCAAGATGAAGATTTTGGCATTCCGGAAAGCGTAAAGATGAATGCTTGGTTCGCCAAAGAGATGTACAGGGAAGAACAGCTTCCCCCAGTTGGTAAGTATGCTGACAGGTAGCAGGATGTCCAGGAAGCAGGATCTTCAAAGGTAAGTCTGACCTCAGGCGACGATGAGCGTTACACTGCTTGCAAGTGCAGAATAACGGAAAGTGTATGTCTTGAGAATCGGGGCAGCTTATATAGCTGAGATCGTGGGCACGCCCATTAGGGCGGGCTTACCAGCCACACCCTGCCACTCCTAGAGAGTGAGCACGTGCAAAGGCAATCCATTAGCAGCCACACCCAAGAATACACTTGGGGCTGCTTAATGGATGGAATGTTCAAGGTTAATGCATCCTGCTTAATGGATGGAATGTTCAGGATTAATGCATCTGAAGTGCTATGTCCATAATAAAAGCGTTTTGGTGTTAAATGGATGTTCTTACTTTTGTTCATGAGCATGTGACCCCTGCATGCCTGTGCCACTGACTTCATGATCAGGACATTTCTTGGGCACTGTTTGCCATCTGGAAAGCACCCCAAGCCTCATTAGGATTTTCACCATTTGATTTATCATATGGATGAGACACAAGAGATGTGTTCGATATGGTACAGGAGACACCTAAGAGGAAAGGGAAGAAGCTCCATTACCCTTGTTCCAAACTGCACAGCAGATAAAAGAAGACACACATGCGGTAAGGTAAATAATCCACTCCCATCTAAGCAAAACTCAGGAACATCAGAAGGCACAGTATGACTGTAAGGCTGCAACAAGGTCCTTTGTGATTGGGTAAAAAGTCCTGGTACCTCAACCAACTTTGGAGCACAAGATGCTATCAAGGTGGCATGGACCAAATGAGGTTATAGAGAAAACTGGCCCATCTAATTATCGAGTTGCCCAACCAGATAGAAGGACCAAGACAAAAATCTGTCATATTAATCTCTTGAAAGAGTATAGAGAGGACCCAATTGAATCATCCTCAGAAGTAATGGCTACTGTCCTGGCAGAAGGAATGGATGAATTCAAACCAGTCCCAATTGACCTTCCAGCAAACCAAAGACGAGACATCCAGGACATTTTAGAACTATTTCCTGATGTCTTCAGTTGCGATCCTGTCTGACCGAATGGACTGTATCACCACATATGCACTCCCCCAAGGACTACTAGTACCCTTAAACCCTATTGTACAGGAGGGTCCTTTTCCATCCCGTTAAGCTTTCTGGCATCTGAGAATTCTGACTCAGAGACAGAAGGAACGGACGTCCAAATGGTTTTTCACAGCAGTCTTTTATTAGCTGAGGTTCCAAGACTCTTCTGAAAAAGCACACGCATTCATTCTGCCTTCCCTCTGCATATATTGGCTTATCTGAATGATGCAACACCCTCATGCAAATTACTACTTTGTTTGAGCATACATCAAACTTGAACTCATGGACCTTTACGTGCTCGCCATTGAGGAGACATGGTTCAAGGATAGCTCTGTCACAAGCTTTGACAAATACCTCCCTAAAGGATACAAGATCCTAGATGTGCCCTGGCCCAAGGGGATAGGAGGAGGAGTGGCTCTGATCTTCCCAGAATGGATACCTGTGTCCAACATCCCTACTCAAGCCTATTCCTCCTATGAGTGCCTAGTCTGCAGGTCCTCACTCTCTCCTAAATCTTCTCTCCTTATTACCACCTTCTATCGATCACCAGAACAGTCCACTCTCTTCATATCGGAATGGGCTGACCTGGCCTCTTCTCTAATTTCCCCCTCCTCTTCTGATGTGGTGATCACAACATCCATCTGGATTCTCCTGAATCCTCAGGCCCCTTCCGCAACCTATGTGATTCTCTCTCCCTCTCTATCTTACCCTCTCGCTCCACGCACACAGTGGGCCACACTTTTGATGCTTTCATCTCTACCAGCATCCCTATCTCATTCCCTCTGACTACCTCTCTCTCTCTTGGATGGACCACACTCTTCTCTCATCACACTTGAAGCTCTCCTCTCCTCTTGCATCGGCACACCCGGCATGGCCACTCGTTCACAAAGTCACCAGATCCATTAAAAGAGTCACTGCGGCTGCCTTTGCCTCCACTTATTTGTTCTGCCTCATACTCCCGCGGCTGACTCCCACCCAGACACAGCCCTCGCTAACTTCAATTTCGCTATCTCTAACACCTTTGATACTCTTGCCTCTGTCATGATGGTCAGACTGAAGCCTTCCAAAAAGTGAAACTCTTGGTACGACTCCAATCTGGCTGCCCTTAAACCCAAATGTAGGGCAGCTGAGCGGAAATGGAATTCCTCAGGCGGACCCTCTGACAAACTGCATGCCCTCTCCTTCAAAGGCAATATCGACTCTGCACCCACACCAAGAAAAGAGTATTTATTCAAGCCTGCATCTCTGCGGCATCAAACAACAAAGCTGAACTTTTCAAAGTCTATAAGGAACTGGGAATCCTGCAGCAGCCTCCTCTTCTGTCACACCCACCCAGGACCTTTGCTCGGCCCTTGCTGCACACTTCACTGCAAAAAACAAATACATCCTTTCCTCTCTCTCCTCCATATCACCTCATTCACCAACCCACCAACCCCTCTGGAGTCTCCTTTGGCCCTTCCACCCTCTCTCCTCTCACTCCCATCACACCTGATGAGGTTGCCAGACAAGTCCGGTCTATGAAGGCTTCATCCAAACAGGTGGACCCCTGTGCCTCCAAAACCATTAAGGACAACATTGACTCTCTCACTCCAGCCTTGGCTGATATCTGCAATCTCTCTTTTGCCACTGGAATTTTCCCAAATTCTCATAAACATTCCCTTGTGCACCCTCTAGTTAAGAAAACTTCTGCCGAACCCTCCATTCTGGCAAACTATCGCCCTATCTCTATCACCCCTTTCCTGGGCAAACTCCTGGAGAAGCTGGATATCTCTCAGCTCCCCCTCCAAATTGAAACTGCTGGTTCCTTTCACAATCATCAGTCTGGCTTTAGAGGATCCAGAGGCACGTAAACTGCTCTTCTGAACACCTGTGAAGACCAGCTTTCAAATCTCGACACTAACACTCCCTCTGTCCTCAAACTTCTTGACCTTTCCTCTGCCTTTGACACAGTAAACCACAACATCCTGATCACATGTCTGCATGACACCTTGGGAATCACAGGTCAGGCTCTAGCGTGGTTAGCCTCCTTCCTTTCCGACAGCCCATTCCAGGTGGAATTTGGATCCTTTCTCTTTGCTATCACTCTTTCAACTCGTGGCATTCCCCAGGGTTCTAACCTATCCCCTTGGTTCTTCAATGTCTACATGGCTGCCCTTTCATGTGTGAATGCCACTTTCATCTCTAATTTCCAGTGTTATGCGGATGACACACAACTCTCCTTCATGCTACCCTCAGCCACCTCCTCTACCTCGCTCATATCTGACTGTCTGTCCAGCAATTCAGTCATAGTGTGATGCAAACAACCTCTGCTTCAATGCCAGTAAGACTGAACTCGTTTGCATTGGGACTCCTGCTCCCCCTTTCCAACTCTCACTCTGGCCGGCCTCCCTTGGCCGTGCGCCTGCACCAACCTATGAGACAAAAAACCTTGGGGTCATCTTCGACTCCACTCTCTCCATCTCCACTCACATTTTGGACATCTCTAAAAAGTCCAACTACCAGCTGCACCTCCTCAGAGGTACTCTTCCTTTTCTCACCTTCCCCCAGTGGCTCACTATCTCAAGAGCCCTGGTTCTCTTAAGGCTGTACTACTGCAACAGCCTCTTTCTCAATTTCTCTGCCTCTGCGTTGCTCCCTCTGCAACTCATCCAGAAGAGAACCGCAAGACTTATCCTTGGCCTCAAGCCCAGGGACCACCTGTCTCTGGCGCTGAAATCCCTCCACTGGCTCTCTGTGGCTGCAAGGATCAAGTTCAAGACCCTCAGCATTGCCCACAAGGCTTTCTGGGGCCGGGGACCTACCTATTTGCAATGTTGCCTACCTAAATATTGTCCTTCCCGAGCCCTCGGCTCATCTACCTCCAACCTTCTGCGAGTGAGCTGGTTCTCCAAGCAGAGATTTGGAGGGAGATCTTTATCCTCTGCAGTGGCCTACCTCTGGGAAAAAGCCTCCCTGCTGAATCCCGTCTTGAACCTGATCTTCTTAAATTCCAGAAACTCCATAAGACAATCCTATTCTCTTCTTCCTTCTCTCTCCCTCTACCCTGCTAACCTTTCTCTCTGCTCTATCCCGCATTCCTTCCTTTTCCGCGCAGCCTGCTGACTGGCTGCCTGGTGTACCTCAGTGTCTCACAGGTCCCTGTCACCCTCACCAGTGCTCTCAAAGTTGCCTCCGGGCCTTGCACCTGCCTCATCATTACTGCACTTTGTCAATGATCCATGAGAGTGGCATCTCTCAGCACTTATCCCAGCTTCTGGCTGACTGGGTGCACTTGGTCCCCCTCACCTATCCACCCCCGACCACCTGCACTTGTCCCTTCACCCCTCTCCTGCACCTGTCTGTGAACTTGCACGATTTGAATGCACCATTCCTTGAAGATCATCTATCTGTTTTTAACTTGTCTCTCCTCCTTGCATGGTGGCGCGTCAAGGCACTTGGAAAAACTGCAGAATCATCGTCAGACCTATTTGCTGTTATCTACACTGTTAATTGTATAACATGCACTTGTTCCATACACCCACTCTGCCCCTGCAGACTTGTATCATTCCGAAATTCAAGTGTTCTGAATGACTATTGTTTTTCCCTTGTTCTCTCCATCCTTGAGCGCTTTGAAACACTTGCTTTGTGTATAGGCGCTTTACAAATAAACAATACCGCACTATACCATACTGTACCAACCATACTGTACCACCCTCTCACTCCCCCTCCAGGGTGGACTCCCCCCATCCCCAGTCAAGGATGGACTTTTTTCTTTTCTTTTGTACATGACCGGTTTGGTCTTTTTTTCTTTTTTTTGGCCCCTTGATTCAGCATGGGCCTTTTATTCTTGTTTTTCAACACCCATGGCCCTGATGGTGGCATGTGTTTCTGTTTTGCACTTTCCAAGGTGGAAACTTTTTCATTTCATTGTTTTCCCTTTAGATGTGCAGTTTCCCTCTCAAAAGCATGATGAATGCAGTTGTGGACACCCAGCCATGCACAGTAGTTTCAACTGCTATGGCTGCCTTGAGGCCGACAGTATGGGATGTGCAGGTAACAATGGGCAGGCACATGGAATCTTGACACATATGTGCTTTGTGCATGATTGTGAACTATGGCTGGTGAAATGCAATGTCCCATGCTGTTGCAGTTATCCAGATTCATCCAATGACGACACTACATGAGAAGTCCACCATGCACCCTTTCACATTCTTAGTCCCCATGCCCTCTGCAGGCACTGGCCCTCCTTTCATGTATTTTGAGATAACAGTTCCTGGTGGAGGTGATAAAGGAATCACATCATGCTAGCTCTGTCAGCAGGTAAGCATGTGCACTGTCTCTCGTGTTGTGTCTGTATTATTAGTCGCCATAGCCTGTGCATGCATGACACATTTTTACTAACTGAGGGGGGTTAATCCTTGAGTCACTGTAAATGTCTGTCTAGTTGTGTGTCTGTCCAGATGCATGTGTATGTATGTTTAGTTACACTTCTATGCAGGTGCATTGTTTTGGTGGATGCTCTTTCACAATTGACACAATTAATGGTTGGGCAGCACTTGTCACACTTTAGCCATTGGCAGTATTTCATTCATTCTGGATGTTTGTACTAATTAACGGTATACATTCTCTGTGTATCTGCACTCTGTGTATTTTGGATCTCCAACACTTGCCTCACTGACCATGATGATATCTCCCTACTGTCACCCTTATACTCCCCCCGGCCCCATGTATCCTACCGGGTCCTGTGGGTGTACTCCCTGAGCAGATTACTCTTTGACCTGTGCCACTTCCCAATCCACTCCCTTGTCCACTTACATGACCTGCCCTGCCTTGCCACTGTTCCACATGTATCGCATGTACCACATGTACCACGCACGTCCACTGTCAGGGTGCTCATCCTCCGCTGCACTGCTTCATGACTTAGCATCTGGTGACACAATTCTGGCCATTTGTGTACATTGCCTCCTCAGGACAGGTTTGTCACACTTTCTGCCTTTAGGTTTGCATAGATATGCGCATGTGTAGCCCTGACAGACTGCTTCTGTGTTACCCAATCAGGTCACTTATTGTACATTGTTTGTCTCTGTTGGATATCTATACCGGGGTGTTGTGCATGGTTTTTGGTTTCCAGTCCTTGTTCATCTCATCTGGCACTGTCAGTGAGTGCACATTGTGGGTCCATGCATGTGTTACATCGTCCACTCCCCACAGCTTGTCTTCATCTGTACACCCGTGTGAGTTGTGAGTGCACCATGGAATCCATGCACACTTACTGGTCTCCCTCTCACTGTGCTTAGAGAGGCATCAGCTTCACCTCACTGATGATCCCCAACAAGGGAGAAACACGTGTATGGGGTTGCTGGTGGTACTCTCGTTCAGGCTGGAATTGCCATTGCATTTCGGTGCTGGACTGCCCCTGGGCAGGACAAAGACTGATATGCAAATGGATATTTCCCATCTGTGAAAGGCACAGTGAGTAAAAGCAGTGGCTGCGAACTCTCAAGTGGTTAATAACCACTGAACAGGTTATCAGGCCTTGTACTGTCGAGAGAGGGGCGCCCGCTACCTTTTCAAACTAAATTTCAAGGAACCTGGGATTGGTAACCCTAGGTCTCCTGGGGGCAACCAGACGTGGTCTCCCTCTCACTGTGCTTAGAGAGGCATCAGCTTCACCTCACTGATGATCCCCAACAAGGGAGAAACACGTGTATGGGGTTGCTGGTGGTACTCTCGTTCAGGCTGGAATTGCCATTGCATTTCGGTGCTGGACTGCCCCTGGGCAGGACAAAGACTGATATGCAAATGGATATTTCCCATCTGTGAAAGGCACAGTGAGTAAAAGCAGTGGCTGTGATCTCTCAAGTGGTTAATAACCACTGAACAGGTTATCAGGCCTTGTTCTGTCGAGAGAGGGGCGCCCGCTACCTTTTCAAACTAAATTTCAAGGAACCTGGGATTGGTAACCCTAGGTCTCCTGGGGGCAACCAGACGTGGTCTCCCTCTCACTGTGCTAAGAGAGGCATCAGCTTCACCTCGCTGATGATCCCCAACAAGGGAGAAACACGTGTATGGGGTTGCTGGTGGTACTCTCGTTCAGGCTGGAATTGCCATTGCATTTCGGTGCTGGACTGCCCCTGGGCAGGACAAAGACTGATATGCAAATGGATATTTCCCATCTGTGAAAGGCACAGTGAGTAAAAGCAGTGGCTGCGAACTCTCAAGTGGTTAATAACCACTGAACAGGTTATCAGGCCTTGTTCTGTCGAGAGAGGGGCGCCCGCTACCTTTTCAAACTAAATTTCAAGGAACCTGGGATTGGTAACCCTAAGTCTCCTGGGGGCAACCAGACGTGGCCTCCCTCTCACTGTGCTTAGAGAGGCATCAGCTTCACCTCACTGATGATCCCCAACAAGGGAGAAACACGTGTATGGGGTTGCTGGTGGTACTCTCGTTCAGGCTGGAATTGCCATTGCATTTCGGTGCTGGACTGCCCCTGGGCAGGACAAAGACTGATATGCAAATGGATATTTCCCATCTGTGAAAGGCACAGTGAGTAAAAGCAGTGGCTGCGAACTCTCAAGTGGTTAATAACCACTGAACAGGTTATCAGGCCTTGTACTGTCGAGAGAGGGGCGCCCGCTACCTTTTCAAACTAAATTTCAAGGAACCTGGGATTGGTAACCCTAGGTATCCTGGGGGCAACCAGACGTGGTCTCCCTCTCACTGTGCTTAGAGAGGCATCAGCTTCACCTCACTGATGATCCCCAACAAGGGAGAAACACGTGTATGGGGTTGCTGGTGGTACTCTCGTTCAGGCTGGAATTGCCATTGCATTTCGGTGCTGGACTGCCCCTGGGCAGGACAAAGACTGATATGCAAATGGATATTTCCCATCTGTGAAAGGCACAGTGAGTAAAAGCAGTGGCTGCGAACTGTCAAGTGGTTAATAACCACTGAACAGGTTATCAGGCCTTGTTCTGTCGAGAGAGGGGCGCCCGCTACCTTTTCAAACTACACTTACTAGGACAGTTTCACTCAGGGTGTGTGTGCATGTTGTCTTGTGGTCCATTTACTGTGGTGTCCAACAAGGGTGAATGTTGGTTGTTGTAGGGTATGGGCATGTGGTTGTAGGTACCTCTTTGCGGGGAGGTAGCATACATGGGTCTTTTCCTGCTTTGCATGCCATGGTAGGTGTTGCCGGTGGTTTGTCTAATGCAGATCTGCTGAATTACCTTTCACATGTGCCCATTCTTTGCCAGTCTGCCCTTCTCTGTCACCCACTTTTGTCCCTCATGGCCTACGACATGTGACATTTTTCCATCACTGTTCCTTCCAGGCTCTCTGGCCAGGCTGCTTCTTGCAAAGGTGTTCATGTCTCTGTCTTCTTCCCTTGGATGACTTCTCTCTGCTCTCAACCACTGTGATGTCTGACATATCCATCCTCATCTACCCCACATACAGTGTGCTCCTTGTAGTGCTTTTCACCTGTTCCTCTCTCTCTCTCTATCTCTCTCTCATCTCCACTCCACTGCTAGGCAACCGTCACTCTGTCCTGTCTCCCTCTTGCACTCTCTCATCCTTCGTCACTGGGTAATCCATGCCTATTTTCTTGTTCTATACATGAGTTGTCATGGATGTCCAGTATCTTTATGTTGTTGCAATGCATGTCTTTGCAATTTGAAAATGTATTTCCAGGTGTGATTTAGTCGATGCAAGCCAGGTGGCTACCTTGTGCAGATAAGTGAAGAGCACTCAGGGTGTCACTTGTGTTGTGGTTTGTTTCAGGGAGTCTGGCACTGTGTGGGGTCCCTTTTCTTTTATTTTTATTGAGGTGAACGGGCCCAGCTTCATGAGCGCATGTGACAAATGGTGATGGTAGGCTGGTGTGTCTCTGCATGCTGTTTTATCAAGCTATTCAGGGTGTCACTGGTTGTGGGCTCATAGTTCTGAGGGAAGCTGTCACTGTAGGGCCTTTGTTGTTGAGCTTTCATGAGGGTGGCAAGCCCAGCTGTTTGTGTGCTGTGACACATGGTGATGGTTGGGATAGTGAGTGTTTCCTTGCACTTTTCACATGTGTCGTGCCTGCCACTTTGAATCCCATACAATGATTTTTAAATAATCATGACTACCCACGTAGCCAGTCCATTTTTGGTCCTTCTTCCACTTCTGTGCGTGCTGTCCCAAAACAAATCCACACACATTACAGCATTGCTGGCCATTTGTGGGATGCCATGTTCTCCACAGTCACCAGGTACACACCATTGTCCAGGGGTTGTTGTTTGCCATGGTAAACATGTACCGTGTGAGGTTCACCAGCATTATTTGTATACAGCCTGTTGACAGCTGCTGAGTGCATCTCAATGCTCCCTTCAGCTCAAAGCACATTTGACCCAATTCAATCCAGTCCTGGTGAAGTCTTCCTTCCCCTACACTTTTCTAATGCCTGCTCCCTTTTGTGTGTCAGTGCCCTTGGCCTCTGTTTCTCATTGCTTTCTCATGTCTGCTTGTGTGTTTCAGGCCAGTTTCTGACAGCGGTATCTCTGAAGTGCTGCCTTTTGCCAGATCCTGTCTTCTGTGCAATTGGTGATATTTTTCAATCACATCTTCTTGGACTTTGCATCATCAGCTCCCCTGCCAGTGTTTACTGCACTGTCCAGTGCCACGCTATTGAGGGGATGCCATGTTGTGGCATTTGGAGTACTTCCAAGGTGGGTTTCCATACTCTTTATGGTCTCTTTTTGGGGGTCCTTTCAGTATCATACTGACTGTGGCCAGATGCGAGTGTTCAGAATGTCCCATCAGCATAATACTGGGCAAGTGTTATAATGTCCTTCACTGCATGGCACTCGGGGGGGGGGTGAGTAGGTGTGTGGGTGGGTAAGGTGTCACTGTGTGGGGAGTTCCTGTTGCATTGAAATGAGAAGGGGGATCTGGCTGCATGGATGCTGGGACACATGGTGATGGGTGGCTGGTGAGTTATTGTTTGCATTTGTTGCATGTCACTCTGGGGGGCACATGTTGCTGTATGTTTGGGTGCATGGATGTGTTGCCTGCCCTCACATTTTTTGGTATATCTCTACAGAGGCATTATGCATGGGAATTTGGTTGCTGCGAATGAAGGCGAAGTTGCTGTAAGCGTATACAGGACACAGCATCAGGGTTTGGTGGTTTCCAGGCCGACAGAGGGGGACATCCATGGATTTCTCAGTCCAGATGGTGCAGGCACACAAGGGATTAGGTGAGATGTGCATATTTCTTGCAGTTCATTTGCAGTTTTCTGGATAGACATGACAGCTTTGATGTGACTGTGTATTGAGCATAGCTTTTGTCATTGAATGGGTTTGCCACTCAGCCTATTTATTGTTGTGGAACACGCATAGTTGGTCCAGGGCTGTCCTTGCATGTCTTTGTTGTTTGTTTATTCATATGCCTTCCCACTTGTGGTCTCATGTGTGTGTTTTGGTCTATACATGCATAACAGTTGTTGTTGTCCATGTGACGTGGGCAGGGACTTAGTTGCTTGTGCTATGTGCTTGTGGGTGTACTACATGGATACTGTTGGTTCAAGTTGCTATGACTGTGTTGCTGATTTATGCACAGCCATACAGATTAGGGGCATGATTCACAGAGTGCTTCCCTATGGGATTGCACCATTTCTTGACGCTTCTGTGAATCAGACCCTTTGGATTTATCAACCACTTTTTCTCACTTGAAAATTGGCTCATACTCAGTGGTAATTTTAATATGGGGTGCAAAGTCTCCCTATTTGCAGTATGTATGTAACATGTGAAATATTGCGCCCATGCTTTCATACTCACATCAACATGAATAGTTTTGAGCCTGTAGTGCATGCATTCCCACAGGTGTACAATAGTATATAGAGTGGCTGATTGGAATTAGTAAACATGTTGCTTTTGATGTCCATGAATGACTAGGTGCTAAGAATTGTATGTTGCCCAGTTGATGCATCTTTCTGTGGCAACATGTTTTTACTTGTTTATGTATTGTTTACATTTGTACATTTGCACACATTTTATCTGGGGCTAGTTTGTGCATGTTGTTTTATGTCTACACACAATGTTGCCCTCACAGAGGCACATTCTCAGGGTGTTGTTGTGGGAATGGAAGATAGGCCCCAATTCATCATTGATTGTAACCTGGGATATGGCTTCTGTGTGTTTGCTCCACAGGGACTGTTTTTTTTATGTGAAGTATGATTGCACCAGCTGGATGCATGCAGCCTCTCCACGTGCCCTTTGTCCAACCATCGACAAGGGTGATACCTATTGGGTGCGGGCGGTGCCCCACCTGCATTTCCACTGGTACACCATGCCATTTGGTGACAATGTGCCCTACACATGCAGCCACTATGATTTAAGATACTAACAGTGGTGCACATATAAACACTACTACCAGAGTGGTCAATGGAGAGGACACGTGACTTCAGCTCTCCGAATGTGCACTCCACTATGGCCCTACTGGCTACATGTGCTGTATTGTGTCTCACCTTAGCTGGGGTTGTGGGATTCCGGATTGGTTTCATCATGATTGTTGACAGCGGGTAGACACTGTCCACTGCAAATGCGTGTCAGGGTCTTTTGTTCAGTGTGTAACATGCATGCATGTGCATGACCGTTCATAGGGCCCGGTGCAGTGGTAACTGACAGAAGATGTAGCTATTATGTGTGCTGGCCAAAAATTGGCATAGACTACCGTGATGATTCCATTGGCATCACCCACTACCTGCATATTAATGGAGTGCCAGTGCTTACGATTTCGGTAGATGTGCTCCGTCATTCGGGGTGGCCGTAGTGCAAAATGTGTGCAGTCAATTGCACCTAGTAGACGGGGGAAGTGTGCTACTGCATACAATTCCTGGATCACTGTCTGTATTTCTGCCAGTGTTCTGGGCATATATATATATATATATAAATATATATATATATATATATATATATATATATATATATATATATATATATATATATATACCTGTACACACATGTACGTGCTGTTATGCATGACAATACCTGGTGCAGAGAGCAGGATTAGGTGGCTTGCGATATCCCACCAACTATTGCAGTGGTTCACTGGAAGGAATCAGTTGCAATGAAATGGAGTGCAGCCAGCACTTTTTCTAGGGGGGTAAGGACCTGGGAGCAGATGGTGGGTGATGCTAAGCCATCTTCCCACTCCCTGACGAGGTCTAGGATTATATGGGGGGAACCTGCACCTGGCATACACCTGGTCATCCAGCATCCCAGAAAGCGTGGTGCAAAAATCCAGGCTCTGGGCATCCTACTCTCCTGCGGTGTCCATGCATGATAGCTTCTACTGTTGATGGCTTCATCGTGGCTGTAGACATTGCTTTGGTGTTCATTGCATGCTTTATTCACATTGGTTCCTATCCGTGTTGAGGTTTACCCCTGCTAACATGTGGGGCATGGATCAAAGGGTTTGCGTGGGTTTTTTCTACACGACGTTCTGTGTTGCAATTCATGAATATGGTTGTATTTGCTTTGGAATGTGTGTGTAATTGCTTAGCTGTGGACCATCCCTCAACACGCCCACATTTTCATGTGTTCTTCCTCATTCTGCATGTTCTGCTGCCTATTTGGGTCACAGGGACCTTTTAACCAGAAGGACAAAAGTGCTCCACCTCCTTACCCAGGATTCCATAAAACTTGCCTCCCGTGCGCATCAGCGTGCACGCATCTTCGCAAAGTTTCATCGCTAAGGTCATTGCTGTTTGGCTATGGAGAACTTTGTGCTGACTTATGCTCATCCAGTGGACTATTCTTTGAAAGTGGCTCTGCCCCCTTACCCAGGATTCCATAAAACTTGCTTCCCGCGTGCATCAGCGGGCACGCATCATTGTGCAGTCTCATCGCTGAGGTCATCACTGTTTGGCTGTGGATAACTTTGTGCTGACTCATGCTCATCCAGTGGATTATTCTTTGAAAGTGGCTCTGCCCCTTACCCAGGATTCAATAAAACTTTGCTCCTGCACGCATCAGCGTGCGCATATCATCACAAAGTTTCATCGCTAGTGTCATCACTGTTTGGCTGTTGACAAATTTGTGCTGACTTGTGATCATCCAGTGGATTATTCTTTGAAAGTGGCTCTGCCCCCTTACCCACGAATTCCATAAAACTTGACTCCCGCACCCATCAGCGCGCACGCATCATCGCAAAGTTTCATTGCTAAGGTCATCACTGTTTGGCTTTGGAGAACTTTGTGCTGACTTGTGCTCCTCAAGTGGATTATTCTTTTGTATGAACTGACATGCTAAAGGACTTGATAAACTACTAATGGATGTTATAAGTGCTTTCCGGCATATTATAGCATATACTTTACCAACTTAGTGTTTAATATTAATTTATTCTCTTGTTTTAGAAAGTGGCTCTGCCCCTTACCCAGATTCCATAAACCTTGCCTCCCGCAAGCATCAGCGCGCGTGCATCATCGCAAAGTTTCATCGTTAAGTTCATCACTGTTTGGCTGTTTGCTGTGCAGCGGCAGCCTTGATTCTTGGCTCCGACTCCTTATTGTAACTCCCTCTCCTGTTGCACTTTCTCGGAGCTGGATCTGTGCCAGGTTGTTAATGCAGACGGTAAATGTATAATGCTTGTTCTTCGCTAGCAAACAGCTGTGTCTGCTCAGGTTCAAATATTGTGAAACTTTGTGCTTGGATTTCTTCATATTTCTCCTACTACATGAAGCGCTATCTGTAAGTAATATTACAAGTGTACTCAGGGTTAAATTTCTTGTAGCTCATTTTGGTTGGTACTTAACGCATGTGTATGTATGTGAGCAGTGTGTGTTCTGACTAATAGCCGGTTTGTGTTACATGTGTTACATAGGACAATGGATAGAGAAGCATGTGCGATAGAAGTAATATATCAGTGCAGGAGTTATCTTTTGGTTGGACTGCCTCACTGTAACCGATTGTTGTTCATTGCAGCGTGTGAGCCACGTGTCGGTGCCCATTGTACATTTGATAACCTTCCAGTATTGCCTAGTGCTGTAAATCTTGCAGCGACTAGATATTCAGTAGTTGCATTATTCTTTTATTTTTCAACCTATGTTTAGGTTGGAAGGTAACAGAAACGATGCAATGGTAACATTGGTTACATAACCAACGTAACTAGGTTACATAACCAACGTGTAACTACTGTTGCACCAACTATAGTAAAACAAAAGTTGGTCTTTCATAGTTAAGCTATTGAAGCACCCTGTAATCAATACAGGTGGCACCAATTAAGTATTTGGCTTTGTTACTCACCTGGGCTGCATTGGGACATGGTGTCAAGTAGTTTGGCTAAGTCTCAGAGACAAAATAATATCTACAGAAAGTAAGGGTGTGGAAATATAGTAATTGTTCTAACATTTTGTTGTGTGAGTGTATGGTTAGAATTACTGAGATGAGTAAGTTGAGTAATGTAGAGTTGGATCAAGAGAACATCTCCCTGGCAGTGAGGCACTGCCGTCGGATCTGTATGCTGAACATTACATGTAAAAATAAGCCATTAGTGAAAACAAAAACTTTGACTGTGTTTTTTGCAAAGACTCCTAAACTTGATTGTGCTGCAGAAGAGACTGCTGCCATTGAAGTTGCTAAGGATTTGATTAACTCTTTGAGTTGTTTATGCTCGAAGCTGCTGGACGCAGTGATTGTTCGACCCCTGAGTAAATCTAAAGAAGGATTTGCCCCTAATGAAAGAGCTGGTTGTTCACAGGATGCAATCACAGAATACTCTGATGATCTGAAATATGTTACGTCTCCCCGGTCTTCCGGTAACAATAAACGGACGAGTTTCCAGCTAATGTCGATTCACTTCATGCTCCTGTGAAAATATACAAACAACCACAAATGCAGGACTTGATCGAGTTGGATGCATCAAAAAACTTAGATCTGGAGTTGGAAATGTCAGAGGTTGAATATATAGGAGATGAAAGAGATATTACCTCTACCCCAGACATCTTAAATGTACAACCTGATGTCTTCTTTGAAGAAAATAAAATCTATATATCTCCCAAGAATATCCAAATGAAAACATCATTTGTTGAAGCTAGGTCTTGTAAAGATGATTCCATTTGAAAAGATAAGTGTGGAATGGCTTTGCCCACATGTAAGTCAACTGAGCACCTGTAGGGGGGCAGTGAGTCCAGTATGACATCAAATGATATGTTTTGGGCACTTGATAATCTGCTTACAATGTTGGTTTAAAAATGCAATAGTCTAGAGAAGAAAATTGACGTTCAGTCTGTTTTGTTGATGAAAAGCATTAACTGTACACACAAGACTGTTAAAGATGTAAGCACTGCTATAGAACCTTGCGATTTGAGAGCTTTGTTGGTATCTGCCGTTGTAAGTAATAATACATCTAGTGTGTTGCCCTGTAAACAGAATAGTAAAGAAGAAGGGAAGACCATACACATTAATAGTAAAAAGAGAGAAACATAAAGCCATAGCTCAAGCATTTATGTACTCTAAGAAAATGCGACCTCGAAATAAGATGTATAGCACAGGAAAAAGAAATCGGCGATATATAGAAGTGCTCCCTGCCATCATTGCCGAAAATGCCACAGTTCCCATCTCTAGGCGCACTGATCCTACACCTGTAAAATCCCTTAGCATGAAGGTAGCATGTTCTATTGGAACAATGATTCAATCTGCGAATAGGAATGATCAATTACCTGCAGTATCTATACAAAACAACTAAATGCCAGTTGGACGGTTAGGTAGCTTGCCTGTAAGAGACAACCATCTCCTACCCCCTCGTATCAAGAATCAGAGTGATCTAATTGATATGTGGGCAATGAATATTGAGAAACCTATACTACCCATTATTAATTATGAGGATGTGTCTGTAAAAAGTAATGTGCTTCATAAAGCACTGCAATTAAAATCAGTGTGAAGTAATATAGATTCTCCTCCCTTGAATCGTGCAGCAGTATTGTGTATATTTAACTTGATTATACCACTTAGAGGTATACAGTCAAATGATATTGTGATCTTAGATCAGATGGATCATTCAAATGAATTTTTCACTAATGCGTGGTTTAAACTACCTTCCACACTTGATTATGTATTGGGTTTTGAGGATGGTCTCTTTAAATTTGGTTACCTAATTAAAGTGGTAAAGGTACCCAAACTAAATCCTGTGTCATTGTACCGGAGTAAGAAAAAAGTGGTAATAGCCAATTCAGATAGTCAAGTAATCCTTGTTTACAGAAGAGTAGAAATTGAAATGATAATAAGAAAACTGTACCCAACCTTCATAATTCTAAGTACAAATAGATGATGCAGAAGGGACATCATTGGATGGATATTGGCAATGGTTTCCGTCAGCATTTAAAACGCACTTTATCTCTCAGCCTCGATGTTGAGAATTTAATGTTATCGTGGAACACGCGTGGTCTTGAGTCCCAGCTAGAAATGTCATCTTCCCCTATGAACTCTATGCAAATTAATCATTAAGGCAAACAATGGGAAAACATTGTTGAAGGGTATAATCTTACTATTCTAAATGATTTTTGCCCAGGTGATGTGAATAGGGCATTTACTCGCTCATCTGGAAAAAGTGCATCATCGAATGATTACTTTATGGTGTACGCGGCTGGTCTATTGTTAATTATAGACATGGGAATAGTCTCCCATGAAGAAAGTGATAATTTTCCGCTCTGTGTTTTGACTCAGCCCCTTGCATCTGTCAATATATCGCCTACTATTGTTATGAATGGTGATATATTTCTTAATGAAAATCAGAATCACATTCTATGCAATGGGAAACATTTACTGAAGGCTAATATTAATGCACAGCATTTGTTTACTTGGTTTATCTCTACGTTTGAAGAATGGAGATCCCGTAGCCCATAAAGAAGCGGTTTTAGCATTTTCCACCGTGATGCTGAAACTTGTTGAAAGTTGAAGGAATAAGCGTAAATATAAAACTCTGTATGAACGATCAAATATTAGGTTAAATAAAAGAGCAGATTATGACAAAAATATTGTTGTAGAAAAACAAATTAATGTGCAGGGAGTTAGCAGCGGTACTATATCCTGTTCTTGGTGTAGTGGAGAGCAATCTCACACCTACACTAATACAAATTATAAAGTGAACATATTGGAGTTGGTTAAAAGATTATAATCGTTCATGCAAGATTAATAGGTAGCAAAAAATACCATTATTAGCCACCCACAAAAACTCAACTGAGATTTGGCGGGTAATACCGAGCTCCAAAAAAGAGATTTACCCATTAATTGTGTGTTAGCCAGTGATTGGAAAAAATATATTCAATCCACTCTCAGCTCACTAGATAGTTCAAAAGATCAGGTGAAGTTGCTAGAAAGTGCCTGGGTGTGTTGGGCCACAGTACTCGATATAAAGAAAATGAATGATGGCCTGAATAATTCTAGAGCAGCAGGCCCAGATGGAGTGTGTAATAATTTGATAAAAACCTCTTCTGAATGGTGGGCAAAATCTTTACACATACTGTTCAATGTAATTGGACTGAGAGGCGTAATTCCGTCTACCTGGAAGATGAGTAACATCTTACCAGTTTATACCGCTTCTTAGCAATGCTGGATATATCTGCAAAAATCTTGTCTCAGGTCCTGTCAGTTGAACTTAAGGCCTGTATTCATTAAAATAAGATACTCCTACCGAGTTCGACAGGTTTCATAGAACACTCTAACACTGCACATAATTTAAACATATTAACAACTGCAGTTGAATATTCCTGGATGAGCCATAATACACATCTGTACTACTCGTATATAGATTTTAACGCAGAATTCGATTTGGTAAGCAGGAATATACTATGGCCTAAACTCTATAAATGGAAAATTCCACCTGGCTTGCTTAAAATGCTGATGCTGCTATACTCGGAGACCACAGTGCAAGTTAGTCTTGACGCCACAGGGAAACTGTCCAAGTCGTTCTCAACATATCTTGGTGTAAAGCAAGGATGCATAGTGGCAGCAACTGTATTTACCTGTACCTTGCAGATCTTCCTGAAGACTTGATAGGTAAATCTACATGTCTTGCAAAAGTAGGTTCAATATCCTTTAACTGGTTGGCATGTGCAGATGAATTGTTTTTACTGGACCATGCACCACATGGATTACAGTGGGCTATAAATGCCTTGAGTGCAAATGAAAAAACCTATAACCTCAAGGTAAATGTAGAGAAAAGTAAAACCATGGTCTTTGCAAAAAATTGTGCAAGAAATAAATAATATGTATGGACATTAGAAGGAGACCAATTAGAACAAGTAGCACTTTATAAATATCTTGGACTATATGTAGATGACCAACTTAACTGGAAATCGCATTGATTAGAACTCAAATGTAAATGTCTAAAGGTTGTCAAAATGATTAGTACTTCTATAGGTCAAAATGTTGGTTATTCCATAAAGACAGTCTTGCCTCTTTATACAGCAAGAGTAGAATCCATATTACTCTACGGTGTTGAGATTTGGGGATACAATTACAGTTCTCACCTTCGTAGATTTGAAGCCCTGATCGTCCACAAATTATTGCGGTTACCACATTGTGTATCTATAGAAAACATCTTACTTGAATTTGAAATAAATAGTATTGATACAGGTGTAAATTATAGAGTCACCATGGGTTATGAAAAATGTAATTGTTAAACAACAACACTATTGGGGTTCAATTTTTGACAGTCTTTAAATATGTTCACAAATGTACAAAGATAGGCACCTTGGGAAATATGATGGCAACTCATAAAATATGGAAAGATAACTAGGAGTTAACTAGTTTTACCATGAAAGTACCACAATTTAAAACATGGTTGAAGAAGAAGTGTAGGGAAGGCAGTACTGAAGTAAATATTGTACATCTAGCCACATTGAGCCATAGTGGAATGTAGCTACACTATCGAATGGCCCACCAGTCTGCCCCTGCATACATCCAGGCTTTCCCCTCTCCGAAGATTAATGAAATTCAATTGTAGCAAAAACTTGGAGATTAAAGGAGCACTATTTGGAATACCACGGTCAGTAAGGTGATATTTAGTTAGTCAATTGTCTAAGTCTTAATGGAATCAGAATTACCTTTTTAAAACGTTATAATAATCAGTGTAATTGTGATAATCTCTCATAATGTTGGAACCATTTTGTGGTGGGAAATTATATGAATTTTATATATTTTATAACAATGTTTTATTTGAAATGTATAGACATTGTAAATCAACTCTCTGAAGGGGTGTTTTAAAAGTTGTCCCAGAAAATAGACCTGCGTAGTCAATTCCATGAATCGACGAACAGGGTTTTGCGCGCAGAACAGCATGCAAAGTGCCGATTTTCAGTGCAGATAATTCCATGAATCAGTAACCTTAATGTTAATTAATTAATTGATTAATGTATTCATTAGTAACATTTATAAAGCACGTATCAGCCCGGGGGCATTGTGTTGCTGTTACAGACATAGTTATCACATAGGATACAGAGGTAGGCACTGTACATACTTAGTTGCAAACAGAAAG
The DNA here is from genome assembly GCF_040938575.1 of Ambystoma mexicanum. Taxonomy (NCBI): domain Eukaryota; kingdom Metazoa; phylum Chordata; class Amphibia; order Caudata; family Ambystomatidae; genus Ambystoma; species Ambystoma mexicanum. The sequence continues at coordinate 852,028,437 of NC_090929.1, read as the reverse complement.
AGGGTGGGTGGCGGGGGCAGAGGATGCTTTGTTAGTTGAAGAGTGTTGTTTTGAGCTTCTTACAGAAGGCCGAAAGCGAGGTCTCAGCTCTAAGTGTGTTAGGTAAGGGGTTCCACAGTTTGGTTGCTAGGTGTGGGAAGCCAATCCCACCTTCTTTGGCTCTTTTGATCCGAGGGATGCAGAGTTTATTGGCGTGGGAGATTCTTTTGGGGCGAGATCAGGTGTCTCTGAAAACTGTTTCTGATAGGTAAGGGGGGCATAGACCCTTAAACATCTGTGTGTTTGAGTGAGCGTCTTAAAAGTGATCCTCTCTTTTAATGGAAGCGAGTGGGCAGCTCGCCTGGCTTGCGTGATGTCGTCTCTTTTGGGTATTGCGAGGGCTGCTGTGAGAGCAATATTTTGTACTGTTTGGAGTCTATTCAGTTTTTTTGCGATGCTTCCAGCTAGGAGGGTGTTGCAGTAATCTAATTTCACTCCAAGGGTGGCTCTTGCAATTGATAAGCTATTCTGGTTCGAGAGGAAGGGTTTGACCGCGTTAATGAGTTGGTGGTGTGGGCGGATGCAGAGGCGATGGCACTAACCTGGCGAGTCATGGACAGAGTAAAGTCTAGAAAGACCCCTAGTGTCTTGACTGCTAATGATACTGGGATGATGGAACTATCGATAGTAAAGTTGCGGTATTGTTGGCTGAGTTTGGCTAGTGTTTCTTTAGGGCCCATGATGATAATCTCGGTTTTATCTCCTTTGAGACAGCTCCTTACATTGCTTATTTAGTTAAAGGTCACCTATGTTTGTCACATTCACCACATACATGTCACCCTGGATTCTACACTCTCTGGCTCACAATACAGAATCTTTGCCTTAGTGTGGTTGCAAAAATCATATTTTTCAAAGAATGTTTTCACCAGGGCAATGGTTGCTCTAGTGTTAACATGGAACTTCATTAGTATATTTTTTACTTAAGTGGTAATACCGTACAAAATTGAATTTGCACCAGTGCAAAGTTTCTGTAATGCAGACTCTAGCAGTGTGTGCCATACAACGCCCTGCCCAACACAAAAAGCACGCCTTCGTGAATAGCACATTGGTGATGCCTCGGGGGCATCATTTTTCTCTGCCTCATTATCTCATGGTGTTTCCTCATTTGCAGTCGTTTCTTTTCAAAGCCCACATTATTTCCAATTCCCTTCACCTGTCAAAAGTAATCTGATGGATTGTTGTGAATAAATGAGCACAGCTCCCGAATCCTTCGTTTTGAGTGGGGCCCTGTTTCCCTTTGATCCTGGTTCCATGCAGGCCCCCACCCTTTCTTACATTTCATTCATCCCATACCCCCGCCTCTAGAAACGCATAACCCCTTATTTACCTCTATCCCTTGGACAAAGCTTCCAAGTTCAAGTCCAACAGGCTGACCCATAACCAATTAGCAACGCTCCCAAATGGTTGGAATTTTAATTAGTAGACCACTCAATTATATCAATGGACAGCCTTTGCCCTGCCCCCCCCTCTCTTCCCCTTGACATCCCTTTAATGCCCTGCACTGCTTGGTGCTCACAAGCTGGCATTGTTATCTCAATCTCTTTCTCCAAGGTGTTGGCAGCTAACAGTGGGACCTGCCAGTCTTTAGTGCGTCCGCCCCTTTAGGATGCTACGCCTGACTGTCACTGACCTCCCAATGAACTGGGTTTAGGACAGTTCCCAGATTTATTCTTCACGTTGCATGGTAGAAATCCCAATCTCTTATTGAAAAAAGTGAGATTATTTCTTTATTTGAATTTGTGTTTAACGCTGACACATGATCACGGAGCGCCTTAATGGTTCAAAGTTTGAAAAGGTGGGAGTTAAAAATGTATGTTACAAAATGTTCTCGGGAACATAGGAAGATTAGGAAGATTAGGACATTAGGTTTTCCTTGATGTGGTTTTTGTAAAGACTTGTGACTTTGTAGAGCTGTAAGTAACAATTGTGACTGTAGCTCAGCTCACAAATATCTATTTTATTAATCACAGCCGCATGAAAGGCTGAGCCAACCCACCAGGAGGTGATGCACTTCTCCAGAGCAGGTGCTTTAATTTACTTGGGAATGTAACTGTTAGTTTAATAAGACATGTTTTCTCGATTCATATATGCACATTTCTAAAAATGTCAGAAGTCGATTTAAAAAAAGGCATGACCACAAGCGTCATTTTGGAACACTTACTCCACAGCAAATAGAACATGTGTCGCATCAAACCCTGTGCTTCATTTGCCTTGGCATTTGCACCCCGAGTATTTTAAGGTACTTGATTTTATCGTACTAATATTGGTGCACACTTAGCCCACTGGGTGGTGCAACAGAGCACCATATGTTCTGAATGAAAAGGGAACGATTCAAACATAAAACAAAAAGAAATAGAGTAGTTTTCCGTAACCAAACAAATGTGTAGAAAATGAATATATTAATCCATTCCATTTTCCACTTTCTGACAATCTTTGTAATGGCTCCAAACTTGCCAAAGAAATCAATTCAGGTATTATGTTTAAACTTTCAGTATGTCCAGTACACCAGTACTTCACTCACAAGATCAACCAGCTATTTATTTTATTTATTCGCATTTGTTAAGCGCACATCAGACCGAAGGCATTGTGGCGCTGGTTACAGTGTTTCTTAAACTTAGTTACAAGCAGTTGTACCCTTGGTTACATTGGGTAATAGGTATGCTTGAGTACTTGTACATAGAGATAGTAGCGGTGGTCAGGTGCACAAGTTAGTTGAAGAGAGCAGTTTTAAGTTGTTTCCGAAAGGAGAGGAGGGATGTTTCTGCTCTGAGGTTGGTGGGCAGTGCGTTCCAAAGCTTAGGTGCCAGGTAGGGGAAGCCTATACCTCCGGCCTTGGATCTTTTGATGCGTGGTATGGTGAGACAGTTGGCGTATGTGGATCTGGTGGGTCTTGTGGATTGGGATCTAGACAGTGTGTCAGATAGGTAGGATGGTGCTGTGAGGTTGATGCATTTATGCGTTGTAGTCAGGATTTTGAAAGCAATCCTGTCCTTAACTGGAAGCCAGTGGACGGCTTTCCTGGCTAGGGTGATGGGGTCTCTTTTTGGTATGCTGAGAGCTGCTCTAAGAGCATTATTTTGGGTGGTTTGGAGCCTTGCTAGGTTGTTCTTGGAGGTGCCGGCTAGGAGCGCATTGCAGTAGTCCAGTTTGGCTCCAATTGTGGCTCTCGCAATGGACAGGCAGTTATCTTTTGTTAGGAACGGTTTTATTGCATTGATGAGTTTAGTGCTCAGTGCCGAAGCCAAGACTATTGTGCTTACTTGTTTATCCATAGATAGGGTGGCATCTATGTGAACATCTAGTGTTTTAACTGATGATAGGACTGGGATAGTGCAGTTGTCTATGTTAAAGTTAGTGTAGAGTGGGTTGAGGTTGGCAAGGGTGGGCTTCTGGCTTAAGATGAGGATTTCAGTTTTGTCCCCATTCAAGGGCCCTGTGTTCACAGGATCATAGTGTGTAGGGTTGGACTGGACGATTTTCCAGCAGGAATCTGCACCCTGGGCCTCTTGTTTGTGGTAACTGTTTTTTTAAGAAATGTTCTCATAGGAAAAGCATTGAGCTTACTGAAAATGTATAATATAGGGCCACTTTGGACATTATTTCCAGGCCCTCTTTTGGTTCCCAGTCCACCCCTGATAGTTTATTATAAATCCCACGCACTCGCAGCAAAACCAGAGGGGGATGGACGCTTCTCAATGCAGGGCCCGCATTTATGGACTTTTGTTTAGCAGGATCTTTCTGGTGTGAAAGTGCTTCTTGGTTTTTGTAACGGTTTTAAAACATTCCTTTCCGGTTAACCTACCGCCCTTCATCTGTGGTCTCAAAATTGGTTCATCTGTTCCTTCCTTCCATTACGATTTCAGTCATAACACTGGAATTATCTCAAATCAATCAACCAACTTCCATTTTGAAAAAAAGCTTAATCATAAAATGTATGTACAAGTAGTTGTAGTACAACTACTCAAGTAGTTCCTCGAGTATTGGGAGAGTAATATAATCTTCAATCCGTTGCTAAAGTTCATTAGCACCACAGCAGCCAGTCAGGCTGCTTGCAACACAAGGTTTATTGCAGGTACACGCACCGCATTCTGAGCTGAGCTCTTATGAAAGCTGCACTTATCTACCCCTTACATGCTGCTCAGTTCCCTCTTGAATATTCCATTGCCTCATACAACAATGAGGCCCACAGTGTTTGGTGATTTCACCCCACAGATCACCTATGCTTTGATTGAGTGGAGCTTAAGTCTTTTGGTAGTCATCCAAAAGCCTACATGTTGGTAGCTTGTAAATGATGTGAGTATTGTTTGTGTAGTTCCAGCATGTCAGTCCTAAATTGTTAAGCAGTTATAGTGGCAGGGTTGTGTACATTTTTAAGAACAGAAGTGTGTGGCTGGTTCTTTCAGGTACTTCAATAGGTATTTAGTACTGCATTTGGTGACTAGTTTATTTTGTGAGAGTTTGGACAGCTTTTCTGGTGCTATGCTCTCAAGGGAGTTGCTATCCAGTTGTCAATGTCACATAGTTGGTTGTCCAATGTGCTCAAGTGGATTTCAATTGAGTAATGCAGTTTGGAAGTTTTCAGTTTTTCAAGAATTTTTTTCATGATTGGCGGCAATGGTGCAGAGGTGTAGGGGCTGCACGGCTCCCTGTCTGCACTCCTTCCACCATGCTGCAGCAGGTGAGTGACCCCAACATCTGACCCCTCTGGGCCCCTGACTAGCCAATTGTTGGCCCTCGCGTCCCGTTGCCATCCCCGGCTCCCACTTCCTCCTTCCACCCTCAACCCGCCTCCTGTCCGTCCCCGTGACATGATTGGCAGCAATTTCTCTGGTGCTGAGGTGCATGGGCTGCACAGCTCCCTGCCTGAACTCCTTCCACCATGATGCAGCAGGTGAGTGACCTCAACATCTGACCCCCCTGGGCCGTTACCTAGCCAATTTTTGGCCCTCGTGGCCCATTGCCATCCCCGCTCCCACTTCCTCCTTCCACCTTCAACCCGCCTCCTCACCGTCCCCCGCGACATGATTGAGGCAATTACTCTGGTGCTGAGGCATATTCGCTGCACCGCTCCCTGCCTGCACTCCTTCCACCATGATGCAGCAGGTGAGTGACCCCAACATCTGACCCCCTTGGGCCCGCTAACTAGCCAATTTTCAGCCCTCACGGCCCGCTGCCACCCACTGCTCCCACTTCCTCTTTCCACCCTCAACCCGCCTCCTGGCTGTCCCCCGCAACATGATTGGCGGCAATTACTCCGGTGCTGAGGCCCGCCCCCTTCCCAATGGGTCAGACTGAGGCTCATAACTGCCTCTCCCAGGGCAACCACCTGCCCGGAAGCCCCTGCAGCGAAGGGCCCCGAGGCAAAGTGCAGATCCTACAATGGCGGCTCCAAACAGTGTCAGCAGGTGTCAACAGTGGAAGCCAGTGAAGCCAGCACTCAACATACACCAACAAACACTTTAAGTGTGTCATGGGTGGGGTGTAGAGCAATTACTCTACTCCAGAAACCCCCGCCACTCTACCTTTCCTTTCCATAACATAGACTGCCATAGACCTATACCATGCATACTTATAAAGATTTGTGACCACCAGCCTGAATCTATTCATGACAGGATTGTAAATGTTGCCTTACACTGCATTCAAACCTACTTGTCAATTTTAATAATTGTGAATGTTAACATGTATCACACTTAGATGGAATCATGAACATTAGCCTGTGTCGCATCTAGATAGGATGATGAATGTTTTAATGTTAGCATGTGCCTCACTTAGATGGAATTGTGAACATTAGCCTGCATCGCATCTAAATAGGATTATGAATGTTAGCATGTGCCATAGTTAGATGGAATTGTGAACATTAGCTTGTGTCGCATCTAGATAGGATTATGAATATTAGCGTGTGCCAAACATTAGATGGAATTGTGAACATTAGCATGCATCACATCTAGATAGAATGTTGAAGGTTAGCATGTGCCACACTTAGACGGAATTGTGAATGTTAGCATATGCCACACTTAGATGGAATTGTGAACATTAGCCTGCGTCACATCTAGATAGGCTGTTGAAGGTTAGCATGTGCCACACTTAGATATAATTGTGAATGTTAGCAAGTGCCACACTTAGATGGAATTGTGAACATTAGCCTGCATCATATCTAGATAGGATTATGACTATTAGCATGTGCCACACTTAGATGGAATTGTGAATGTTAGCATGTGCCTCACTTAGATGGAATAGTGAATAATAACGTGTGCCGCACCTAGATGGAATTGTGAACATTAGCCTGCGTCACATCTAGATAGGATGTTGAAGATTAGCATGTGCCACACTTAGATGGTTTTGTGAATGTTAGCTAATGCCACACTTAGATGGAATTGTGAACATTGGCCTGTGTCGCATCTAGATAGGATGACAAATCTTAGCATGTGCCACACTTAGACGAAATTGTGAATGCTAGCCTGCGTCACATCTAGATAGGATTATGAATATTAGCATGTGCCACACTAAGATGTAATTGTGAATGTTAGCATGTGCCACACTTAGATGGAATCATGAACATTAGCGTACGTCACATCTAGATAGGATTATGAATGTTAGCATGTGCCTCACTTAGATGGAATTGTGAACATTAGCCTGTGTCATATCTAGATAGGATTATGAATATTAGCATGTGCCACACTTAGATGGAATTATGAATGTTAGCATGTGCCACACTTAGATGGAATCATGAACATTAGCCTGCATCACATCTAGATAGGATTTTGAATATTAGCATGTGCCACTCTTAGATGGAATTTTGAATGTTAGCATGTGCCACACTTAGATGGAATTCTGAACATTAACCTGTGACGCATCTAGATAGGATGACGAATGTTAGCATGTGCCACACTTAGACGAAATTGTGAATGCTTGCCGGCGTCACATCTAGATATGATTGTGAATGATAGCGTGTGCCACACTTAGATGGAATTGTGAATATTAAACTGTGTCACACCTAGATAGGATGTTGAAAGGTTAGCATGTGCCACACTTGGACGGAATTGTGAATGTTAACATGTACAACACTTAGATGGAATCATGAAGATTAGCATGTGTCACATCTAGATAGAAATGTGAATGTCAGCATACACCACACTTGGATGGAATCGTGAACACTAGCCTGCTTCACATCTTAATAGAATGTTGAAGGTTAGAAAGTGCCACACTCAGTTAGAATTAGGAGGCTAGCAAATACCAGATTTAAATAAAATTATGAACATTAGCACACGCCGGAATCATACGGAATTGTGAATGATAGCAAGTAACACACTTAGACATAATTGCGAATGTTAGCATGTGCCATACTTAGATAAAACCTGCCTCACAACTAGAAAGGATTGTGAATGTCGGCCAGTGCCACAGTTAGATAGAATAGCAAGTGTTAGCCTGTGCCGAGTCTAGACTGCATCATGAATATTATCAAGGCCGGATTTAGATAGAACAGTGTATACTAGCTAGCTTCACATATAGACAGGATGCTCGAAGGTGAGCCAGTGCCACATGCCACATCTAAAAATAATGTGAAAATCTAGCACATTACGTCTAGACAGCGATGACAATAACCAACCCACTAACAATTTCACCCCTCTGCATAAACCTCTCACACTCTAACCAAACGCAACCACAACCCTATAGCATAACAAACTGCACAAACTTCACTACACCGCAACAACAAAACAAGCCACACATAGACCCGCACAACAGCAGACAAAGATATCCGACCGGAAAGCACCCCAAGCCCAGCTAACAGGTATTAAACGGGCTGAGGCTCCCAATGGTACATCACTGCTCTCCTGCACTTTTCCCACTTGTTCCAACTAACTCACTCCCCTCCCTTTTCAGAGCCGCCAGGGCGGCAGGGGACCACTCCGGTGGTGATTGTGTGTGGTACAAATATCCTTTAACATTAACATTAACATTACTAAGAACTTGCTTTCTTTGTATGGTGTGATTAATGTTGGGGATGCTTTGGATAGATTTGTGAGCAGGGGAGTTTTAGTGAAGATGGTGAACAGGATGAAAAAGTGGGCTCCTCAAAGTAAGCTGTAGATGAAACAGTGGTGAAGTTCATGTTGCAAATGATACCACCTAAGGTGTCAATGGCTATGTGGGGGTCTCCTATAACCAATTGTTTAAGATAGATCATGATGAGGTAAGTGGAGAGTGTCTTTTTGGTTGCCTTTTCTTCCTTCTCTAGTGATATGTTAAGGCTCCCAGCATAGTGAGGTGTAGGTGGTCTACAGATAGATGAGAGGCCAAGTCAGTTAGGTTGTCTGTGACAGAAACCTTGTAAAGCAGTGATCTGTAGATGAGATGGAAGCTTAGTTTGAATGTGTGTGAGATTGCAAAGAATATAAAGTAGTGGTGGATTTTTGTTTTGTTTTGCGTCTCTAACCCCATTAAACGGACATGGATTGCAACTTTGCTGAAAAAAAACACCTCCTTGGATCCAACAGAAGCTGGCAATTATCGTCCCATAACCAAAACACTGTTCCTTTTGAAAATCCTGGATAAAATTGCTCACCAACAAATCCAAGACTTTTTGGGCCAGTGTGACATATTAGGCCCCAAACAGTCAGGGTTCAGCAGGGTACGTGTATTTCGGTGGTGCTGGGGAATGCTACACGTGATTTGGCCATGTGGGTCCTCCCAGGTGTTCCCTCTACACCCTCCACGGCCCCTGCAGGCAGCCCACACCACAGGGTACTACCCTGCACCCCTGCTCATGTCCCACAGGCAACCCATCCACCATGGACATGCCCACCAGCCAACCCACATGTCACCTTGCACTACTGATCACCAACACATGTCTCCCATCAGTCCCACCCCCCAGCAGTGCAGGGGCAGCCTCCACCAGGCCCCACTCATGTCTCCCATCACCCCCACCCCCCAGCAGTGCAGGGGCAGCCTCCACCAGTCTCCCACCCATGTCCCCCTGCACCCCCACCCCACAGCAGTGCAGGGGCAGCCTCCACAAGGCCCCCACTCATGTCTTCCATCACCCCCACCCCCCAGCAGTACAGGGGTAGCCTCCACCAGGCCCCCACCCATGTCTACCACCACCCCCACCCCCCAGCAACCAGGGGCAGCCTCCACCAGGCCCCCACTCATGTCTCCCATCACCCCACTCCCCAGCCACCAGGGGCAGCCTCCACAAGGCCCCCACTCATGTCTCCCATCACCCCCACCCCCCAGCAGTGCAGGGGCAGCCTCCACCAGTCTCCCACACATGTCCCCCTGCACCCCCACCCTCCAGCCACCAGGGGCAGCCTCCACCAGACCCCCACTCATGTCTCCCATCACCCCCACCCCCAGCAGTGCAGGGGCAGCCTCCACCAGGCCCCCACCCATGTCTACCACCACCCCCACCCCCAGCCACCAGGGGCAGCCTCCACCAGGCCCCCACTCATGTCTCCCATCACCCCCAACCCCCAGCCACCAGGGGCAGCCTCCACCAGGCTCTCACACATGTCCCCCCCACCCCTACCCCCCAGCCACCAGGGGCAGCCTCCACCAGGCCCCCACTCATGTCTCCCATCACCCCCACCGCAGCAGTGCAGGGGAAGCCTCCACCAGGCCCCCACCCATGTCTACCACCACCCCCACCCCCCAGCCACCAGGGGCAGCCTCCACCAGGCCCCTACTCATGTCTCCCATCACACCCACCCCCTAGCAGTGCAGGGGCAGCCTCCACCAGGCCCCCACTCATGTCTCCCATCACCCCCACCCCCCAGCCACCAGGGGCAGCCTCCACCAGGCGCCCACCCATGTCTACCACCACCCCCACCCCCCAGCCACCAGGGGCAGCCTCCACCAGGCCCCCACTCATGTCTCCCATCACCCCCAGCAGTGCAGGGGCAGCCTCCACCAGGCCCCCACTCATGTCTCCCATCACCCCCCAGCCACCAGGGGCAGCCTCCACCAGGCCCCCACCCATGTCTACCACCACCCCCACCCCCCAGCCACCAGGGGCAGCCTCCACCAGGCCCCCACTCATGTCTCCCACCACCCCCACCACCCAGCCACCAGGGGCAGCCTCCACCAGGCCCCCACTCATGTGTCCCATCACCCCCACCCCCCAGCAGTGCAGGGGCAGCCTCCACCAGGCTCCCACCCATGTCCCCCGCACCCCCAGCCCCCAGCAGTGCAGGGGCAGCCTCCACCAGGCCCCCACTCATTTCTCCCATCACCCCCACCCCCCAGCAGTGCATGGGGTAGCCTCCACCAGGCCCACACCCATGTCTACCACCACCCCTACCCCCCAGCCGATAGGGGCAGCCTCCACCAGGCCCCCACCCATGTCTCCCATCACCCCCACCCCCCAGCAGTGCAGGGGCAGCCTCCACCAGGCCCCCACTCATGTCTCCCATCACCCCCACCCCCCAGCAGTGCAGGGGCAGCCTCCACCAGGCCCCCACTCATGTCCAACTCATGCCTCCCTGCACCCCCAAACCCCAGCAGTGCAGGGGCAGCCTCCACCAGGCTCCCACACATGTCCCCCTGCACCACCACCCCCCAGCCACCAGGGGCAGCCTCCACCAGACCCCCACTCATGTCTCCCATCACCCCCACCCCCCAGCAATGCAGGGGCAGCCTCCACCAGGCTCCCACCCATGTCCCCCTGCACCCCCACCCCCAGCAGTGCAGGGGCAGCCTCCACCAGGCCCCCACTCATGTCTCCCATCACCCCCACCCCCAGCAGTGCAGGGGCAGCCTCCACCAGGCCCCCACCCATGTCTACCACCACCCCCACCCCCCAGCCACCAGAGGCAGCCTCCACCAGGCCCCCACTCATGTTTCCCATCACCCCCACCCCCCAGCCACCAGGGGCAGCCTCCACCAGGCTCCCACACATGACCCCCTGCACCCCCACCCCCCAGCCACCAGGGGCAGCCTCCACCAGGCCCCCACTCATGTCTCCCATCACCCCCAACCCCCAGCAGTGCAGGTGCAGCCACCACCAGGCCCCCACCCATGTCTACCACCACCCCCACCCCCCAGCCACCAGGGGCAGCCTCCACTAGGCTCCCACACATGTCCCCCTGCACCCCCACCCCCCAGCCACCAGGGGCAGCCTCCACCAGGCCCCCACTCATATCTCCCATCACCCCCACCCCCTAGCCACCAGGGGCAGCATCCACCAGGCTCCCACACATGTCCCCCTGCAGCCCCACCCCACAGCCACCAGGGGCAGCCTCCACCAGGCCCCCACTCATGTCTCCCATCACCCCCACCCCCCAGCAGTGCAGGGGCAGCCTCCACCAGGCCCCCACCCATGTCTACCACCACCACCACCCCCCAGCCACCAGGGGCAGCCTCCACCAAGCCCCCACTCATGTCTCCCATCACCCCCACTTCCCAGCAGTGCAGGGGCAGCCTTCACCAGGCTCCCACATATGTCCCCCTGCACCCCCACCCCCCAGCCACCAGGGGCAGCCACCACCAGGCCCCCACTCATGTCTCCCACCAACCCCACCACACAGCCACCAGGGGCAGCCTCCACCAGGCTCCCAAACATGTCCCCCTGCACCTCCACCCCCCAGCCACCAGGGGCAGCCTCCACCAGGCCCACACTCATGTCTCCCATCACCCCCACCCCCCAGCAGTGCAGGGGCAGCCTCCACCAGGCTCCCACTCTTGTCTCCCATCACCCCCACCCCCCAGCAGTGCAGGGGCAGCCTCCACCAGGCCCACACCCATGTCTACCACCACCCCCACCCCCCAGCCACCAGGGGCAGCCTCCACCAGGCCCCCACCCATGTCTCCCATCACCCCCACCCCCCAGCAGTGCAGGGGCAGCCTCCACCAGGCCCCCACTCATGTCTCCCTTCACCCCCACCCCCCAGCAGTGCAGGGGCAGCCTCCACCAGGCCCCCACTCATGTCCAACTCATGTCTCCCTGCACCCCACCCCCAAGCAGTGCAGGGGCAGCCTCCACCAGGCTCCAACACATGTCCCCCTGCATCCCCACCCCCCAGCCACCAGGGGCAGCCTCCACCAGGCCCCCACTCATGTCTCCCATCACCCCCACCCCCCAGCAGTGCAGGGGCAGCCTCCACCAGGCCCCCACCCATGTCTACCACCACCCCCAGCCACCAGGGGCAGCCTCCACCAGGCTCCCACACATGTCCCCCTGAACCCCCACCCCCCAGCCACCAGGGGCAGCCTCCACCAGGCCCCCACTCATGTCTCCCATCACCCCCACCCCCCAGCCGTGCGATTTGCCTGGGTACGTGTACTTCGGGTGCGCGGGAAATTCCACACAAGATTGGCCTCGGTACGTGCACTACTGGGTGCGCGCGAAGTTCCACACGCGATTGGCCTGGGTACGTGTACTTCGGGGTGCGTGGGAAGTTCCACACGCGATTGGCCTGGGTACGTGTACTTCGGGGTGCGCGGGAAGTTCCACATGCGATTGGCCTGAGTACGTGTACTACGGGGTGCGCGGGAAGTTCCAATCAAGTTCCACACGCGATTGGCCTGGGTACGTGTACTACGGGGTGCGCGCGAAGTTCCACACGCGATTGGCCTGGGTACGTGTACTTCGGGGTGCGCGGGAAGTTCCACACGCGATTGGCCTGGGTACGCGTACTTCGGGGTGCGCGGGAAGTTCCACACGCAATTGGCCTGGGTACATGTACTATGGGGTGCGCGGGAAGTTCCACACGCGATTGGCCTGGGTACGTGTACTTCGGGGTGCGCGGGAAGTTCCACACGCGATTGGCCTGGGTACGTGTACTTCGGGGTGCGTGGGACGTTCCACACGCGATTGGCCTGGGTACGTGTACTACGGGGTGCGCATGAAGTTCCACACGCGATTGGCCTGGGTACGTGTACTTCGGGGTGCACGGGAAGTTCCACACGCGATTGGCCTGGGTACGTGTACTTCGGGGTGCACGGGATATTCCACACGCGATTGGCCTGGGTACGTGTACTACGGGGTGTGCGGGAAGTTCCACACGTGATTGGCCTGGGTACGTGTACTTCGGGGTGCGTGGGAAGTTCCACACGCGATTGACCTGGGTACGTGTACTACGGGGTGCGCGGGAGGTTCCACACGCGATTGGCCTGGGTACGTGTACTTCGGGGTGCGCGTGAACTTCCACACGCGACTGGGCCTGTGAGAGTGGGGTACGTGTATTCCAGGGGTGTGCGGGAATATTTACTCGCGACTGGGCCTGGGAGAGCGTGCTATGTGTATTCCTGGGGTGGGCGGGAAGATTCACACGTTCGCCTACGACGTGCCGAAAAATAAATGGTCCAATCCTGAAACACGTACGCCAGCATGAAGCAGGCGTACGTCGACTCGCGCAGCATAAAAGTGCACGCAAACAACAAACAAGCTCATACGCCAGGATGAATATACCGTTCCTAGCAGCAGTGGCCGTGGGTTACCAAAGGAGGAGGAGGAGGATAGTGAGGGCCAGAATTTTCACTCCCAGAACCTGCCTTTTTGGGATGCCTGATGACCAGGTGTATGCGAGGTACAGGTTTCCACCACACATAATACTGGACCTGGTCAGTGAGTGGGAGGATGACCTCACATCACCCACCCTGTGCTCCTAAGCACTCAGCCCCCTGTAGAAGGTCCTCAATGTACTGCACTTCTTGGCCACAGGATCATTTCAGCGGACAAGTGCCATAGTGGGTGGGGTGTCACAGGCCACGCAGTCACGCTGCCTACACCAGGTCTTGAACATCATCACTGCACGCCCATCAGTCCGTAGGCACATATACCTGCCCAGGACACCTGCAGAAAGACAGGCTGCCACCCTCGATTTATACGGTGTGGCACAATTCCCAAAAGTGCTAGGTGCCATTGACTGCACCCATGTGGCACTACGTCCCCCCAGGGCATCTGAGCACATCTATAGGAACCGCAAGCACTGGCATTCCATCAACGTGCAGGTAGTATGTAATGCTAAGGGAATCATCACCTCAGTATATGCCAACTATCCAGGGTCCACCCACGACAGCTTCATTTACCGAATGTCTACCCTAAGCCGGGACCTAGAAGCTGGGCGGCATGACGATACATGGCTACTTGGTGAGTATGAATGCCACTGCACATGCATGCATGTCAGATGCAGAGTTATGTCACTACCCCACTAATGATAGCCATCACCTCCTCACCAGGGGACAGTGCCCACCCTCTGAGCACCCACATGATGACGCCAATTCAGAACCCCATCACGCCTCCAGAGGTAAGATACAACACAGCCCATATTGCAACCCGGGGCATAGTGGAGCGCACATTCGGAGTGCTCAAGTCACGCTTTCGCTCCCTTGACCGTTCTGGCGGGCACCTGTTATATGCGCCACCAGTAGTGTGCAGGATCATAGTGGCAGCATGTGTCCTGCACAATGTTGCAACACGCCGGGGCCTGGCTGTGGACATGTTGGTGCCCCCACATCCCCAACCACATGCACGCCCGCTGCACATGTGAGGGGAGAGGGCACGGGGTGGGGCAGCCCGTATGCAGCTGGTGGCTAATTACTTCACATAGAAATCACACCCCAGTGGAGTGCACACAGCCCTGGCACATATCATCTGATAAGCAATGATGACTCGACCTGACAATTAAGACGAACAAAGGGACAGTCAACTGTTAGAACCATAGCAGCCTGAGATTGTTCATGTGGAAGTGTCACAATGTGTGCATCCCTACCTACACAAACACCACCAATGCAGTGTCATCCAAAGACACTTCCATGCTGCAGAAATGAATACCCACTCGCAAAATACTACAAGAAAACAGTGCCATTTCACCCAACCCCTCCCCGGCAGGGCCACACAACACACCATGGCATGTCATGCAATGTGAGAGGAAAGAAATTAATCCCCACAACATGCCCCCAGTGTCACCAGCTACAGTGTCCCTAATGGAAACATGTCCACACATGAAATGCTCACAGTAATGCAGGACCTACAACACACATTACCAAATACTTACCAAGAATACCAATCATCTACTCAACCTCCAACCGACCTTAAACATGACATTAAAGACTTAAAAATTTGCTAGCCTCACTACCTGATGATGCCAGCCCTCCGAACACTTCCAAGTATACAGTGTTAGCGCCACGCAAGAGTGTAGGTGCACTGCTTACAACATCATGGACTCCAGTTCCAAGGTGGACCGCATTGTGAAGACATGAGGAATGGACCTGCAAATTAGGAGGATGAGATGGATGCAGAGGCACATATCAATACACCATGTAGTGTACAATACAACAACAATATGCACTATGAATGTATACACAGTATTGACTACAGACTGCCCACACAGCTCATGGGAGTCCAATGTCACCACGTACGTCAATGTCACTTGGGCACACCCTTTGCAAGCCCATGGAAACGGGAAGCAGGAGGGGTGTGTGTCACAAAAACCCAAGCATCTGAACCAAATTCATGACAAGCCTGCATGTGCCCATCCACAATGCAGCGTATGCCCACGGGAGCCACACAAGGCAACACAGTGTCCCAAAACAAAATAAATGACCTCAGGGGGTTGGGGGAGGCCACCCAGAAGGTCCGAGGACAGGGTGCACACCAAAACCCACTTGTGTGGATCTTGCGAAAAAAAAAACACCACCATGGGCTCATGGCCTACACGGCTACCCTATTGTGGGAGTATCACTGCTGTCGCTCTCCTCACCCTCTGCAGTTGCATCAGGAGGTGGTGGCACTATGGGAGGCAGCCCAATAAAGCCCTAGTCTGTTCCTCCATGGCTGCAAGCATGCAGGAGTGGTAGGTCTCGTTCTGGAGGATAAGTGTGCGTAGGTCCCCATGCAACAACTCACGGGATGCCCGGACCTCCGCCCTAGTTGCCTGCATCTCAGCTGAGAGCGTACGTGTGAGACGCTCCAGCTGCTGTTCTGTCCTTCTGTGTGTTGAAGCCTCAAGCTCAACAAGAGTCGTCCTGAGGTGAAGGAGTTCCACCCTCAGGGCTTCCCTGTGGCCCTGGGACTCTATGGAAATGGCTTCCTGCAGAGTCGCCAGTGCCGCCCGCCTGCCCCTGTCGGACGCCAACATGTCCTCCCTGTGTGACTGGCAGATGGAGTCGGTTGCCTGCTGTAGTCGCTCCATCAGCCTTTCGGGGGGGGACAATGGAAGTGGCCACCCTATCCATGGCCTGAGCCATCATCTATGATGATGCTGCCTGTTGGGTTGCCATACCGTATATGGATTGCTCCCATGCGGTATTGCCAGGTGGCTGACGGCCACCGCGTCGGCGGGCACCACACCTGTCTGGGGCAAGGCGAACTGCGCCTTGCTGTGCCGGCACTGCCTGAGGCTGCAGGACTGCTTTCCCCCTCTGATCTGCTGGCCCAGGAACAGGATCAGATGTCGCGGAGTTTGACCCTGCATCCGTAACCAACAAAGGCGTACCTGCCAACACTGACATCCCCATTGAGGGTTCTAACCCTGGTGCAGGTGGGTCGGACAGAACAGAATCCCTCCCAGGAACACTCACCTGCGACGGCACATAGGTCTCATCATCCGAATCGACACCTGAATACAGCTCGGGGGAGGTGCAGCCAGAGACACCCCTTGAGAGCACGACCTGCAGCAGTTGTGGGTTCTCACCCACCACCACACCATGTCCCTCACAGGTGGTCGGTCGGCCCTCAGACCCCTCCTGGGTCTGCACCATCTCCACAACCCCAGCAGTATCAAGTGCGTCATCCCCTGCAAAGACATAAAAGAAAACAAATGGAAACAGGCATTAGCACTATGGCACACAATTAGGGCTGAGAGGCTACAGAAACAGTACTTGATTGACACATGTCCCACATGACTAAAACCCTCCCATGCATGCACCGTCACTGCGTGTGAAGGGGAGGCAGATGGCACACATTGATGACACCAAGATGGAAGATGAACACATTTGCTGCATGCTGCCTAGCAGTGGCATCACACATTGGCCAGTGATTGGCAGGTCAAATAAAGATGCCATCACACAGATGGCATGTACCCTAGCCATGAAGTGAAGAGGGAGAGGAGGTCACCAATTGTTCATTCAGTCCAGTTTGCTCATATAATTGATTTTTTATTGAAATGGTTCAAATGTTTAACCTGCAGCTGCCAGTCCAAAATGGTCCTATAGCACAGGGACATGTCTAAACTAATCATGTCCAGGAAACTAAGCCAATCCACTGTACCATAGCCATGTCAGACATGTGGCAATAGGACTGAGAAATCCCGAGTAAAAGTGGTGGTATGCAAACAATCTGCCTGAATAAACAGAAGTAAATAAGCAACAATGTTGTGGCAAGATGACACTCCAAGGGCAACTGGCGTGGTGTTGGGCTGGATGTCTAATGTTGGCAGAAGGGATGCTGCTATACCTAAATGCTGGTGCCAAGAATGTATAGGAAGAGGCACATGGGTGACCCAAACCACTCAGGCACACACACCCTCACCTGGCACCCAAACAGAAGCCCTCCCACACACACCATGTACATGGATGACACACACATGCATGTGCACTCACCGGACAATGCCTCGTAATCTGCCAGTTCTCCCATGTCTTGGATCTGTTCCTCCGTGACGTAGGTCCCAGCAACCTGCTCATGTGGAGTGAGTTCCATGTCGTCTGCTGGAGACCCACCTCCAGTCACTAGAGTTGCAGCATGACTTGAGGCCAGCTTATTCTTTGCTACAAGCGCTTATTCTTTCCAGCTCTTGTAGCATTCATTAGCTGTGCGCCTCACGATTCCAAGGGCACTTATGATGTCCACAATGGTCTGCCAGCGTGCCTGACGTTGTGCAGGTGTGGTCTTGGATCCTGCAACAATCATCATTTCGCGGTCATGTGCGGACACATACTCTACAAGTGCATTCAGTTCGGCCTCATTGAGGCTGGGCTTCCTTGACGGGCCGAACTGTGTAGCCGTGTCTGGGGCATCAGCCTCTACTGGACGAGCACTCTTCCTCTTCCGCTTGGAAGGTGGTGGGGATCCTGAGTGTCCTATGCCGCTCTGGACACTAGGGGCAGGAGCGTGGGATTGCACACTCAGCATGGGAGTTGGTGCAGGCATTAGCTCAGGTGTGATGGTGTCAGGGGGAATGTCAGCATGATGGACTTGGACCGACACTGTCCTGGCTGAGTGTGTGAGAGGTGGGGTGGATGGAGCTGCAGCTGCCCCTGCAGCCTCCCCAGCCTGCCTACGCGGGGCAGCAGATTACCTAGCTGCCCCTGAACCACGTGGCCTGATGACACCAACGTTCACCGGCGCACATGGCCTAGACCTGCTGACCTGGAAGTCAGCCATGGAGTCACCCTGTGCCAGGTCTGGTTCCACAGTGGGCTGGTCCAACAAGGGCTGAGCATGGATGGTGTCAGCCACGTTAACCTCAACCAGGGGGGGGGCCTGGGTGTCCCTGATTGCTCATCCACACATAGGGGGCTAGGGGCACCCTGCAAGTCACGGCCACGTCCCCTACCGGATCCACCACGGCCACCACTTGGGGCTCCGCCTCCTTTGCCACCCTTACGGCTTGGTCGCCTCCCAGCCATGGCACTGATGTTATTGTGCGTATCCCATACGATGTGAACTATTGTCCTGGGCAATTGGGGGTCAAAGGGGTTGGGTACCAGATGGTAATCGTACTCTAGTGCTCTAGCAAGGCTGTATGTCACCCCTGGGGAAAGATGACGGGTCACGCAACGCACAGGCACCCCAAAAAAGGGAAGTAAGGTGCACGCAACCCCTCCTAGACCACGTGCGTGGAAAAATAAACCTGCACTACGCTGTGGCACCCAGAAACACAAGAATGAACGTATGCGTGTCACACGCAGCCTAGAATGACCTCTGAAGGGGTACGCGACACACGGGGCAAGCACAGATGTTAAATGCGTGCACGACTCACCGTCTGCCAGGAACAAAAGTGTGAAAAATATGCGCGTGTGCGCGTTGGCAACACCCCCGCCAAAAGAAGAATTGTACGCTGTCTGAGGAGACAGGACAACAGTAGAAGGGAACGCTGTTTGAGGAAACAGGCCCAGGAAAAGAGAAAAAGCTGTCAGAGGTAACAGTGAGTACGAACTGGAAACGCTGTGAAGTAAATCGCGTGTGAACTGACAAGAAGTACAGATTTCACCCACTCGCTCTCCACGAAAAGCACGTACAAGGAAATGGCGTTCTACACATACCTTTTATACACACGTCACAGACGCGCATACGCGATGAGGCCATTTCCACCAATTACGCGCTTTGACACTCGGACGTGTATCTCTTATTTTTTTACACGCGCCATTCTCTACGGCCATGCGCGTGATGTCACAGCTGCGCATGGTGGCCTTTGGGCCAATGAAATCGCATATGCGAGCACACGTGGTAAAACTGCATGTCCGAGTGTCATCGCGTGTAATCGGAGGGAAGTGAGCGTACACGCGATTGGCCTGGGTACGTGTATTTCTGGGGTGCGCAGGAAGTTTCACACGCGATTGGTGGAAATCCACGTGTGCTCTGTCATCACGTGTAATGAGGGAAACACCCGCGCGCATCACATCACAGACGCGCTTACGCACTAAGGGCCTTTGGTCCAATGAAATCGCATATGCGTGCTGACGTGCATACGCACTAAGGGCCTTTCCTCGATTTACACGCAGACGTGCAGGATTTTCACATGCCAAATCACTCCGTATCAATATGGCCACTCGTAAGCACACAGAAGACCATGCTCCTGCCCACAAGGCCGAATTACTGCCCCCCAGAGCCCCGAGCATGCTCCCACCTGCCATCTGCTGCTGCCTGACTGCCTGCTTCCCACGTGCCCTGCCATTTGCTGCCTGCACATCAGCCAGGGGTGCTGTTGCTGTGACCACCCCTGCTGGAACCGAAGACTCCCGACTGGGATTCCATCGCTCCACAGCCCAGCCCCAGGACCCAGTTGCCCACCCACTCCTGCCTCCGGGGTTGTCATGTCGGGCACTGCAACATCTGGCACCACTGGCAACCCCCAGCCAGAGAGGCAGAGGGGCACCAGCTTCAGTGCCAGGGAAGTTGGTGTCCTGGTGGAGCAAGTCCTGGGGCAGTATGATGCCCTCTACGGAAGTGTGCGCGCCGACAAGGAAGGACGGACTCGGATCTGGACGGACATCGTGACTGCCATCAACGCGGAGGGGGTGGCAGTCCGCGACTTCCAACATGTCAAGAAGCACTGGGAGGACTTCAGGTCCAGGACCCTGAACAAGGCCCGGCGCCTCTTGAAGGCAGCGGATGCTAAGGGGCGCCGGGGCCACTTGTCGGAAGATCAGATGAGGGTCCTGGAACGCATATCCCCAGCGCTCCACGTCCAGGTCCTTGAGAGGCAGACCCGTCTGGAGTCGAGCGGTAAGTGTACATGCATCATGATTGTAAGCTGTGCGTGTGGTGATGTGCCAGTTGCACATCTGTTTGTATGGGGCCGAGTATGGGTGGGGGTGTACAGGACCGTGAGGCTAACACATGCGAGGGCTGTCATGTGTGAGACATGGATGGTGCTTGTGTGTGTAGGCTTGCATGCCAAATGCAGTTGTGTGGGCACACATGTTTGGATGAATGTGTATGTAAGTGGGCATGTTCGTGATGTCATGCATGTATGTTGTTTTCAGCTGCATGTATCAGCACTGTGTACATGTGCATGTGTGTGTATTTGACAAGGGTGCAACAGTGATGCAACATGGATGCATGTGACAGCGGGATGTGGAAGCCTGATTGGCAGATGTGACATGGATGCCCATCGGAACACTGCGACAGTTGGGTGAGGTGTACACATGCATGTAAGTGTGGTGGTGTGCGTGCATGTGTAGTGCACTCCCTGTGTTGCATGTCATGTCTGGCTCACCTTTGCCTGCTCATGCTGTTGTATGTGTATGGATGGTGCTGGCAGTTGCTATGTGGCTGTGGTATGGCTCATGTGTGCAAGTTGAAATGACATGTGTGTTGCCGATTGTGATGCCATGTCTGAGGTTTGCCAATGCCACTCATGTGCAACTGTCATGTGTGTATGTGTCCATTGTACAGTGCCCTGATGCCTGTGTTTTATTTCTCCCTGTCTGCAGCGTCAACTGATGAAGAGGGCGGAGATGGTGCTGTGGAGCACAGCGGCGGGGATCACACCGCCAGCCGGAGACGCAAGGCCCGGCTCCCCTCCCAGGTTGTGATCTCGTCAGGGAGTGAGGAGTCCGGTGCCCCGTCCCAGGCCACAGCTGCCGGGGGGAGGTCCAAGAGACGGAGGTCGGAGTTGGACTCCTCGGCAGCAGAAGGGGCAGCTGGGACCCCACAGGGCCCAACGGGGGAAGATGGCACGGAGTCATCCAGGTTGGTTGGGGGTTTGGTGGAGGAGGAGGCCGTGCAAGCAACAGAGATGGGGTCTGGAGGCGGGGATTCCACTGGTGCTAGTGGTGCAGTGCAGGACCAGGGACAGGAGACAGCACAGGTCGCCGCGGAGGTGCCTGTGTGCAATCCTGTCCCTGATCCTGTTACTGCATCATCTTGCACCAGCAAGGATGCCTATGTCCAGACCCGTTCACAGGCAGGGGATGAGCTCACGACAACTGGCCTTCCTCTGCCTGCGGACGTGGCTATCCAGGTCCGGGTTGAGCCTGTCCTGACTGGTGTGGCGTTGCGTCAACGGGCCATGCGAGGTGACCTGCAGTCTTTTCATGAGGAGACTGCACGTCATCTCGAATGGCTCGTTGACAGCATCGGCCTACTGGGACAGGTCACCCAGGCCAGTTTCCTACGTTTGATGGGGCTTGCTATGACCCCCTCCTCAACTGAACCCCCTATGCGCCAGTCGTCCTCCGTGCCATCTTCCCACCCATCAGTCACCTGGGTGCCCTGTGGAGCTGCCTCTGACGGTGCGGCCAGGCTGGTGGAGGAGGCATCCCTGCCAGAGTCGGGAGTCGGACGTCCAGCAGGGGTGGCCACATCAACGACTGCACCCCAGCCAGCGGAGGATGTGCAGGCAGCAGGGGGCAGTGCACGGGCAGAGGCGCAGCAGCAGCAATGTGGTTGGAGCCATGATGGCTCGGTGCCTTACACATCAGAGGGGCAGGCATCGGCCGGAGGGCAGGAGGACCCAGGACGGGAAGTGTCTTCCGTGTGGCAGCGGTTGGGCCACGCCATAGATGCGGAGCGGCAGCGGGCGGAAGAGGCACGGCTCACGATGGTCAGGGCGGAGAACTCCATGCGGAGGGCCCTGAGGCATGCCGAGTGCCTCGAGGCAATCCGCAGGGAGTTTGGGGGGAACATGTGGACGGCCCTGCGGACCCTCGGGGCCATGGAGGAGGAGCGCCTCTGGGACATTGAGCAGGAGTTTGATGATGCCCTGGCCCGGAACATCCCGAAGTGAGCCGTCGGACTAGCCCGCTGCCCTTGTAAATAGTTCTATAGTTAGTGTTAGGTTTCCTTTGGTTTAGCATTTTTTTTGGACCTTTTGGACAATGGGCCACATTTTTGTATATAGTTATTTTTTTTAGGTAGTGTTATTAGATAGGTTTCATTTCTTCGGTTGGGATAATGGACCCTGGATTGTTTATCTGTACATAGTTGACCTTTGGATTTTCAATTTTTATTATGATTTCGCCATGGAGCAATGGTTTTCGATTTTAATTTTCCATTGGAATTACTTTTGTGGACTGTGACTTTGGACACCTTTCCTTTGCATTATGATTTGTGGTTTTGCATTATTTCACGGATCTGCTGGTTTTTTTTTTTTTAAATTTCTATTATTGTTTGTTTATTTTTGATTCAATTTATGTTGCTTTTAATACATATTTTTTCTCCAAAGTTCAATGTGTAGTATCATCTCATTGGTTTCATGCATATCATAATATGGGTTTTGACATTCACTGGCACCCATTGGGTGTATGTGAGGGACATGTGTTCATTTCCAAACTTGCAATTGGGCTTCTATCATGTTTGTGCCATTTCTAAGTGGGTGGATGCAATACTCGGGTGGGTGTTTGGCATTTGGAGGCTGACCATAAGGGCCAGGGATCTACATTGTGGTGACATGTCGGCTGGGGGACATGAGTGGGGGCCTGGTGGAGGCTGCCCCTGCACTGCTGGGGGGTGGGGGTGGTGGGAGACATGAGTGGGGGACTGGTGGAGGCTGCCCCTGCACTGTTGGGGGGAGGGGGTGGTGGGAGACATGAGTGGGGGCCTGGTGGAGGCTGCCCCTGGTGGCTGGGGGGGTGGGGGTGAAAGGGGACATGAGTGGGACCTGGTGGAGGCTGCCCCTGCACTGCTGGGGGGTGGGGGTGATAGGGGACATGAGTGGGGGCCTGGTGGAGGCTGCCCCTGGTGGCTGGGGTGTGGGGGTGATAGGGGTCATGAGTGGGGGCCTGGTGGAGGCTGCCCCTGCACTGCTGGGGGGTGGGGGTGGTGGTAGACATGGGTGGGGGCCTGGTGGAGGCTGCCTCTGGTGGCAGGGGGGTGGGGGTGATAGGGGACATGAGTGGGGGCCTGGTGGAGGCTGCCCCTGCACTGCTGGGGGGTGGGGGGGTGGGAGACATGAGTGGGGGCCTGGTGGAGGCTGCCCCTGCACTGCTGGGGGGTGGGGGTGATAGGGAACATGAGTGGGGGCCTGGTGGAGGCTGCCCCTGGTGGCTGGGGGGTGGGGGTGGTGGGAGACATGAGTGGGGGCCTGGTGGAGGCTGCCCCTGCACTGCTGGGGGGTGGGGGTGATAGGGGACATGAGTGTGGGCCTGGTGGAGGCTGCCCCTGCACTGCTGGGGGGTGGGGGTGGTGGTAGACATGGGTGGGGGCCTGGTGGAGGCTGGCCCTGGTGGCTGGGGGGTGGGGGTGCAGGGAGACATGAGTGGGGGCCTGGTGGAGGCTGCTCCTGCACTGCTGGGGGGTGGGGTGGTGGTAGACATGGTGGGGGCCTGGTGGAGGCTGCCCCTGGTGTCTGGGGGGTGGGGGTGGTGGGAGACATGAGTGGGGGCCTGGTGGAGGCTGCCCCTGCACTGCTGGGGGGTGGGGGTGGTGGTCGACATGAGTGGGGGCCTGGTGGAGGCTGCCCCTGGTGGCTGGGGGGTGGGGGTGAAAGGGGACATGAGTGGAACCTGGTGGAGGCTGCCCCTGCACTGCTGTGGGGTGGGGGTGATAGGGGACATGAGTGGGGGCCTGGTGGAGGCTGCCCCTGCACTGCTGGGGGGTGGGGGTGGTGGTAGACATGGATGGGGGCCTGGTGGAGGCTGCCTCTGGTGGCAGGGGGGTGGGGGTGATAGGGGACATGAGTGGAGGCCTGGTGGAGGCTGCCCCTGCACTGCCGGGGGGTGGGGGTGGTGGTAGACATGGGTGGGGGCCTGGTGGAGGCTGCCCCTGGTGGCTGGGGGGTGGGTGTGGTGGGAGACATGAGTGGGGGCCTGGTGGAGGCTGCCCTGCACTGCTGGGGGGTGGGGGTGATAGAGGACATGAGTGGGGGCCTGGTGGAGGCTGCCCCTGCACTGCTGTGGGGTGGGGGTGGTGGGAGACATGAGTGGGGGCCTGGTGGAGGCTGCCCCTGGTGGCTGGGGGGTGGGGGTGAAAGGGGACATGAGTGGGACCTGGTGGAGGCTGCCCCTGCACTGCTGGGGGCTGGGGGTGATAGGGGACATGAGTGGGGGCCTGGTGGAGGCTGCCCCTGGTGGCTGGGGTGTGGGGGTGATAGGGGTCATGAGTGGGGGCCTGGTGGAGGCTGCCCCTGCACTGCTGGGGGGTGGGGGTGGTGGGAGACATGAGTGGGGGCCTGGTGGAGGCTGCCCCTGCACTGCTGGGGGGTGGGGGTGATAGGGGACATGAGTGGGGGCCTGGTGGAGGCTGCCCCTGCACTGCTGGGGGGTGGGGGTGGTGGTAGATATGGGTGGGGGCCTGGTGGAGGCTGCCCCTGGTGGCTGGGGGGTGGGGGTGGTGGGAGACATGAGTGGGGGCCTGGTGGAGGCTGCCCTGCACTGCTGGGGGGTGGGGGTGATAGGGGACATGAGTGGGGGCCTGGTGGAGGCTGCCCCTGGTGGCTGGGGGGTGGGGTGCAGGGAGACATGAGTGGGGGCCTGGTGGATGCTGCCCCTGCACTGCTGGGGGGTGGGGGTGATAGGGGACATGAGTGGGGGCCTGGTGGAGGCTGCCCCTGGTGGCTGGGGGGTGGGGGTGGTGGGAGACATGAGTGGGGGCCTGGTGGAGGCTGCCCCTGCACTGCTGGGGGGTGGGGGTGAAAGGGGACATGAGTGTGGGCCTGGTGGAGGCTGCCCCTGCACTGCTGGGGGGTGGGGGTGGTGGTAGACATGGGTGGGGGCCTGGTGGAGGCTGCCCCTGGTGGCTGGGGGGTGGGGGTGCAGGGAGACATGAGTGGGGGCCTGGTGGAGGCTGCTCCTGCACTGCTGGGGGGTGGGGTGGTGGTAGACATGGTGGGGGCCTGGTGGAGGCTGCCCCTGGTGTCTGGGGGGTGGGGGTGGTGGGAGACATGAGTGGGGGCCTGGTGGAGGCTGCCCCTGCACTGCTGGGGGGTGGGGGTGGTGGGAGACATGAGTGGGGGCCTGGTGGAGGCTGCCCCTGGTGGCTGGGGGGTGGGGGTGAAAGGGGACATGAGTGGAACCTGGTGGAGGCTGCCCCTGCACTGCTGGGGGGTGGGGGTGATAGGGGACATGAGTGGGGGCCTGGTGGAGGCTGCCCCTGGTGGCTGGGGTGTGGGGGTGATAGGGGTCATGAGTGGGGGCCTGGTGGAGGCTGCCCCTGCACTGCTGGGGGGTGGGGGTGGTGGTAGACATGGGTGGGGGCCTGGTGGAGGCTGCCTCTGGTGGCAGGGGGGTGGGGGTGATAGGGGACATGAGTGGGGGCCTGGTGGAGGCTGCCCCTGCACTGCCGGGGGGTGGGGGTGGTGGTAGACATGGGTGGGGGCCTGGTGGAGGCTGCCCCTGGTGGCTGGGGGGTGGGTGTGGTGGGAGACATGAGTGGGGGCCTGGTGGAGGCTGCCCTGCACTGCTGGGGGGTGGGGGTGATAGAGGACATGAGTGGGGGCCTGGTGGAGGCTGCCCCTGCACTGCTGTGGGGTGGGGGTGGTTGGAGACATGAGTGGGGGCCTGGTGGAGGCTGCCCCTGGTGGCTGGGGGGTGGGGGTGAAAGGGGACATGAGTGGGACCTGGTGGAGGCTGCCCCTGCACTGCTGGGGGCTGGGGGTGATAGGGGACATGAGTGGGGGCCTGGTGGAGGCTGCCCCTGGTGGCTGGGGTGTGGGGGTGATAGGGGTCATGAGTGGGGGCCTGGTGGAGGCTGCCCCTGCACTGCTGGGGGGTGGGGGTGGTGGGAGACATGAGTGGGGGCCTGGTGGAGGCTGCCCCTGCACTGCTGGGGGGTGGGGGTGATAGGGGACATGAGTGGGGGCCTGGTGGAGGCTGCCCATGCACTGCCGGGGGGTGGGGGTGGTGGTAGATATGGGTGGGGGCCTGGTGGAGGCTGCCCCTGGTGGCTGGGGGGTGGGGGTGGTGGGAGACATGAGTGGGGGCCTGGTGGAGGCTGCCCTGCACTGCTGGGGGGTGGGGGTGATAGGGGACATGAGTGGGGGCCTGGTGGAGGCTGCCCCTGGTGGCTGGGGGGTGGGGGTGCAGGGAGACATGAGTGGGGGCCTGGTGGATGCTGCCCCTGCACTGCTGGGGGGTGGGGTGGTGGGAGACATGAGTGGGGGCCTGGTGGAGGCTGCCCCTGCACTGCTGGGGGATGGGGGTGATAGGGGACATGAGTGGGGGCCTGGTGGAGGCTGCCCCTGGTAGCTGGGGGGTAGGGGTGATAGGGGACATGAGTCGGGGCCTGGTGGAGGCTGCCCCTGCACTGCTGGGGGGTGGGGGTGGTGGTGGACATGGGTGGGGGCCTGGTGGAGGCTGCCCCTGGTGGCTGGGGGGTGGGGGTGCAGGGAGACATGAGTGGGGGCCTGGTGGAGGCTGCCCCTGCACTGCTGGGGGGTGGGGGTGGTCGGAGACATGAGTGGGGGCCTGGTGGATGCTGCCGCTGCACTGCTGGGGGTGGGGGTGATAGGGGACATGAGTGGGGGCCTGGTGGAGGCTGCCCCTGGTGGCTGGGGGGGTGGGGATGGCGGGAGACATGAGTGGGGGCCTGGTGGAGGCTGCCCATGCACTGCTGGGGGGTGGGGGTGATAGGGGACATGAGTGTGGGCCTGGTGGAGGCTGCCGCTGCACTGCTGGGGGGTGGGGGTGGTGGAATACATGGGTGGGGGCCTGGTGGAGGCTGCCCCTGGTGGCTGGGGGGTGGGGGTGCAGGGAGACATGAGTGGGGGCCTGGTGGAGGCTGCCCCTGCACTGCTGGGGGGTGGGGTGGTGGTAGACATGGTGGGGGCCTGGTGGAGGCTGCCCCTGGTGGCTGGGGGGTGGGGGTGGTGGGAGACATGAGTGGGGGCCTGGTGGAGGCTGCCCCTGCACTGCTGGGGGGTGGGGGTGCTGGTAGACATGGGTGGGGGCCTGGTGGAGGCTGCCCCACCCCCCAGCAGTGCAGGGGCAGCCTCCACCAGGCCCCCACTCATGTCCAACTCATGTCTCCCTGCACCCCCACGCCCCAGCAGTGCAGGGGCAGCCTCCACCAGGCTCCCACACATGTCCCCCTGCACCCCCACCCCCCAGCCACCAGGGGCAGCCTCCACCAGGCCCACACCCATGTCTACCACCACCCCCACCCCCCAGCCACCAGGGGCAGCCTCCACCAGGCCCCCACCCATGTCTCCCATCAGCCCCACCCCCCAGCAGTGCAGGGGCAGCCTCCACCAGGCCCCCACTCATGTCTCCCATCACCCCCACCCCCCAGCAGTGCAGGGGCAGCCTCCACCAGGCCCCCACTCATGTCTCCCTGCACCCCCACCCCCAAGCAGTGCAGTGGCAGCCTCCACCAGGCTCCAACACATGTCCCCCTGCATCCCCACCCCCCAGCCACCAGGGGCTGCCTCCACCAGGCCCCCACTCATGTCTCCCATCACCCCCACCCCCCAGCAGTGCAGGGGCAGCCTCCACCAGGCCCCCACCCATGTCTACCACCACCCCAGCCACCAGGGGCAGCCTCCACCAGGCTCCCACACATGTCCCCCTGAACCCCCACCCCCCAGCCACCAGGGGCAGCCTCCACCAGGCCCCTGCACCCCCACCCCCAAGCAGTGCAGTGGCAGCCTCCACCAGGCTCCCGACACATGTCCCCCTGAACCCCCACCCCCCAGCCACCAGGGGCAGCCTCCACCAGGCCCCCACTCATGTCTCCCATCACCCCCACCCCCCAGCCGTGCGATTTGCCTGGGTACGTGTACTTCGGGGTGCTCGGGAAGTTCCACACGCGATTGGCCTGGGTACGTGTACTACGGGGTGCACGCGAAGTTCCACACGCGATTGGCCTAGGTACGTGTACTTCGTGTGCGTGGGAAGTTCCACACGCGATTGGCCTGGGTACGTGTACTTCGGGGTGCGCGGGAAGTTCCACATGCGATTGGCCTGGGTACGTGTACTACGGGGTGTTCGGGAAGTTCCAATCAAGTTCCACGCCCGATTGGCCTGGGTACGTGTACTACGGGGTGCGCGCGAAGTTCCACATGCGATTGGCCTAGGTACGTGTACTTCGGGGTGCGCGGGAAGTTCCACACGCGATTGGCCTGGGTTCGTGTACTTCGGGGTGCGCGGGAAGTTCCACACGCGATTGGCCTGGGTACGTGTACTTCGGGGTGCACGGGAAGTTCCACACGCGATTGGCCTGGGTACGTGTACTACGGGATGCGCGGGAAGTTCCACACGCGATTGGCCTGGGTACGTGTACTTCGGGGTGCGCGGGAAGTTCCACACGCGATTGACCTGGGTACGTGTACTACGGGGTGCGCGGGAGGTTCCACACGCGATTGGCCTGGGTATGTGTACTTCGGGGTGCGCGTGAACTTCCACACGCGACTGGGCCTGTTAGAGTGGGGTACGTGTATTCCAGGGGTGGGCAGGAATATTTACTCGCGACTGGGCCTGGGAGAGCGTGCTACGTGTATTCCTGGGGTGGGCGGGAAGATTCACACGTTCGCCTACGACATGCCGAAAAATAAATGGTCCAATCCTGAAACACGTACGCCAGCATGAAGCAGGCGTACGTCGACCCGTGCAGCATAAAAGTGCGCGCAAACAACAAACAAGCTCATACGCCAGGATGAATATAACGTTCCTAGCAGCAGTGGCCGTGGGTTACCAAAGGAGGAGGAGGAGGATAGTGAGGGCCAGAATTTTCACTCCCAGAACCTGCCTTTTTGGGATGCCTGATGACCAGGTGTATGGGAGGTACAGGTTTCCACCACACATAATACTGGACCTGGTCAGTGAGTGGGAGGATGACCTCACATCACCCACCCTGTGCTCCCAAGCACTCAGCCCCCTGGAGAAGGTCCTCAATGTACTGCACTTCTTGGCCACAGGATCATTTCAGCGGACAAGTGCCATAATGGGTGGGGTGTCACAGGCCACGCAGTCACGCTGCCTACACCAGGTCTTGAACATCATCACTGCACGCCCATCAGTCCGTAGGCACATATACCTGCCCAGGACACCTGCAGAAAGACAGGCTGCCACCCTCGATTTATACGGTGTGGCACAATTCCCAAAAGTGCTAGGTGCCATTGACTGCACCCATGTGGCACTACGTCCCCCCAGGGCATCTGAGCACATCTATAGGAACCGCAAGCACTGGCATTCCATCAACGTGCAGGTAGTATGTAATGCTAAGGGAATCATCACCTCAGTATATGTCAACTATCCAGGGTCCACCCACGACAGCTTCATTTACCGAATGTCTACCTTAAGCCGGGACCTAGAAGCTGGGCGGCATGGCGATGCATGGCTGCTTGGTGAGTATGAATGCCACTGCACATGCATGCATGTCAGATGCAGAGTTATGTCACTACCCCACTAATGATACCCATCACCTCCTCACCAGGGGACAGTGCCCACCCTCGGAGCACCCACATGATGACGCCAATTCGGAACCCCATCACGCCTCCAGAGGTAAGATACAACACAGCCCATATTGCAACCCGGGGCATAGTGGAGCGCACATTCGGAGTGCTCAAGTCACGCTTTCGCTCCCTTGACCGTTCTGGTGGGCACCTGTTATATGCACCACCAGTAGTGTGCAGGATCATAGTGGCAGCATGTGTCCTGCACAATGTTGCAACATGCCGGGGCCTGGCTGTGGACATGGTGGTGCCCCCACATCCCCAAGCACATGCACGCCCGCTGCACATGTGAGGGGAGAGGGCACGGGGTGAGGCAGCCCGTACGCAGCTGGTGGCTAATTACTTCACATAGAAATCACACCCCAGTGGAGTGCACACAGCCCTAGCACATATCATCTGATAAGCAATGATGACTCGACCTGACAATTAAGACGAACAAAGGGACAGTCAACTGTTAGAACCATAGCAGCCTGAGATTGTTCATGTGGAAGTGTCACAATGTGTGCATCCCTACCTACACAAACACCACCAATGCAGTGTCATCAAAAGACATTTCCATGCTGCAGAAATGAATACCTACTCGCAAAATACTACATGAAAACAGTGCCATGTCACCCAACCCCTCCCCGGCACGGTCACACAACACACCATGGCATGTCATGCATTGTGAGAGGAAAGAAATTAATCCCCACAACATGTCCCCAGTGTCACCAGCTACAGTGTCCCTAATTGAAACATGTCCACACATGAAATGCTCACAGTAATGCAGGACCTACAACACACATTACCAAATACTTACCAAGAATACCAATCACCTACACAACCTCCAACCTACCTTAAACATGACATTAAAGACTTAAAAATTTGCTAGCCTCACTACCTGATGATGCCAGCCCTCCGAACACTTCCAAGTATACAGTGTTAGCGCCACGCAAGAGTGCAGGTGCACTGCTTACAACTTGGACTCCAGTTCCAAGGTGGACCACATTGTGAAGACATGAGGAATGGACCTGCAAATTAGGAGGATGAGATGGATGCAGAGGCACATATCAATACACCGTGCAGTGTACAATACAACAACAATATGCACTATGAATGTATACACAGTATTGACTACAGACTGCCCACACAGCTCATGGGAGTCCAATGTCACCATGTACGTCAATGTCACTTGGGCACACCCTTTGCAAGCCCATGGAAACGGGAAGCAGGAGGGGTGTGTGTCACAAAAACCCAAGCATCTGAACCAAATTCATGACAAGCCTGCATGTGCCCATCCACAATGCAGAGTATGCCCACAGGAGCCACAGAAGGCAACACAGTGTCCCAAAAAATAAATAAATAAATAAATAAATGACCTCAGGGGGGTGGGGAGGCCACCCAGAAGGTCCGAGGACAGGGTGCACACCAAAACCCACTTGTGTGGATCTTGCGAAAAAAAAACACCTCCATGGGCTCATGGCCTACACGGCTACCCTATTGTGGGAGTATCACTGCTGTCGCTCTCCTCACCCTCTGCAGCTGCATCAGGAGGTGGTGGCACTATGGGAGGCAGCCCAATAAAGCCCTAGTCTGTTCCTCCATGGCTGCAAGCATGCGGGTGTGGTAGGTCTCGTTCTGGAGGATAAGTGTGCGTAGGTCCCCATGCAACAACTCACGGGATGCCCGGACTTCCGCCCTAGTTGCCTGCATCTCAGCTGAGAGCGTACGTGTGAGACGCTCCAGCTGCTGTTCTGTCCTTCTGTTTGTTGAAGCCTCAAGCTCAACAAGAGTCGTCCTGAGGTGAAGGAGTTCCACCCTCAGGGCTTCCCTGTGGCCCTGGGACTCTATGAAAATGGCTTCCTGCAGAGTCCCCAGTGCCGCCCGCCTGCCCCTGTCGGACGCCAACATGTCCTCCCTGTGTGACTGGCAGATGGAGTCGGTTGCCTGCTGTAGTCGCTCCATCAGCCTTTCGGGGGGGACAATGGAAGTGGCCACCCTATCCATGGCCTGAGCCATCATCTCTGATGATGCTGCCTGTTGGGTTGCCATACTGTATATGGATTGCTCCCATGCGGTATTGCCAGGTGGCTGACGGCCATCACGTCGGCGGGCACCACACCTGTCTGGGGCAAGGCGAACTGCGCCTTGCTGTGCCGGCACTGCCTGAGGCTGCAGGACTGCTTTCCCCCTCTGATCTGCTGGCCCAGGAACAGGATCAGATGTCGCGGAGTGTGACCCTGCATCCGTAACCAACAAAGGCGTACCTGCCAACACTGACATCCCCATTGAGGGTTCTAACCCTGGTGCAGGTGGGTCGGACAGAACAGAATCCCTCCCAGGAACACTCACCTGCGACGGCACATAGGTCTCATCATCCGAATCGACACCTGAATACAGCTCGGGGGAGGTGCAGCCAGAGACACCCCTTGAGAGCACGACCTCCAGCAGTTGTGGGTTCTCACCCACCACCACACCACGTCCCTCACAGGTGGTCGGTCGGCCCTCAGACCCCTCCTGGGTCTGCACCATCTCCACAACCCCAGCAGTATCAAGTGCGTCATCCCCTGCAAAGACATAAAAGAAAACAAATGGAAACAGGCATTAGCACTATGGCACACAATTAGGGCTGAGAGGCTACAGAAACAGTACTTGATTGACACATGTCCCACATGACTAAAACCCTCCCATGCATGCACCGTCACTGCGTGTGAAGGGGAGGCAGATGGCACACATTGATGACACCAAGATGGAAGATGAACACATTTGCTGCATGCTGCCTAGCAGTGGCATCACACATTGGCCAGTGATTGGCAGGTCAAATACAGATGCCATCACACAGATGGCATGTACCCTAGCCATGAAGTGAAGAGGGAGAGGAGGTCACCAATTGTTCATTCAGTCCAGTTTGCTCATGTAATTGATTTTTTCATTGAAATGGTTCAAATGTTTAAACTGCAGCTGCCAGTCCAAAATGGTCCTATAGCACAGGGACATGTCTAAACTAATCATGTCCAGGAAACTAAGCCAGTCCACTGTACCATAGCCATGTCATACATGTGGCAATAGGACTGAGAAATCCAGAGTAAACGTGGTGGTATGCAAACAATCTGCCTGAATAAACAGAGGTAAATAAGCAACAATGTTGTGGCAAGATGACACTCCAAGGGCAACTGGCGTGGTGTTGGGCTGGATGTCTAATGTTGGCAGAAGGGATGCTGCTATACCCAAATGCTGGTGCCAAGAATGTATAGGAAGAGGCACATGGGTGACCCAAACCACTCAGGCACACAC
Source organism: Ambystoma mexicanum (assembly GCF_040938575.1). NCBI lineage: Eukaryota > Metazoa > Chordata > Amphibia > Caudata > Ambystomatidae > Ambystoma > Ambystoma mexicanum. The sequence goes on along the minus strand of NC_090929.1, from coordinate 851,995,138 downwards.
GCCCTCACCTGGCACCCAAACAGAAGCCCTCCCACACACACCATGTACATGGATGACACACACATGCATGTGCACTCACCGGACAATGCCTGGTAATCTGCCAGTTCTCCACCGCCTTGGATCTGTTCCTCCGTGACATAGGTCCCAGCAACCTGCTCATGTGGAGTGAGTTCTATGTCGTCTGCTGGAGACCCACCTCCAGTCACTAGAGTTGCGGCATGACTTGAGGCCAGCTTATTCTTTGCCCTGCGCTTCAGGTCATTCCAGCGCTTGAAGCATTCATTAGCTGTGCGCCTCACTATTCCAAGGGCACTTATGATGTCCAAAATGGTCTGCCAGCGTGCCTGACGTTGTGCATATGTGGTCTTGGATCCTGCAACAATCACCATTTCGCGGTCATGTGCGGACACATACTCTACAAGTGCATTCAGTTCGGCCTCATTGAAGCTGGGCTTCCTTGACAGGCCGAACTGTGTAGCCGTGTCTGGGGCATCAGCCTCTACTGGACGAGCACTCATCCTCTTCCGCTTGGAAGGTGGTGGGGATCCTGAGTGTCCTACGCCGCTCTGGACACTAGGGGCAGGAGCGTGGGATTGCACACTCAGCATGGGAGTTGGTGCAGGCATTAGCTCAAGTGTGATGGTGTCAGGGGGAATGTCAGCATGATGGACTTGGACCGACACTGTCCTGGCTGGGTGTGTGAGAGGTGGGGTGGATGGAGCCGCAGCTGCCCCTGCAGCCTCCCCAGCCTGCCTACGCGGGGCAGCAGATGACCTAGCTGCCCCTGATCCACGTGGCCTGATGACACCAACGTTCACCGGCGCACATGGCCTAGACCTGCTGACCTGGAAGTCAGCCATGGAGTCACCCTGTGCCAGGTCTGGTTCCACAGTGGGCTGGTCCAACAAGGGCTGAGCATGGATGGTGTCAGCCACGTTAACCTCAACCAGGGGGGGGGGGGCATGGGTGTCCCTGACTGCACATCCACACATGGGGGGCTAGGGGCACCCTGCAAGTCACGGCCACGTCCCCTACCGGATCCACCACGGCCACCACTTGGGGCTCGGCCTCCTTTGCCACCCTTACGGCTTGGTCGCCTCCCAGCCATGGCACTGATGTTATTGTGCGTATGGGAGTCGATGTGAACTATTGTCCTGAGCAATTGGGGGTCAAAGGGGTTGGGTACCAGATGGTAATCATACCCTAGTGCTCTAGCAAGGCTGTATGTCACCCCTGGGGAAAGATGACGGGTCATGCAACGCACAGGCACGCCAAAAAAGGGAAGTAAGGTGCACGCAACCCCTCCTAGACCACGTGCGTGGAAAAATAAACCTGCACTATGCTGTGGCACCCAGAAACACAAGAATGAACGTATGCGTGTCACACGCAGCCTAGAATGACCTCTGAAGGGGTACGCGACACACGGGGCAAGCACAGATGTTAAATGCGTGCACGGCTCACCGTCTGCCAGGAACAAAAGTGTGAAAAATATGCGCGTGTACGCGTTGGCAACACCCCCGCCAAAAGAAGAATTGTACGCTGTCTGAGGAGACAGGACAACAGTAGAAGGGAACGCTGTTTGAGGAAACAGGCCCAGGAAAAAGAGGAAAAGAGAAAAAGCTGTCAGAGGTAACAGGGAGTACGAACTGGAAACGATGTGAAGTAAATCGCGTGTGAACTGACAAGAAGTACAGATTTCACCCACTCGCTCTCCACGAAAAGCACGTACAAGGAAATGGTGTTCTACACGTACCTTTTATACACACGTCACAGACGCGCATACGCGATGAGGCCATTTCCACCAATTACGCGCTTTGACACTCGGATGTGTATCTCTTATTTTTTTACAAGCGCCATTCTCTACGGCCATGCGCGTGATGTCACAGCTGCGCATGGTGGCCTTTGGGCCAATGAAATCGCATATGCGAGCACACGTGGTAAAACTGCACGTCTGAGTGTCATCGCGTGTAATCGGAGGGAAGTGAGCGTACACGCGATTGGCCTGGGTACGTGTATTTCTGGGGTGCGCAGGAAGTTTCACACGCGATTGGTGGAAATCCACGTGTGCTCTGTCATCACGTGTAATGAGGGAAACGCCTGCGCGCGTCACATCACAGACGCGCTTACGCGCTAAGGGCCTTTGGTCCAATGAAATTGCATATGCGTGGTGACGTGCATACGCACTAAGGGCCTTTCCTCGATTTACACGCAGACGTGCAGGATTTTCACGTGCCAAATCACTCCGTATCAATATGGCCACTCGTAAGCACACAGAAGACCACGCTCCTGCCCACAAGGCCGAATTACTGCCCCCCAGAGCCCCGAGCACGCTCCCACCTGCCATCTGCTGCTGCCTGACTGCCTGCTGCCCACGTGCTCTGCCATTTGCTGCCTGCACATCAGCCAGGGGTGCTGTTGCTGTGACCACCCCTGCTGGAACAGAAGACTCCCGACTGGGATTCCATCGCTCCACAGCCCAGCCCCAGGACCCAGTTGCCCACCCACTCCTGCCTCTGGGGTTGTCATGTCGGGCACTGCAACATCTGGCACCACTGACAGCCCCCGGCCAGAGAGGCAGAGGGGCACCAGCTTCAGTGCCAGGGAAGTTGGTGTCCTGGTGGAGCAAGTCCTGGGGCAGTATGATGCCCTCTACGGAAGTGTGCGCGCCGACAAGGAAGGACGGACTCGGATCTGGACGGACATCGTGACTGCCATCAACGCGGAGGGGGTGGCAGTCCGCGACTTCCAACATGTCAAGAAGCACTGGGAGGACTTCAGGTCCAGGACCCTGAACAAGGCCCGGCGCCTCTTGAAGGCAGCGGATGCTAAGGGGCGCCGGGGCCACTTGTCGGAAGATCAGATGAGGGTCCTGGAACGCATATCCCCAGCGCTCCACGTCCAGGTCCTTGAGAGGCAGACCCGTCTGGAGTCGAGCGGTAAGTGTACATGCATCATGATTGTAAGCTGTGCATGTGGTGATGTGCCAGTTGCACATCTGTTTGTATGGGGCCGAGTATGGGTGAGGGTGTAAAGGACCGTGAGGGTAACACATGAGAGGACTGTCATGTGTGAGACATGGATGGTGCTTGTGTGTGTAGGCTTGCATGCCAAATGCAGTTGTGTGGGCACACATGTTTGGATGAATGTGTATGTAAGTGGGCATGTTCGTGATGTCACGCATGTATGTTGTTTTCAGCTGCATGTATCAGCACTGTGTACATGTGCATGTGTGTGTATTTGACAAGGGTGCAACAGTGATGCAACATGGATGCATGTGACAGCGGGATGTGGAAGCCTGATTGGCAGATGTGACATGGATGCCCATCGGAACACTGTGACAGTTGGGTGAGGTGTACACATGCATGCAAGTTTGGTGGTGTGCGTGCATGTGTAGTGCACTCCCTGTGTTGCATGTGATGTCTGGCTCACCTTTGCCTGCTCATGCTGTTGTATGTGTATGGATGGTGCTGGCAGTTGCTATGTGGCTGTGGTATGGCTCATGTGTGCAAGTTGAAATGACATGTGTGTTGCCGATTGTGATGCCATGTCTGAGGTTTGCCAATGCCACTCATGTGCAACTGTCATGTGTGTATGTGTCCATTGTACAGTGCCCTGATGCCTGTGTTTTATTTCTCCCTGTCTGCAGCGTCAACTGATGAAGAGGGCGGAGAAGGTGCTGTGGAGCACAGCGGCGGGGATCACACCGCCAGGCGGAGACGCAAGGCCCGGCTCCCCTCCCAGGTTGTGATCTCGTCAGGGAGTGAGGAGTCCGGTGCCGCGTCCCAGGCCACAGCTGCCGGGGGGAGGTCCAAGAGGCGGAGGTCGGAGTTGGACTCCTCGGCAGCAGAAGGGGCAGCTGGGACCCCACAGGGCCCAACGGGGGAAGATGGCACGGAGTCATCCAGGTTGGTTGGGGGTTTGGTGGAGGAGGAGGCCGTGCAAGCAACAGAGACGGGGTCTGGAGGCGGGGATTCCACTGGTGCTAGTGGTGCAGTGCAGAACCAGGGACAGGAGGCAGCACAGGTCGCCGCGGAGGTGCCTGTGTGCAATCCTGTCCCTGATCCTGTTACTGCATCATCTTGCACCAGCAGGGATGCCTACGTCCAGACCCGTTCACAGGCAGGGGATGAGCTCACGACAACTGGCCTTCCTCTGCCTGCGGACGTGGCTATCCAGGTCCGGGTTGAGCCTGTCCTGACTGGTGTGGCATTGCGTCAACGGGCCATGCGAGGTGACCTGCAGTCTTTTCATGAGGAGACTGCACGTCATCTCGAATGGCTCGTTGACCGCGTCGGCCTACTGGGACAGGTCACCCAGGCCAGATTCCTACGTTTGATGGGGCTTGCTATGACCCCCTCCTCAACTGAACCCCCTATGCGCCAGTCGTCCTCCGTGCCATCTTCCCACCCATCAGTCACCTGGGTGCCCTGTGGAGCTGCCTCTGACGGTGCGGCCAGGCTGGTGGAGGAGGCATCCCTGCCACAGTCGGGAGTCGGACGTCCAGCAGGGGTGGCCACATCAACGACTGCACCCCAGCCAGCGGAGGATGTGCAGGCAGCAGGAGGCAGTGCACGGGCAGAGGCGCAGCAGCAGCAACGTGGTGGGAGCCATGATGGCTCGGGGCCTTACACATCGGAGGGGCAGGCATCGGCCGGAGGGCAGGAGGACCAAGGACGGGAAGTGTCTTCCGTGTGGCAGAGGTTGGGCCACGCCATAGATGCGGAGCGGCAGCGGGCGGAAGAGGCACGGCTCACGATGGTCAGGGCGGAGAACTCCATGCGAAGGGCCCTGAGGCGTGCCGAGTGCCTCGAGGCAATCCGCAGGGAGTTTGGGGGGAACATGTGGACGGCCCTGCGGACCCTCGGGGCCATGGAGGAGGAGCGCCTCCGGGACATTGAGCAGGAGTTTGATGATGCCTTGGCCCGGAACATCCCGAAGTGAGCCGTCGGACTAGCCCGCTGCCCTTGGAAATAGTTGTATAGTTAGTGTTAGGTTTCCTTTAGTTTAGCATTTTTTTTTTACCTTTTGGACAATGGGCCACATTTTTGTATATAGTTATTTTTTTTAGGTAGTGGTATTAGATAGGTTTCATTTCTTCGGTTGGGATCATGGATCCTGGATTGTTTACCTGTACATAGTTGACCTTTGGATTTTCAATTTTTATTATGATTTCGCCATGGAGCAATGGTTTTCGATTTTAATTTTCCATTGGAATTACTTTTGTGGACTGTGACTTTGGACACCTTTCCTTTGCATTATGATTTGTGGTTTTGCATTATTTCACTGACCTATTATTGTTTGTTTATTTTTGATTCAATTTATGTTGCTTTTAATACATATTTTTTCTTCAAAGTTCAATGTGTAGTATCATCTCATTGGTTTCATGCATATCATAATATGGGTTTTGACATTCACTGACACCCATTGGGTGTATGTGAGGGACATGTGTTCATTTCCAAACTTGCAATTGGGCTTCTATCATGTTTTTGCCATTTCTAAGTGGGTGGATGCAATACTCGGGTGGGTGTTTGGCATTTGGAGGCTGACCATAAGGGCCAGGGATCTACATTGTGGTGACATGTTGGCTTGGGGACATGAGTGGGGGCCTGGTGGAGGCTGCCCCTGCACTGCTGGGGGGTGGGGGTGGTGGGAGACATGAGTGGGGGCCTGGTGGAGGCTGCCCCTGGTGGCTGGGGGGTGGGGGTGAAAGGGGACATGAGTGGGACCTGGTGGAGGCTGTCCCTGGTGGCTGGGGAGTGGGGGTGCAGGGAGACATGAGTGGGGGCCTGGTGGAGGCTGCCCCTGCACTGCTGGGGGATGGGGGTGGTCAGAGACATGAGTGGGGGCCTGGTGGAGGCTGCCCCTGCACTGCTGGGGGGTGGGGGTGATAGGGGACATGAGTGGGGGCCTGGTGGAGGCTGCCCCAGGTGGCTGGGGGGTGGGGGTGGTGGGAGACATGAGTGGGGGGGCCTGGTGGAGGCTGCCCCTGCACTGCTGGGGGGTGGGGGTGATAGGGGACATGAGTGTGGGCCTGGTGGAGGCTGCCCCTGCACTGCTGGGGGGTGGGGGTGGTGGTAGATATGGGTGGGGGCCTGGTGGAGGCTGCCCCTGGTGGCTGGGGGGTGGGGGTGCAGGGAGACATGAGTGGGGACCTGGTGGAGGCTGCCCCTGCACTGCTGGGGGGTGGGGGTGGTGGGAGACATGAGTGGGGGCCTGGTGGAGGCTGCCCCTGCACTGCTGGGGGGTGGGGGTGGTGGTGGACATGGGTGGGGGGCTGGTGGAGGCTGCCCCTGGTGGCTGGGGGGTGGTGGTGATAGGGGACATGAGTGAGGGACTGGTGGAGGCTGCCCCTGGTGTCTGGGGGGTGGGGGTGATAGGGGACATGAGTGGGGGCCTGGTGGAGGCTGCCCCTGGTGGCTGGGGTGTGGGGGTGATAGGGGACATGAGTGGGGGCCTGGTGGAGGCTGCCCCTGGTGGCTGGGGGGTGGGGGTGCAGGGAGACATGAGTGGGGGCCTGGTGGAGGCTGCCCCTGCACTGCTGGGGGGTGGGGGTGGTGATAGACATGGGTGGGGGGCTGGTGGAGGCTGCCCCTGGTGGCTGGGGGGTGGGGATGCAGGGAGACATGAGTGGGGCCCTGGTGGAGGCTGCCCCTGCACTGCTGGGGGGTGGGGTTTTGGTAGACATGGGTGCGGGCCTGGTGGAGCCTGCCCCTGGTGGCTGGGGGATGGGGGTGCAGGGAGACATGAATGTGGGCCTGGTGGAGGCTGCCTCTGCACTGCTGGGGGATGGGGGTGGTGGGGGACATGAGTGGGGGCCTGGTGGAGGCTGCCCCTGCACTGCTGGGGGGTGCGGGTGGTGGTAGACATGGGTGGGGGCCTGGTGGAGGCTGCCCCTGGTGTCTGGGGGGTGGGGGTGATAGGGGACATGAGTGGGGGCCTGGTGGAGGCTGCCCCTGGTGGCTGGGGGGTGGGGGTGATAGGGGACATGAGTGGGGGCCTGGTGGAGGCGGCCCCTGGTGGCTGGGGGTGGTGGGAGACATGAGCGGGGGCCTGGTGGAGGCTGCCCCTGCACTGCTGCCGGGTGGGGGTGGTGGGAGACATGAGTGGGGGCCTGGTGGAGGCTGCCCCTGCACTGCTGGTGGGTGGGGGTGATAGGGGACATGAGTGGGGGCCTGGTGGAGGCTGCCCCTGGTGGGTGGGGGGTGGGGGTGGTGGGAGACATGAGTGGGGGCCTGGTGGAGGCTGCCCCTGCACTGCTGGGGTGTGGGGGTGGTGGTAGACATGGGTGGGGGCCTGGTGGAGCCTGCCCCTGGTGGCTGGGGGGTGGGGGTGCAGGGAGAAATGAGTGGGGGCATGGTGGAGGTTGCTCCTGCACTGCTGGGGGGTGGGGTGGTGGTAGACATGGGTGGGGGCCTGGTGGAGCCTGCCCCTGGTGGCTGGGGGGTGGGGGTGCAGGGAGACATGAGTGTGGGCCTGGTGGAGGCTTCCTCTGCACTGCTGGGGGGTGGGGGTGGTGGGGGACATGAGTGGGGGCCTGGTGGAGTCTGCCCCTGCACTGCTGGGGGGTGGTGGTAGACATGGGTGGGGGCCTGGTGGAGGCTGTCCCTGGTGTCGGGGGGGTGGGGGTGATAGGGGACATGAGTGGGGGCCTGGTGGAGGCTGCCCCTGGTGGCTGGGGGGTGGGGGTGATAGGGGACATGAGTGGGGGCCTGGTGGAGGCGGCCCCTGGTGGCTGGGGGGTGGGGGTGGTGGGAGACATGAGTGGGGGCCTGGTGGAGGCTGCCCCTGCACTGCTGGGGGGTGGGGTGGTGGGAGACATGAGTGGGGGCCTGGTGGAGGCTGCCCCTGCACTGCTGGGGGGTGGGGGTGATAGGGGACATGAGTGGGGGCCTGGTGGAGGCTGCCCCTGGTGGGTGGGGGGTGGGGGTGGTGGGAGACATGAGTGGGGGCCTGGTGGAGGCTGCCCCTGGTGGCTGGAGGGTTGGGGGTGATGGGAGACATGGGTGGGGGCCCGGTGGAGGCTGCCCCTGGTGGCTGGGGGTGCAGGGGGACATGCGCTGGTGGGCAGTAGTGCAAGGTGACATGTGGGTTGGCTGGGGGGCATGGCCATGGTGGATGGGGTGCCTGCAGGACATGTGCAGGGTAGAACCCCGTGGTGTGGGCCACCTGCAGGGGCTGTGGAGGGTGTAGAGGGAACACCTGGGAGGTCCCACACGTGCAATTCACCTGTGGTGCTCCGCGCGCATCCCTGTAATACACGTACCCTGATGGAATTGCGTGTGATAATTCCCACGCACCCCTGAAATACACGTACCCTGCTGATTTTGCGTGTGATACTTCCTGCGCACCCCTGAAATACACGTACCCTTCTGCTTTTGAGTGTGATACTTCCCGTGCACCCCTACAATACACGCACCCTGCTGTTTTTGCGTGTGATACTTCCCGCGCACCCCTGGAATAAACGTGCCCTGATGGAATCACGTGTGATACTTCCCGCGCACCCCTGAAATACACTTACCCTGCTGTTTTTGCATGTGATACTTCCCACACACCCCTGGAATACACGTACCCTGATGCAATCACGTGTGAAGGTTCCTGCGCACCCCTGAGATACACGTACCCTGCTGCTTTTGCGTGTGATACTTCCCGCGCACCCCTGAAATACACGTACCCTGCTGCTTTTGCGTGTGATACTTCCCGCGCACCCCTGAAATACACGTACCCTGCTGCTTTTGCGTGTGTTACTTCCCACGCACCCCTGATGCACACGTACACAGGACAATCGCGTGTGGAACTTCCCCCGAACCACTGAAATACACGTTCCCTGCTTGGCGTTTGCTGTTTACCAGCCCTGTGAACTGGTCCAGGGTTAGCGCAGCCCTTTGCGATTATTTGGGGATTTTGAAGGCTTTTCCTTGCGCAAGGGCGTTCTTGGGGGCATAACTGGTGCTGCTGCAGGGTCGCTGCGCCATGCTGCGCCACGGCTGGTTTTGGCTGTGAAAATCCATGAATACGCTGTGCGCAGAAATAGATTTTAGCGCACGCGGCTGATGCAGACATTCGCACGGGCACGCTGTGCGCCAGCCGCGTGCACCACTTTTGTGCAAATTTCTATGAATTACCCTGCCAGTGTCTTATCCCCTTTAGGGGTGACTACACAAAAGACTCTATGACAATCAACACCACATATAACCATATACACAGACAGATGCTGTTAAATGGGCTAGTGCTTAATAACTCAACAACTGAAATCATGATTGTGGGCACAATGCATAGGCTCTGTAATTTATACTCAGTTTATCAATCTTTCCAAGTGGCTGAATGCTTACTCAAATCCCTACCTAAAGTCAAGAAAGTGGGTGTCATCTTTGTTCAAGAGCTAAGCATGTTAGCCATCTAGTTACATGCTCCTCATACTATCTGAAGCTCCTAGCTCTAATTTGTCCTTTTCTCAACACAAGTATTACAGAACAGCATGATGTCCACAGTACACCCCTTCCAGGACCTATCTGTGCAAAATACTAGCAGGATGAAACAGGGTGCCCATATTCATAGTCTTTCGGAAAGGACTAATGACCCCCACTCAAATTCTAACAAGCCATCAAATGTACAACTCCCTTTCCAGTAATCAGTTGAGGTAGGCCGCAATAAACAATGTGTCCTCACTGTTGCAGAAGAACCTTTCAACCCACAACCCTAAAGGTTGCTGTAAACAAGGCCCCATTCACTTTATTAACATAGCAAGCAGAAATACTAAGGTCAGTGTGTTCTCCCAGGATGTAGACAGGCCATATTAGATGTGAACAGGAATACATGGCACCTAACAACTTCATGTGAACAGAAGATTGAGGCAAACTCGTGTCAATGCCACATGCTCACAAAGACAGAGCCAGCGCAACCGAGGCACAATAAAGTATAACAATTGTAAATCACAGGCCTCTGAGATAGGCAGTTTCTCGTCTCACTAGCTGCATATTAAGATTTGAAACTGTCTGTGAGCGAGCCCATGAAACAGAGATGAGTGATGCTCACATGAGAGACAGACGTTCCCTGATGAAGGATAGTGTTCTATCCAAAATGCATTGGCCATTATTTTTGCATTTGTGTGTTTATGAATACAACTACTTTTTCATCTTAGACTGAGAAGTTGCTTCTGTGTAATCATCACTAAACATTGTTATACTTTATTGTCGCTTGATTGCACTGGCTCTGTGAGCATGTGGCATTGACGCTAGTTCGCCTCAATCTTTTGTTCAGTAGTATCCACCCAATTGTACTGGTTGGATTGCTGCAGTGCTCCTAAAACATTATAGAATGTCTAATAGTACTACAGAAATGATTCTAAACTTCAGACTGTGCCCACAAATCTTCTTTTTGTTCTCACCTGACAACCTCATGCCCACACATCCCTTACCCACCCTATTGAAATACCATGTGCATGCCGCATCCATGTGGGAGCTTGCCGTTGCTGCACATACTGACTCTCCCATACGTGGACATGACACAAGATGATGTTGACCCAATGTATACACCCATTCATTGGCAGAACACATTCATGGCAGCAAATTCTACTCCCAGCAGCTGCATCACCTGACGTACACATTATCGATGGAGTGGACACACTGCCTCTGTTGCAGGACTATTCACCTGACATACATGCAAATGCGCATGTGCATAATGTCACTTTCACACAGACACTGCTATTCCACATGACACACCAGTTTAGACCATGTGCATGATCAAGCTCCATATCCTTCCATCCACCACAGCCTACATGATCACAAAGTACACATAAATGACAAAATGTACAGCAGTCGTGGATGGAACACGAAAAAACTACATGCAAAGAGATCACCATGGCTCATGGTCTCAAAGTTAGGGATGGTATCTTCTTTAATTGAAAGGAAAGCAGTCTGTGAACCTCTCTCCCCCTACTCCTTTCTGGATAATGTACTGACGACCTATCAGTTGTCCAAGGTTGGTTAATAAGAAGCCAACCAATCAGAATCTATAATGTTATGTCACTCATGAAGCAAGGTGCCCACCAATTACTTATTGTAGAGATGATGTCTCTTTACTGTTATCAATTTAGAGGTGGTCTCAGGAGAAGCCATCAGAAAAGCATTTCCAAATCAGAAATGTAACCCTTATAGTATATATATGTAGTCACCACTATTAACCAGTCCCCGTAGTCTGTAGGATTTGGTAACTAATATTACAGTATGATGTCAGTTATGATGATTGTTGAATATATAAAAAAAATTGTTATTGATAAGCATGTTGAGAGCGCCAAGAATTCTTGCTTGTAAGCTGTCCCTGCTTTATTTTGATGATAATAAGGCTGGGTTTTGCCTTGTTTATTTCCATTATTGACTCTTTGATCAGGCTCAAGAACGGTGGTGCAATTTGGGACTTCCCAGGCCGACTTAACACTCTGCCTAGGAGACAGGCATGATGCCCTCTGCTAGCAACTGTGCCATTGCCTCTTGTGCAGGTGGAATGATTTGGGAGGCACACACACACATATCTACTACTGGTGATTCTTCATGGTTCTCCTGCTGTGTTGGGGAGATGTGGTCGACCCAGTCCTCGGCCTCCTGGGCTTTGTGAAGCCTGCAGACTCCTCACAGAATCCCTGCCTAAAGACTCTTATGCAGGTGGCCTGGGGAAGGCAACTTCCTGATCATAACCCTGGAGGTAGTATTAGCAGGGTGGATGACCTAGGAGGAGAAAGCACCCGAGGGAATAGGAGAGTTCCGCTAGGAGAGACGCAGAATATCTAATGGAAATTTGTCAAAGTCAGACTCCCTTTCCAAAAGGTACCCCACATATTGTTAATGAAAACCACTATGGTCAGTATAAGAATAAGAACATCGATACCCTCCTCTCAGAGAAATGTGATCTTTCCTTTGGTTTGAACTGTGTAAACAAAAAACAAACATTCATATCTTTAAGACCCTTATCTAGAGGTAGATTTTTCAGACAGAATGGGTTAAGTCAAATTAACAATGAAATATGTGATAAAATGAAGAATAATAATTTCAGGGACTTCAAGTCCCATGATACCATAGGCACTGGGACAAGGAAGAGGAGCTCAGAGGCACAGAACTGCAATGTGCAGTCTAGTGTTTCTAGAGCAGGAATTTTGATTATTTAAATCCCCTCTAGTGCAGGTGCGAGACAGTAACAGTAGTAGCATTAGAAGACGTTATGTATTTATTTATGGCTGTGTATGCAGATGAGCAGGAGAAGCCCGAACTGCAGAGGTCTCACAGTGGGAAGCGCTGTTATTGCAGTTTGCCCTTTTGGAGAGAGGAGCTCATTGCACATTCTGTTTGTCTCCGGTGGCTGGCATGCCCCAAGAAATGAAAAGAGCAATGTCGGGGGAGACGGGAGGCACAGAGCTGCAACCAGAGCTGTCAGACACTCAGAATCTGGCGAGGAAAGAAGAAGTCACAGTAGCAGCAGCGGTTAACACAGACGCGCAGTGAGTGACCAGAGAGTTGGCGTTGGACAGGTCACCCTGGGATGCTTTGTCGTAAACTGGTAGCTGTAAAAAGACCTTTTGCATATTGAACTGAGAGAAAATGTTTTTGGCTTAACACACATGTTGAGAGGAAACAAAACAAGAACATTTCTAATTATCACTACCCAAATAAAGAAAGAGTGATATTTAAAGAAGGCTGTGATTACTATTGCCCATGCAAGAAGGGGGCAGTGGTAAACCTTCAGAGGGACCACTATTGGCAAAGTAGAGAGGATGCAGTATTAGAACAAAACTGTAACCAGTATTGCCCAAGCAAAGAGGAGGCAATATGTTAATCAAATAACAACCAGCATTGCGTAAGCCCATGGAAGGTCATTAGAAGAAAAAGGGCAAAGCAAACAACTTTCTTGGAGAGAGAAACTTGAATCAACAGTTACCTGATGTGATAGAAAAAACCCAGAGTTGGCAGGAAAGTTACCCTCCTCGGGGTGAGTGGCAAGGGGGTGTAACGCTCACCTGATTCCCGTAGAGGCGCCGGTCTTGACTGGGCGTATACCGTATCTTCAAAGGTGATGTGTAACACACGGCTGGCTCTTTGGGCTGGACCTCTGTGCACTGTATGTCTGACTTGAAGGGTAAGATGTCTGCAGATAGAAAATATGGGATTAAGGAACTGGGTTATTGAATGTCTCTCTCTTCTTCCCTTTCTCTTCTCCTGTAGAATCCCAAAGGTTAACGCTCTCACCTTAGGTAAGTTAACGCCGTGCTCTCCATCTGCCTCGGGGCAGGGTGCTGTAACCAGTTTCTTCACTGGATAAGGGGAGCAGGCCTCTTGACTTCAGAGGACTGCTGTCCGTCGTTTACTGCACGAACGGTAAGTTTCGAGTAATTCTAATGTCTTTAAAGTCTTTAGTAATGATGTTTCTTGTTTTGCAGGGTTCCGGCGATGGCGGATGACGGGCTGAAGTGAGTTGAAGATGGAGCCCGTGTGATGAATAGAAGCGCCTGGAAGCACGTAAGTAAGCGCTTGTTGCCTGCTTCACGATGCGCTCTAACTGTCTTTTTATTTTGCAGGTACAAGTTCGGAGCGGCTGCAGGGTGCCGGAATACCCACTGGGTTAGATGTGGAAAGGAGTAATGGCACGTGAGTATTAAAGTTCCCCAATGTCTTTAAAAGCACCTTGTTTTGTCTTTCAGATGCAGGATGCAGCGCCGAAGGCCTCCGGAGCGTGCGAAGAGTTGGTAAGCTTTTGTCTTTCAGATGCCGGAATGCAGTGTGAAGACCTCCGGAGCGCACGAAGAGTAGGTAAGCCTTTGTCTTTCAGATGCCGGAATGCAGCGCGAGGCGTTGGTGACAGCCGATGGACCAGGTAAGTGAAGAGCTGTCACTGAAGCCCGTAATGCTAACCTGTTCTTTCTTGTCTTTATAGGTGTTGCTGAAGACTGGATTCAGGATGGTAAGCCTTTTTCCTTAGGCCCAGGATCAGATGCAGAAGACACGATGAGCGTTCTGCTGCAGAGGATGCAGAATAACGCAAAGCAAGATTCATCCATCGGGTGTGGTTTAAATAGCCTCCTGTAGTGCTTAGGTGTCTCCTTCCACAGCCACGCCTAGGTAAGAAAAGAGTTCCTGCTTTCCAGAAGAGTTCCAGTGTTCTGAATCTAGGGAGTGGCTCCTGCCCCACCCAACAGGAAAAGTAGTTCCAAACAGAAGAGGATCAGAGGCTCAACTGGCAGGCAAGTAAGCAGCATGGTCTGCTGCAGGTAAGTCCACCCAAGCATTATGAGCCCGGCGCTTCCAGCGCTGGGACTGGGCATATTTATGAGCCTGGTGCCACTGGCGCCAGGACTGGGTCCAAAAGGTCCCAATTGGGACCGGTTGGCACTCGGAACCTGGGTTATGTATCTGCTTCCAAGGGAGTTGGGAAAACCCTGACCTTTTGGAAGCAGAGATCATGACAGTACCCCCCCTCAAGGCCCCTCCCAAACCGGGCTTCTCCGGGGGTTTTGGCTTGTCAGGAAATGTTCGGTGAAATCTTTTGATTAGGCGAGGAGCGTGGACATATTCAGCAGGTTCCCAGGATCTCTCTTGGGGGCCGTAGCCTTTCCAGTCAATTAGGTAAAATAGTTTAGATTTGGAGATCTTGGAGTCCAGAATGCTTTTGACTTCAAACTCGAGTTCTCCATTAACTAGGATAGGTTTTGGAGATTTAGTTAGTCGGGTTTGAGGTTGCACGGGTTTTAATAGAGAGACGTGGAAGACCGGATGTATCTTCATGTGCGGGGGCAAGTCCAACTTGACCGCTACTGGGTTTACTATGGTAGTGATGGAATAGGGACCAAGGTATCTTGGGTTGAATGTGCGTGGCCCTTTTAGAGGTAGATATTTGGTGGATAACCAGACTTGATCCCCTACTTGATATTGAGGGGCTTCCTTCCGATGTTGATCTGCTCCTTTCTTGTATTGTTCTTTAGCCCTTTGAAGGTGAGAAACAGCTTCCTTAAAGGCTTGGGTGATTGTAGAATGCAGGTAGTCTACTGCTGGTGTTTCAAGATCTTGGAGGGGATCCAACTCCGAGGTTCGAGGGTGACTGCCGTACAAAAGAAAAAACGGGGTTTTCCCAGTTCCCGAATGGACAGAGTTATTGTAGGCATATTCGGCTATCCAAAGGATGTCTTTCCAAGTTTTTTCAGTTTGTTGCAGCCTGCAGCGTAAATACTGTTCCAGAGTTTGATTGGTCCTCTCGGTTTGTCCGTCGGTCTGAGGGTGGTGACTGGTCGATAGTCTCACATCAATTTGAGCCGACCGACAGCAACTTCGCCAAAAATGAGAAATAAATTGACTACCTCGATCCGAAATTAGAACCGAAGGAAAACCGTGCAGTCGGACGATGTTTTCGAGAAATTCTCGGGCCAGAGTTGCTGCTGTTGGCAAGCCTTTGAGCGGAATGAAATGCGCCATCTTGGAGAATAAGTCCACGATTACTAGAATCGTATTGTATCCGGAGCATGGAGGTAGATCGGTGATGAAGTCCATAGAAAGCGTATGCCAAGGGTGAGGTGGGATGTCAATAGGGCGTAAGAGGCCTGCTGGTCTTTCCTTTTGACTCTTGTTTTGGGCGCATGCTCCACAGGACATTATAAAGTCTCTGATATCTTTTTTCCAAGACGGCCACCAGAAGTAGCGCTTGATCTTTTCTGAGGTCTTGGCCATACCGGGATGTCCTTCCATTAAAGAATCGTGATAACAAGAGATTACTTTTTTCTGTAAATCTGTGCTGGGTAGGTATAATCGTTCTTGGAAATACAATAAGTTGTCCTTTACTGCAAAGTCCTTTCCCTGCAGATGCCAATTCTGTATGTCTGCTGGAGTTACAAGTTGCCTGGCTTTATCCTTAACTTCCTCTATGGATTCTGTGGCGATTACACCCAGAATTCTTTGTTCGGGAATGATTGGTACACGTTTAGGGTTGATCAAGTGTTCTTCCACTCCCATCCGAGAAAGGGCATCAGCTTTACCGTTCTTTGTACCAGGTCGATAGGTAATTATGAAGTCAAACTCGGCAAAGAATAATGCCCAACGGAGTTGTCTAGAGGATTGGGCTTTTGCGGTTTTCAAATATTGCAGGTTTCGGTGATCCGTAATCACAGTAACGGTGTGTCGGGCCCCCAGCAGATAATGCCGCCAAGCCTTAAAGGCAGACTTGATAGCCAGAAGTTCCTTGTCAGTAATCGTGTAATTGATTTCAGGAGGCGAGAATTTGCGGGACCAAAATGCCACGGGATGCAACTGATTGGTTACCGGGTCCTTTTGTGATAGAACTGCCCCCATGGCAAGGCTTGAAGCATCAGTTTCCACGATGTAGGGGAGTTCGGGGCAAGGGTGTTTTAAGATTGGTGCAGAGATAAATTTAGTCTTCAAATCCTGGAAAGCTTGTTCCGCCTCGGTAGACCATTCAAAACGTTTGTTTTTCTTTAACAAGGCAGTGATGGGCTGGACTATTCGAGAGAATTCGGGGATAAACCTGCGGTAAAAGTTAGCGAAGCCTAACATGCTTTGCACACCTTTTACGGAGGATGGTGATGGCCATTTGAGAACTGCATCGACCTTCTTTGAATCCATACGCACTCCGCCAGGTGATAATATGAATCCCAAGAATTCAACTTCAGTCACGTTGAAAACACATTTTTCCAACTTAGCGAAAAGTTTGTGTTGACGCAATCTTTCGAGGACCATTTTCACGTGTTTCCGATGTTCAGATTCCGATGAAGAATAAACGAGGATGTCGTCAATGTAAACAACAACACACACATCTATGAGCTCTCTGAGGACATCGTTCATAAAATATTGAAAGGCGGCCGGGGCATTGCAAAGTCCGAAGGGCATGACCTGATATTCAAATAGCCCATACTTGGTGCGGAAGGCCGTCTTCCATTCATCGCCCTCTTTTACTCGTACCAAGTGGTAAGCTCCTCTAAGATCCAGCTTTGTATATATGCATGCTTTTCTGACTTGGTCCAGGAGTTCAGGGATCAAAGGTAACGGATATCTATTCTTAACGGTGATCTGGTTCAGGGAGCGATAATCTATACAAGTTCTAAGGTCTCCTTCCTTTTTTGGAACGAAGAACAAAGCTGAAGAAGCAGGGGACTTGGAAGGTGAATAAACCCATTTGCCAGGTATTGATCCAGGCATTGTCGTAGGTGAAGATTCTCAGGCTCGGTGAGGGCATAAATTCTACTACAAGGAGGAGTAGATCCAGGTATCAGGTCTATCTGGCAGTCATAAGACCTATGAGGAGGTAGAGAGTTAGCCTGATCCTTCTGGAAAACATCTTGGTATTCTAGGTATTCGGGAGGTAACTGGGGAGTCTCTGAAGAAATTGCTGCCAGTGCAACACCAGGTGGAGGGTGACAAGTAGAGACACATTCTGGAAACTGGACCGTTCTTGCTCGCCAATCGATCAGAGGATTGTGTTTCTCTAACCAAGGTATTCCTAGTATAATCTGAAACTGAGGGGCCTTGATCACATCGAACACGATCTTCTCATGGTGTCCATCTTGACTTACTAGCGTCACCTCTTGAGTGGTATGCGTTACTGGCCCGGAGGCTATCTCCGTACCATCCACCGTAGTAATGACGTCCTTTACAGCCTTGGGACAAAGAGTTAGATTCATCCTCAAAACCATTTCATGATCCACATAATTGCGATGGCACCGCTGTCGACGTAAGCTTCAATTGCATGTAATCGATCCGGATTATCAGGGCTAATGAGGACCATAGGTATCACGAAATGCGAGGTCACGGAACTGGTTTTCACGCTCGGCAAGAGGACCTCTATTCTTGTCGGGCGAGGTCGTTTCCCTGCTCAGAGTTTGTAACTTTGGTAACTGCAGCTCCTACTGCCTTCTTGGCAGGTTTCACCGGACAGTCTCGAAGAAAGTGCCCTGAGTTTCCGCAATAGAGGCATAATTGCAACTGTTTTCTCCTTTCCCGCTCCTTTTGTGTTAGAGGACCTTTCAGACCCCCTATTTGCATGGGTTCCCCGGAGTCTACTCCTTTGGAAGGAGTTGGCGGTTTGGAAAATACTCGAGCATCAAACTTGGAACGATCGGCCTTCCTGTTCTGCAGTCTGTGATCTATTTGAACGACTAAGTCTATATAGTCCGAACAATCTTGTGGGGGATTCACTACTTGGGCTAACACATCTTTGAGCTCTCCACGTAGACCTCTATAAAACAGCGTAATCCTTTTGTCCTCAGGCCATTGAGTTTCCACTATCAGTCTGTTGAAAGACGCAATATAAGCCAAAAGGTCTTGATTACCTTGTCGCAGCGAAAGAAGCTCATTGTCCAAGGCCTGCCCCTGCGAATGTCTTGCGAACAGTTTTTCCATACTGAGCTGAAAAGCTTGAAAATCATGGAGGACCGGATCATCTTGATTTACTAGAGGGATCGACCAGTATGCCGCATTGCCACTAAGGTACGAAAGCACGAAAGCTACTTTAGCTTGATCAGTTGGAAAGGCTGCTGGCCGGCATAAGAAATGCAACCGGCACTGATTGATAAATACTGCAAACCTCTTTGGGTCACCAGAAAATCGTTCGGGCGGAGCCAGAGGTACATTCCCAGGTAGGTTGATCTGCACTGGATTCATAGAGGATGTAGAAGGAAGATTTCCCCCAGATGCGGGTAACGGGGTCTGTCCGGCTTGTGACTGTAGCAATTGTCTAGCGAGATCATCTGTTCGCTCCTTGGAAATAATCAGTTCCCTTCTTAGAGCGTTCGTTTCCTGACGGGCTGCATGCACTTCTGCCCTTAGTTCCCCAAGTAACTGGGCTAGCTGGTCGGTATCCGAGGTTTCCATAGCGCCTGGATGGGAGTTTTGTGGTAGGCTTTGCGTTCTGTAACGCTCACCTGATTCCCGTAGAGGCGCCGGTCTTGACTGGGCGTATACCGTATCTTCAAAGGTGATGTGTAACACACGGCTGGCTCTTTGGGCTGGACCTCTGTGCACTGTATGTCTGACTTGAAGGGTAAGATGTCTGCAGATAGAAAATATGGGATTAAGGAACTGGGTTATTGAATGTCTCTCTCTTCTTCCCTTTCTCTTCTCCTGTAGAACCCCAAAGGTTAACGCTCTCACCTTAGGTAAGTGAACGCCGTGCTCTCCATCTGCCTCGGGGCAGGGTGCTGTAACCAGTTTCTTCACTGGATAAGGGGAGCAGGCCTCTTGACTTCAGAGGACTGCTGTCCGTCGTTTACTGCACGAACAGTAAGTTTCGAGTAATTCTAATGTCTTTAAAGTCTTTAGTAATGATGTTTCTTGTTTTGCAGGGTTCCGGCGATGGCGGATGACGGGCTGAAGTGAGTTGAAGATGGAGCCCGTGTGATGAATAGAAGCGCCTGGAAGCACGTAAGTAAGCGCTTGTTGCCTGCTTCACGATGCGCTCTAACTGTCTTTTTATTTTGCAGGTACAAGTTCGGAGCAGCTGCAGGGTGCCGGAATACCCACTGGGTTAGATGTGGAAAGGAGTAATGGCACGTGAGTATTAAAGTTCCCCAATGTCTTTAAACGCACCTTGTTTTGTCTTTCAGATGCAGGATGCAGCGCCGAAGGCCTCCGGAGCGTGCGAAGAGTTGGTAAGCTTTTGTCTTTCAGATGCCGGAATGCAGTGTGAAGACCTCCGGAGCGCACGAAGAGTAGGTAAGCCTTTGTCTTTCAGATGCCGGAATGCAGCGCGAGGCGTTGGTGACAGCCGATGGACCAGGTAAGTGAAGAGCTGTCACTGAAGCCCGTAATGCTAACCTGTTCTTTCTTGTCTTTATAGGTGTTGCTGAAGACTGGATTCAGGATGGTAAGCCTTTTTCCTTAGGCCCAGGATCAGATGCAGAAGACACGATGAGCGTTCTGCTGCAGAGGATGCAGAATAACGCAAAGCAAGATTCATCCATCGGGTGTGGTTTAAATAGCCTCCTGTAGTGCTTAGGTGTCTCCTTCCACAGCCACGCCTAGGTAAGAAAAGAGTTCCTGCTTTCCAGAAGAGTTCCAGTGTTCTGAATCTAGGGAGTGGCTCCTGCCCCACCCAACAGGAAAAGTAGTTCCAAACAGAAGAGGATCAGAGGCTCAACTGGCAGGCAAGTAAGCAGCATGGTCTGCTGCAGGTAAGTCCACCCAAGCATTATGAGCCCGGCGCTTCCAGCGCTGGGACTGGGCATATTTATGAGCCTGGTGCCACTGGCGCCAGGACTGGGTCCAAAAGGTCCCAATTGGGACCGGTTGGCACTCGGAACCTGGGTTATGTATCTGCTTCCAAGGGAGTTGGGAAAACCCTGACCTTTTGGAAGCAGAGATCATGACAGGGGGAGACAAACCTAACCTCTATTGCATGCGGCCAATCTATCCTTGGAGCAAACAGCATCAATGGCAATTGTACTCTTATGAGTGAAGTTGTGAATATTACTATTATTGAAAGCCAAAGACATTATTGATGTTTAGAAGTGAACCACACACTGCAGGCTACTTGTAGTAGTGTTAGGAGATGTATCCTGGCAGGAGAGCACACCAGGCAAGTGATTGTTATTTGTAGTCCTTGGTGGTTAGTGAACCAGGAAGAAGACATTGAAGTACTAAATTGTGGTGAAAGGTTGAGTTGGAAAGAAAGTGGCGAAGCCACTAATATGTTTGATGAACTGTGATAACACCATCCTGATGAAAACATTGTTGTTTATAAAGAGGAAATGTGTATGATTTGCCTTTCTCAAGAGTAGAGAAATCCTATTGAAATAGTCATTGGAAGAAGGATGAGCTTTGTTGGATTATAACACAATCACAATGACAAGTGAAACCCTCCAAATGTGAAGCAACTTTATGCTGGAAACATAACTTGATATTAGCAAAAACCTTTGTGTGTTGTCTTTTTGAGTAGAATCTGACTATTGGAATGAACTTTTTTTTATCATTGCAACATTTGTTTGAAAATTCTTCTTTGGTCCTGGGGAAGGGGATCTGAAACCGGTTACAATAATACTTGGTTCTAATTATTATTTTGTTGAATTTGAACAGCCATATGAATACCTAAAATGCTTTTTCTGTATGTATAAGTGCGAGAGACAGATATCCTTGCGTATTGGAGTGTTTTCCTTTAGTATTAGTTTCTTATGCAGGAAAACCCAAATTAGGTTAGGGAAAGAAAGGTGTGTGTCACATTTTGTTATGTTGATAAAATTACTTCTTGTGAAAAACCTTTATCAATGTGTCCACCTCACATTTCTGACCCCTCACAGCTTCCTGTGTGGGTTTGCTCCAGACAGCCAGTTCTTGTTTTGCTTCCGCACTGCTGTCGGAGCATTCCACAGGTGCCCCTTCCTCTGATGTTATGGTTTGCAAATTTGGAAGAAAAGGAGACATGTCAGTCCTAGGAATAGAATGGATGTGTGCACATGAGTAACATTACTGTGACCACATGTTGCTGCATACTGGCATGCACGTGGCATTAACTCATCTTCCCATTGCATCATTGACCCACTGTTGTTGCCCATGTATGTATGTATGACCCTGTAGATGTATTTCTGATGCCATTGGTGATGAGTGGTGCACTTTATGATCTATAACTACACCACTGAATTCTGAGTGTGATGGTCAAGTAGAGGATTCACCTCGCGCAAAAACCTTTAACTGGATCCTCCACTTAACCTGCTTCCCTTGCAATATGTTAGTAACGTTAAATTAGTTCGGAAGTAAATTGACAGATGTGCCACTAATTTACTGCCAAACTCGTAATGAAGCCATTATCCTGAGAAGTAAGACAACTCTCTGACACCTAGAGTGAGAGAAGATGCCATCATGGTATCCTCACATTCAAATCCTCAAGCTATTCCAATGAGTATATCTGGATCATGGTTACTAACACTTTAGGTTAGCGTATTTTGAAAAATGACATCTGCAGAAGGTCCAGATTGCATTGTGAACTTAGTTATTCAAGCACACAACCATGTTTTCTGAAACATATTCATCCAATGCTTTGTGATTTTATCCAAAGAGGCCAATTACTCTCTGTGGTGCTATTTATTCTCTTCCTTGTCCACATAGGAACATTTTAAAAAGTATAATAGGAGTGCACCAGATAATTCATCTTGGAATGATGGCTTTCTCTCAGACAAATATGTATGTATCTTCCATGGCTTGGTAATGTGCTTTGCCCAGTAAGACAAGTATACCATTCTTATTATGATGTCTTTGATAAATACTGGAAGTGATCATTAGAGAGGAATGCTGTAAAATGTTAAAGAATCATTTTTCAATGTTAGTACATTTATTACATTTCCTTTTTCATAATAGCATATTTTGTTCAGCTTACACACAATTTTGTCTCTCCAAAGGATCTTCCTTCTTGGCAAGGGTTGCACTGTGAGCACCAAGGACATAATTTCAATTGTGCCTTCTCCCCACTGATTGGTTGATATTGCTGCTGAACCCGTGATTGCATTATGTGCAATACTAATAATTTACAGAAAATAGAAAACATCAAACCTGATTTTCCCATCTGCAGAAAGGTCCTCCGGTCCCTTTATGGGGCTGCTATAAACCCAGCACATCTGACAGATGATATCCAGGTCTCTCTTACCTCCCCATAGTATGAAAAATGTATTCTCAGTGAGACTGTGTCATTCCTGTAGGTCACACAAGATGAACATGTATGTCTACAAATAATAACAATCTTTATTGTGATTTAGCTTTAAGATCTTTAAGCAAAATAAACATAAATACAAATAATAATAATTATTAAACATAAACAAAACATATCATAATCATCATAAAACCTAATTATTACAATAAAACAACACTAAAAACCAAACAAGACTCAAAAATTTAGCATAGGTGCACCACTGTGAACAGACAAAGAAACAAGTACAGGGCAGATGAACAACAAATCTGTATCGAGTTTTACCCTATTTACATGTTTTCTTGTTATTAGCATGATCTTAGATTTGTCAAGATTTATGGCCAGATCGTGTATGGTCACATATTTAGCCAACTCATTACACAGTGTTTTTGTGTCTGATATGGTTCTACAAACATAATTAAATTGTCCTTGTATAACATAGACACCATTGGGATGGTGCCGATTCTCGGTGGGCATCCGGGTTTGGTCTCTAGTATACCAGGCAAATCGTCTATATATAGATTAAACAAGAAGTGAATTAAGGTACGGCCTTGTTTAACTCCCCTGTTGATCTGAACTCCTGAGGTAACCGTCCCTGTATTGTATAAAGGACTTGTGCCTGGTTGTTGGTATGGAGCTCAATAACTGTTTGCAGTAACCATAGAGGGCAACCTATCCTCTTCATTTTGGCCCACAAGGTGGACGTTTTGACCTGGTTGAAAGCTGACTTAAAAATCAACATAAACTACATATAATACAGGTGCATCCCTACAGTGGGCTTCTTGAATTAAGTGATCAAGGGCTCTGATATTATGTGATGTGCCAGAACCCACCTTGAAACCCATTTGAAAAGGGTGTAAGACGGAATTAGCCCCTGCCCAATGAGTCAATTCCTTCAATACCACCTTTCTTGTAAACCGGTATGAATACAGACTGCTGCCATGAGGACAGCACCAAACGCTCTCTGCAAACTCGGGTAAACAGTACAAACAGCACCTGCACCCTGGTGTCCCAATCAGCCGAATCGGACACCATGTTGTCCGGATCAGCCGAATCAGGATTTTTGTTGTCAAATCATTGGGTCCGGGGGATCTTGAAGGCTTCAGTCTCATAATTGCGTCTTTTATCACCACCCAACTCAACAGTATGGTCCACAGGGCCCCTGTATCCGAGTGGACAAAGGTAGGGAAGGGGGTAGAAATGTCTTATTCACATAGGCCTGCCATACATGGCCTGGGATGGGTTAATCATTTTGTTCTCTGTGGAGTCCTTAGACAGGGTCAACATGTCCCATGTAACACGACAGTCACGTTCATTTTCCCAGGATTTTCTAATCTTCAATGCTTAATGTGTTTTTAGCCAGTGTCTGTAGTTTTTAGAGATGGCTGCTATTTCACTGACTCTAGATGTAAGCTGCACGCCACCTTTTGACCTAGCTTTAATCAATCTGATAGCCCTTCTCTTACACCGTTTGGCATTTCGAATATCCATATCAAATTTCTGGAGATTTCTCGTTCCACTGTCCAATGCCGGTACCTGCCCACTCCTGGCCACTTTATGTGCAGTATCATTCAGCCAACTCTCTATGTCATTATCTTTTTACCCTTAAAAGTCTGCCAGTCAAACCTTCCCAAGGGGAAGATTAGAGTACATAGTATGTCGATGTTAGCTCGAGACCATCTAAAACGGCTCGGTTCGATTTTAAGTCCCCACACATTTGAACACGGATTTCGTGTCCCAGATTCAACTCAAGTGTTAATGTTACATGGTTCAATTTATTTGGGGCAATATTCATGGACAACACTGATTCCAACAAAGAATTATTACAGCTCAAATAATTCAATGTGGACTTTTTGTTACCGCTATGCCACGTGGGAGCACCAGGGCAATCCCTCAGAGCCCTCCCATTCAGCATTCTCAATTCTCACTCTACCACATACAGCAACCTCTGGGCACCACGAGCATTGGAACTAGGAAATTGCATAGTGCACATTGCATTAACATTTTTATACCTTCCACCACTTTTCTTATCCACACATTTTGCATTCCAATCCCCACATATCAACACTGGGTTATCGACTATCAATTCACCCCACTCAATTAAAATTGCATCTAGGTAACCAAAAACTGCTTCAGAGACCGAGGTATCCACGGGTTCATATATGTTGGCAATCAATAAACGTGTACATAAGCCACCGTGGACGATTTTTACTACAACTGCCAATACATTTCCCTGCCCCTGGGTCATGCACAAAATCAGAGTGGAAGTTAAGTCATTTTTTATACCAATCAATAAACCACCTTTTGGTCTACCTCAAGCACCCTCTACTGCACGTGACTGTTTTCTTGTGTTCCCATTAAACTTAAAGTCCAATGATGGTAGAGTCTCCTGTAAAATGAAAATTACATAAGCTGTTATTTTGGTCAGGGAGCCAGGATCTAGAAAGAGATGAGAGTAGCCTCTTGAATTCCAACATTAGACAGAGAGGCTTCATTGTGTAACTCCAGTTTTAGGTAAAATGCACTGTAGCCATTTCCATCCCTGATCATCTTCATAGGATCCACTGGGCTGTATTGGTGTGGAGTTAGTAACCGTGAAATTGCACACCAATACAATGTATGCATATCACCCCTGCAATAGGTCATGCAAAGAAGCCGCCGGTAGTGGTTGTTGTCACGCACCACTAACAGCCTGATTCATGGAATTATTTGCGTGAAAAAACGCAGATTTGCACGCCTTTCTGCCCGAAAATCCCTGTTTGAAGTATAGGGATTTTCAGGCAGAAAGGTGCGCAAATCTGCGTTTTTCACGCAAATAATTCCATGTATCAGGCTATAAATGTTTTGTTATGTATAGTCAATGTTTTGATATGTGTTTTTGATATCGCAATATTTTGAAATTTGTCTTTTGATACTAAATTTTGAAAGAACCTTTTTTTAATGAATAACACTTAGCTTGACCATGTATTGTGCCAAATAATCATGTAAATCTCCTCTGGAGCAGATATCGATCCACTCACATGTGGAAGGGTGGGGTAGCCTGTGCTCTCTTGCTCTGTGTTTATATATGACTGTAGAATAGAATGCCTCTTTCTACAAACTACATTCTTCCTGAGTTTCTTGGTCCTAGAAGTAATTGTTAGATTCAAAGTAGAGTTTAAAGGGTCTGACGAGGTCTCAGCACTGGGCCCCTCAGTTGATTGCGCTGCCTTTTTCACTTTGGTCTCCCTCCCCTGGAGGCGCCTTACAAGGCATCTCTGTTTACCAGTAGGTTAGGAGAGTGGAGATTGTGCTTGCCCCTCTTTCAGGGAACAGTTTTCCTGGGCTTCAACAAGAACTACTTCATGCTCATTTAGCAGGCGAGTTAACGGTTTCACAACTGAGGCATTGAGTGCCTGGACTTTAGTTGGTGCAAGCATATTTTGCAGTTGTAAAATTGTCTCATATTGTTGTTTAAGGCCCTCATGAATTGCAACACAAAGCTTTAATAGGATCTTCACTGCAAAATGTAAGACACCTGAGTGTGAAATAGAGGAAGGGTCTTCACTTGCTGAGTTGTTACTGGCATTGGCTTGGTGCACACTGCCGGCCTGAGGTGACACTGGCCCTTCATTGTTGTTATACTGGAGTTTAGGGCTCACAGAGTACCTTTGGGTATCCTTTGTTGTCGACAGCACTTCACCTGATTTATTTCTGCTCACTGACGCCTGATGGTCGTTAGTGTTACTACAGTTAGAACCTGGGAGCATACTCTTATGAAGCATATAGCAGAGATCCAATAGAGAATTATTGTCTATTGGTGAGAAGAAGCCATGCTAATCTCACTTAAAGGGGACCCGGCATCACGTGAAACTTGCACGACTAAAGGTATACTTGCGTTTGAGTAAAATGTCATCATGTTCCCTTGCTTTTGTCCAGTAGATTTTCAGTCAGGTCCTTTGTATCTGTGCTGTTGTCTGAAACCATAACTAGCTGGTTTTGGTGAGCAGTTTTACTGCAAGTTGTTGTTATGCCAGGTCTAAAATAATAGGATTTTATTTTCCGGATTGGGCTGGTTTTATTGCGTTAGACTGTTTTCCCTGGCATTTTTAAATTGTTATTAGTTATTCAGGTACTGGCAAACAGGGGAATGGGGGGTGCCCTGCGCCCCTTCTAGAACACTGCAGAACAAACTATGCACACTGTGCGTGCACCGTGCTATGTGTGAACTTTTAAGGCATTCCAAAGCTCCACCTCCATGTCTGTGGACACAGCAGAAAGATTCCAACACTATCAGAGAGGGCTGCCAACACGTCCGAACACATTATGCACACCGCCTACATGTCTACATGGGCCTGTCACTATCAAACACAAGCTAGACAACACAACCCTCTTCAACACAGAGACAGAGATATAGAGTGAGACAGAGAGAATCAGTGAGAGAGAGAACGAGATAGATAGATATAGATAGATAGATAGATAGATAGATAGATAGATAGATAGATAGATAGATAGATAGATAGAACGCTTTTATCTTCTCTGAAATATGTAAAATCAGATCTCAGGATTTTATGTCATCTTATTTCTATCCCAATTTTGTGTACCTTTCGCTGATCCCATACATCTAAAGTTTAGTTTTCGTTGTGTGCTTTTTAATTGTCAGCACGCTTCTGAACACACAATGGATATTGCATATTTCTTAACCGCTAACTGTTTAGATTTATGTTTCTCGACTGATTTGGTTCTGTTCCTGCCCGCTGCTTTGACGATTTATTACCGAGAGGCGTTTCAAGTCTGCACTTTCTTCGGACCACCAAAAAAAAGGAGGATGTGTGGCTCTTATTTTTCAAAGTTACCTGAAATGCCCTACATTAGTCATTG
Organism: Ambystoma mexicanum; assembly: GCF_040938575.1. Taxonomy (NCBI): domain Eukaryota; kingdom Metazoa; phylum Chordata; class Amphibia; order Caudata; family Ambystomatidae; genus Ambystoma; species Ambystoma mexicanum. The sequence continues at coordinate 851,967,625 of NC_090929.1, read as the reverse complement.
TTCAGAAAAATTCATTTGTGCATGTGTCTGTTTTATTCAAGTACTCCAACACTTCACTATATATTTTTCATTTAATTTATCGTACTTTTGGTTTCAGTGCACATTTCTTTGATTTTATTTCTAATGCCACTCTATAACATTGCCATGACATTATTTTGGTGGAATTTAAAATTCCCAATACATGTGTTTTATATGGATTGTACAATTTTTTAAATTGCTGTTCTGTTCATGATTTGCTGCAACATTTCCAACTTCCTAAGAACAATAAGGGAATACTGTTGATTTCGTTTTTGCTTTCTCGTGATCATGTTGCTTCTGGATGGCATAATCATTTTCTTATCTTGTTTTCAAAATGTTCCCAAATTAATGTAGTCAGCCCGACATTTGTCAGAATTCGTGATGTGATTATATGCATTTCACAGTCTGGCCCTTTCATTTTAAGATGACACGTCTATTACTTCTCTTGTACAGAAGTACTCTAATTCAGCGCAACCTATTGTCGACTGCCATACTGTGTCAGCTGACTTTATCACATTACCCACAGTGCCTCTCAAAGAAAGTATCAAACTGAAGTGTCCTTGGACAAGCTACAGACTCTTCATTAATCTATTCAGGGTCACAGAGCCATGGCACTAGTTACATCTCCTGAGAATTTAAATATGTGCATTCCATGAATAAAGAAGTTCCTGATTCAGCAGGAGCATCACACACCAACACCAGCTCTGTTAGTTGCCCCATAAACCTCCATTTGCTAGCCAAAAACTTGCCACAAGCCTACATGAGGTCTCTCAATAAGCTGGAATGCTGCATGACATTGCAGATTAATATCTTGCCAGAAAAGTCTACCAGGACCTGCACACACTAACATGCATCCAGGAAGAAAGATCTCCTTAGGAGCCCCCACACAGTAGGTGCATACACATTGACCTATAGGATACACATGGCTGTGACCGTTGGTGAATTGCTTGAAAAGCTGGAGCACTGCATTCCATGACCGAAGGAGATGTAGAAGGAGCAAAGAAAACATGCTCCAGCAGCGGCCTCAGAAGAAGCCTCAATGCGCAAACAACAGGCTTCTCAACAACATGTATTCCGTCATTTAAAACAGCCCCCATACAGACAACCCCACCAGTGAATCCTGCTCTTCAGGTGTACTAGGAAAGGGCTGATAGGCAGTGTCCACACTGGTCATTTTGGGTCCTGCAACAACCTGTTTTTAATTGTACATTTCATTTAATTATCTTCCATACGGATCAGTGTCTTGAGTGAAATAGGGTTATTTTCTATGACTTCCTGGAACTGAGGAGAACTCACTATGGTTTAATTGGACAGCCCCCTTGTATTGTGGTGACGCATTCCTCACACCAGGGAGCAGCGCTTTATCAGTGGATTATGTAACAACAAAGGAGCCATTTGCTAGGAGGCAGTGAATAAAACTTGTAAATAACCAAAGACTGTGATCACCATGACTGAATTGGATAGTTGCCACTGACTGCTTAAGTAGGTGCCCGTGTGGGAAAAGATGACAGACAAGGGGTTATCCAAATATGCTTTAGGACTAGGAACTACAAACATACATTGGCAGACTTACCTGATATTGTATGGTTCATCCCCTGAATTAAAACACTCAAACGGTAGACTACTTGATGTCTAACACAGCAAGAGCCCCTGGTGGGACTTTTTAGCCAGAGTGTTGGGATCATGACATTGACAGACTGACTTGAAAATAAATGTCTGAGTAGAATTATTTAGTGCCAGTGTTAGGCTAAAGAAACCATCAGCACATTTCACCCTTAATCAGTTCTGAACTTCTTGGAGATGTTCCCAGAAGGTAAGGGCCTAATGCCCCCCAAGGTACTCCCTTATAATTTTACGTTCTTGATCTTGAGGGCTTCTCACACCATAAGCACACATTCTTATTGGGGCAACCCTGGTTTAGAATTGCCTGGGTCTATCATTCCCTTGTGTTCATTCAATTATGTGTTCTGGTCCAGTAAAATATGCGAGAAAAAGTTCATCCACCCTCAGTAATAAAAGAAGGTGCCTATGGAAATGTTTTGTTCGGTGCCCCTTTGTGACATATTAGGTACTATAGAAGTGCCTGTGAAGTTAGTACCCACAGCCACACTAAGGTGCGCTACAGGTGTACAAAACAGTTATTGATTTGGGAAGATGGTCAATGATAAATACCTTTTGGTGTTCATGGTTTTTGAGTCACTGTATGCATAGAGGTGCTAAAGATTTGAGGGAAAGTAGAAAATGAAAAAGGAAGTACTCTGGAGGTGTAAATCGTCCAGCATGACTCACACATTCTGGAACTCAGCCAGTGTGGAGGGATGGTTCTGTTCAGACACTGAGGGCCACATCAGCGGTTGGGCGGAGTGGTAAAAATGTAGCGGTAATAGCATTAGCGCGACATTCCTGGTCTGCCCAATCCCGAGTTTGAGACTTACCTCCATCGTGGAGCTGGACATGAATCTGGCCACTTTCCGTCCATTTTTCAGCAAATTGTGCTGCAGTAATTGCACCGATACTGTCCCATAGAGTCCCTTGGACTTGGAGCAACAGAATTGTAGCAACTCAGGATCTGGCGCTTATAGCACCGGACTGAGTTGCAGTAATGCTATATGCGTTGGGCTGTACCCCGGCGCATTTACCGCTGGTATACCGCCCAATTTCTGAAGAGGCCCTCATGAGTCAGTGACTACTGGTATTCTCGCTCTGTTTAAAATCATTGGGCGTAATTTGTCACCCTCCTTTAAACCATCTTTGAAATTGTCTCGCTGAGGTCAACAAGTAGTTGCTATTTCAACATTCACATGAATTCATGACCCATGTATATTTGACTGGATCCACATGTTTATCAGCCAATTAATTTATTTAATCCGATTTCTCCAATAGTAATTTAAATATAATTGTATACTGACATATTTCCTTAAAAGATTACTTACAATTCAGGCGAAAATAGCGTGCAGTAAAATCACAGCATGTATTCATGAAGACTATAAAAATATATCTGTCTTTATCCTTTTTAAGTAAAAAAGATCTTAAACTATTTTTGCGCAATTCAGTAAAATGACAACACATTAATAAAACATGTACCAGATCTTCACCTGCCCCTTCGTTACAAGAACACCTTTCACTTCCCACTTCCACCGAGCATTAAGGAGGAGTATATTCAAGGAGGGAATCAGCACCAGCCTCCTGCAATCTGATTTTGAATGTGTCTACCCAGCCAGCCCCACAAGTTGCCTGGAATCAAAGATGACATCAAAAATGTCATTGAGTCTTAATCCTAGCAGTGCACAATGGTGGTGCGAGTTATGGTAGCTTAGATTACCATAACTGGCGAATTTCAGGGGGTTTTCAGTTTTACTTGTTACCATAACATCCCTTTAACAAAGTTCTTTTCTCTGAATTTCAAAGGTTTTTAGTAGCACAACTTAACCATAACATCCCTTTAACAAAGTTTTTTTACTGAATTTCATAGCATTTTAGTAGCACAACCTAACCATAACACACCTTAGGCTTTTAGTAGCTCAACCTAACCTTAACACCCCTTTAACAAAGTTTTTTCACTGAATATAGAAATAGATAATATAAATGTGATAAATGTTTACTAGGATTCCCTTAGTCTGTATACATATAACATAGAACATACTGAACCCCCTACCTGTGCTAGTAGTTCTGATGTCCGCGGACTATGCGCATGTCAGCGGATGGACTCGGCCAACATCAATACTATTCAAAAACTCAGGGGGTATTTTACATTGTTGTATCATGCAATAGAAACACTGAACAAGTTCAAAAAGCAGCACATAAACACATCACATTTAATAATAAATAAGAAGTGGAAACTGCATATGTAAGACATCAGCCGTCCATTTAAATAGTATATGCAACAGAATGGAATATACCAAAACAAAATAAATATGCCTCCAACATAATTACCTCACAGAAACTGCACAGCAAAAAGCAACAGCAGACCTATGCAGCAGTAACAGCAAAACTTACCAAGAAACTAGTAAGTATGCTACATTAATTTTATATATTTATAAACTTTCTGTAATAGGTACACTAAAACTAATATTGTTTTTCTTTACACAGAATGTCGCGATAAAATGAGTGAAGACAGTGATACTAATGATAGACACTACATTTCTCTATATAAGCCAATTAATAACCATTACTTTATGTGTACTTAACAATTTATTTTTTAATAAACCATACCGACACTAAAAATAATATACCAAGAGAGACGTTACAAAATTCTCTGCAGCGAATGGAGCTAAACATGGATATGTTAATGAAAAATGCCATTCTTTTAAAACACTTTGTGGAGGACCACATAAAAGGAAACATTGACAGGGTAATTCATAGATTTCAGCGCAGAGGCAGAGCACTCGAGCAGCGCAGAGAAGTAGCGTGCGCCAGCGTGCTTCCGCCGTGTGTGCTAAACAGCATTCTGGCACACCACATATTCATGGGATATCAAAGCCATTTTGAGCGCTGGCGCAGAGAACATCCCGCAGCGCCAGTTACGCCCCCAACAACGCCCCTTGCGCAAGGATAAGGGATTGAAATCCCCAATGCAGCGCAAAGGGCCGCCGTAACCCTGCATCAGTTCACAGGGCCGGTACAGAGCATTTGGGGGTGCGCTGTAAGTTATATACACAATAGGCCTTGGGCGAGCGGGGTACGTGTATAACGGGGGTGCGCAGGAAGTTTAACACGCGATAGGCCTTGGGAGAGCAGGGTACATGTATAATGGGGGTGCGCAGGAAGTTCAACACGCGATAGGCCTTGGGCGAGCGGGGTACGTGTATTTTGGGGGTGCGCGGGAAGTAATACAGCGATAGGTCTTGGGTGAGCGGGGTACGTGTATAACGGGGTGCACGGGAAGTTTAACACGCGATAGGTCTTGTGCGAGCGGGGTACGTGTATTCTGAGTGGTGCGTGGGAAGTTATACACGTGATAGTCCTTGTGCGAGCGGGGTACGTGTATTTTGGGGTGCGTGGGAAGTAATACACGCGATAGGCCTTGGGCGAGCGGGGTACATGTATAACAGGGGTGCGCAGGGAGTTTAACACGCGATAGGCCTTGGGCGAGTGGGGTACGTGTATAACGGTGGTGCGCGGGAAGTTTAACATGCAATAGGCCTTGGGCGAGCGGGGTACATGTATTTTGGGGGTGCGCAGGAAGTAATACACGCGTAGGCCTTGTGCGAGTGGGGTATGTGTATTTTGGGGGTGCACGGGAAGTAATACACGCGATAGGCCTTGGGTGAGCGGGGTACGTGTATAACGGTGTGCGCAGGAAGTTTAACACACGATAAGCCGTGGTCGAGCGGGGTACGTGTATAACGGGGATGCACAGGAAGTTTAACACGCGATAGGCCTTGGGCGAGCGGGATACGTGTATAACGGGGGTGCGCGGGATGTTTAACACGCAATAGGCATTGGGGGAGCGGGGTACGTGTATAACGGCGGTGTGCGGGAAGTTTAACACACGATAGGGCTTGGGCGAGTGGGGTACGTGTATTTTGGGGGTGCGCGGGAAGTTTCACATGTGATAGGGCTTGGGCGAGCGGGGTACGTGTATTTTGGGGTTGCACGGGAAGTCTAACTTGCGATAGGTGATCTGCGAGTGGGGTACGTGTATTTTGGGGTTGTGCGGGATGTCTAACACGCGATAGGTCTTGTGCAAGCAGGGTACGTGTATTCTGAGGGGTGCACGGGAAGTAATACACGCGACAGGCCTTGTGCGAGGGGGTATGTGTATTTCTGGGGGTGCGTGGGGAGGTACACATGCAAATTGGCAGTGTGGGTCCTCCCAGGTGTGCCCTCTCCCCAGACCCCGCAGGCAGCCCAATCTCCTAGGCCATGCCCCGCAGGTAGCCCATCCACCCTGGGCATGCCCCAGCTAGCCCACATGTCACCATGCACCAGTGAGCACCCACTCATGTCCCCCCGCACCCCCACCCACCCGGCAGTGAGGGGCACCTACCAGCAGGCCCCCGACTCATGTTCCCCTGCACCCCCACCCACCCAGCAGTGATGGGCACCTCCCAGCAGGCCCCGGCTCATGTCCCTCTGCACCCTCACCCACCCGGCAGTGAGGGGCACCTGCCAGCAGGCCCTGACTCATGTCCCACTGCACCCCCACCCACCCAGCAGTGACGGGCACCTGCCAGCAGGCCCCTACTCATGTCCCCCTGCACCCCCACCCACCCAGCAGTGACGGGCACCTGCCAGCAGGACCCCGACTCATGTTCCCCTGCACCCCCACCCACCCAGCAGTGACGGGCACCTGCCAGCAGGCTCCGTCTCATGTCCCTCTGCACCCTCACCCACCCAGCAGTGACGGGCACCTGCCAGCAGGCCCCGACTCATGTCCCCCTGCACCCCCACCCACCCAGCAGTGACGGGTACCTGCCAGCAGGCCCCGACTCATCTTCCCCTGCACCCCACCCACCCAGCAGTGACGGGCACCTGCCAGCAGGCCCCGACTCATGTCCCCCTGCACCCCCACCCACCCAGCAGTGACGGGCACCTGCCAGCAGGCCCCGACTCATGTCCCCCCCAACACGTCATCATGATGCACAATCAAGGGCCTTATGGCCACCCAAAGCCCACTTCATGACACCCCTGTCCAAAGAGCCAACCAAGTATTCCATCCACCCCACTATTAAATGCCCATTACATGACACAACCCAAATGGCAAGTATGTACATCAACACATGTCCGTCACACACACACACACAATGGGTGCTAGCAAATGTGAAAACCCACATTGTGACATGCATGAAACCAATGAGAGAATACCACAAATTGAAGTACCAAAGAAAAATGTATTGAACACAAAATGAAGGGAATTAAATTAAAACACACAATAATGGAACTAAAAAAATTAATAATATATATATGAAATCAGAATCAAAATCAATCCAAATGAAGATGTGTCCAAAGTCTCCCTCCAACAAAGCAAATCCAAAGGGAAAGAAATAAGTAAGATCCATTGTTCCATGGTGAAAAAATAAATGAATGATGATTAATCCACTGCTCAGCTATATACAAATAACAAATCCAGGGTCCATGAGCCCAACCATTGAAATGAAACCTACAAAAAAATGACCTAACAAACAACTATCTTCAAAAAGGTGGGGCATAGTCAAAGCACCCAAAATGAAAGAAAGACATAAATGAAACCGAACACTAATTAACTATATACAATGGCGGCGGGCAAGTCCTACGGCTCACTTGCCGATTTCCCTGATACTCCTGTTCTATGTCCTGGAGGCGGGCCTGATCCATGGCCCCGATGTTTCGCAGGGATAACGCCATATCCAACTCCAACTCCATGTGAATTGCCTCGAAGCACTCGGCCTGCCTCAGCGCCCTGCGCATGGAGTTCTCCGCCCTGACCATAGTGAGCTGTGCCTCTTCCACCCGCCACCGCTCCGCATCTATGTGCTGGCCCAACTACTGCCACACGGAAGACACTCCCAATCCAGGGTCCTCCTGCCCTCCAGCCGATGCCTGCCCCTCTGATGTTGATGGCCCCGAGCCATCATCGCTCCCACCTTCAGCCTGCTGCCGCTGTGCCTGTGCCCTGCCTCTTGATGCCTGCATGTCCTCCTCCTGCTGGGGTCCAGTTGTTGGTGTGGCCACCCCTGCTGGGCCTCCGACTCACGACTGTGGCAGGGATGTGTCCTCCACCAGCCTGGCCGCTAGGTCAGAGGCAGCTCCACAGGGTGCCCAGGTGATACATGGGCCGAAAGATGGCACAGAGGACGACTGGCGCAAAGGGGGTTCAGGTGACGAGGGGGTCGGTACAAGGTCCAGCACACGGAGGAATCCAGCACTGGTGACCCGTCCTAGTAGGTCGACAAGGTCAAAGAGGCATCCGAGACAACATGCAGTGTCTTCATGAAAACACTGCAGGTCATCCCGCATGCCCCGTTGATGCAACGCCATCTCAGCCAGGACAGGCTCAACACGGTCCCAGATTGCCACGTCCATTGGGAGAGGAAGGCCAGTTGTTGTGCACTCATCCCCTCCCTGAAAATGGGTCTGGACGTACTCATCCCTGCTGGTGCGGTATGATGCAGTCACAAGATCGGGGACAGGATTACACACAGGCACCTCCGCGGCGGCCTGCGCTTCCTCCTGTCCCTGCCCCTGGACTGCACCACCAGTACCAGTGGAATCCCCCCTCCAGACCCCATGTGTGTCCCTTCCACGGCCTCCTCCTCAACCAAACCCCCCACCAACCTGGATGACTCCGTGCCATCTTCCTCCATCAGACACTGTGGGGTCTCAGCCTCCCCTTCTGCTAACAAGGAGTCCACCTCCAACCTCCGCCTCTTGGACCTACCCTCGGCAGCTGCAGCCACAGACGGGGCAGCAGACTCCTCACTCCCCGACGAGATGACAACATGGGAGGTGGGCCGGGCCTTGCGTCTCCGGCTGGCGGTGCGATCCCTGCCACTTTGCTCCACAGCACCGCCTCCGCCCTCTTCATCAGTTGACGCTGCAGACCGGGAGAGATAGAACACAGGCATCAGGGCACTGTACAATGGTCTGATAAACACATGTCAGTTATACATGAGTGGCAGTGTCAAACTTCAGACATGGCATCACACTCCCCAACACACATGTCATTTGACCTCACACACATGAGCACATCAACAGGAATGTTGCACCAGGCAGCACCATCCATACACAAACAACAGCATGAGCAACCGAAGGTGAGCCTCACTTCACATGCAACACGGGGAGTGTAGAACACATGCACACATGCCACCAGACATACATGCATCTGTACATCTCCACCACCTGTCGCAGTGATAAGATCGCCATCCATGTCACATCTGGCAATCAGCCTCCTACATGTCACTTTCACATGCATCCATGGTGTATCAAAGTTGCACACTTGTAAAATAAACACACATGCACATGTACATAGTGCAGATACATGCAGGTGGAACCACCATCCATGTGTGACACCACAACCATGCCACTGTACATACAGAGAAATGTAAAAATGTGTGCACCCACACCTGCATTTGGCCAGCATGCTTACCAACACATACACCATCGATGTGTCTCACACATGAGAGGACTCACATGTGGCAGGCTCATTTCCCTGTACATACACATGCATACATGGCCCTACACAGACATATGTACAACCTGCACACTCCTGCCACACCTCAACATGCACAGCGTCCAATAAGTACGAATGTACACTTACCGCTCGACTCCAGACGGGTCTGCCTCTCAAGGACCTGGAGGTGGAGCGCTGGGCGTATACGTTCCAGGACCCTCTGGTTGTTGGTTAGGCGGACCCGGCACCCCTTGGCATCTGCTGCCTTGAAGAGGCGCCGGGCCTTGTTGAGGGTCCTGGACCTGAAGTCCTCCCAGCGCTTCCGGACATGTTGAATGTCACGGACTGCCACCCCCTCCACGTTGATGGCAGTCACGATGTCCATCCAGATCCTCTTCCGTCCTTCATTGTCGGCGCATGAACTTCCAAAGAGGGCATCATACTGCCCCAGGACTCGCTCCACCAGGATACCAACTTCACTGGCACTGAAGCTGATAGCCCTCTGCCTCTCTGGCTGCGGGTTGCCAGTGGTGCCAGATGGTGTTATGTCCAACATGGCAACCCCAGAGGCAGGTGTGGGTGGGCAAATGGGTCCTGGGGCTGGGCGGATGTGGATTGATGGTATACCAGTCAGGAGTCTTCTGTTCCAGCAGGGGTGGTCACAGCAACTGCAGCCCTGCATATGGCTGACGTGCAGGCACCAAACAGCAGGGCAGTGGGCAGCAGGCAGGCAGGCTGCAGCAGATGGCAGGTGGGAGCATGCTCGGGGCTCTGGGGGGCAGGAAAATGGCCTTCTGGGCAAGAGTGTGGTCTTCCTTATGTTGTTGTGTGGCCAGCTTGATACAGAGTGATTTGGCACATGAAAAAATGCACGTCTGCGTGTAATTCAAGGAAAGGCCCTTAGCGCCTAAGCGCATCTGTGACGTGACACGCAAGGGCGTTTCCCTCAACATGGGTGCATGTTGATTGTACACATGCTAACACTGCACGTCCGGGTGTCACTGCATGCAATTGGAGGAAAGGGCCTTAGCGTGCACTTGTGGGCTGGCTTAAAATGTACGTGTAGGATGCCATTTTCTTGTACGTGCTTTTTGTGGAGAGCGAGTGGGTGATTCTTGTACTTCTTGTCAGTTCACACGTGATAACTTCACAACGGTTCCAGTTCGTACTCCCTGTTTACTCAGACAGCTTTCAATTATTCTTTTGGCGGGGGTGTTGCCAATGCACACACGCGCGTCTTTTTCACGTTGTTTTTCCAGGCAGACGGTGAGTCGCGCACGTATTTTCCAACTGTTGTTGCCCCTGTGTGTTGTGTACCCATTCAGAGGTCATTGTAGGCTGCGTGTACCACACGTACGCTTATTTTTGTGTTTCTGGGTGCCACAGCGTAGTGCGGGTTTATTTTTCCACGCATGTGGTCTACCAGGGGTTGCGTGCACGTTAAATATTGTTTTCGGGGTGCCTGTGGTCTACCAGGGGTCACAGACAGCCTTGCTAGAGCACTAGGGTACGAATTCCATCTAGTACCCTACCTCTTTCACCCCAATGGCCCAGGACAATTGTTTACTGCAACTCCCATACGCACAACAACATCAGTGCCATGGTTGGGAGGCGACCAAGCAGTAAGGGAGGCAAAGGTGGCCGACCTCAAAGATTTAGGGGACGTGGCCAGGATGTGCAGGGTGGCCCAAGAGGCCAGTGTGTGGAGGTCCAATCAGGGACACCTATGCCCCCCCAATGGTTCGGGGAGATTTAGCTGACACCATCCCAGCTCAGCCCTTGTTAAACCGGCCCATATTGTCAACAGAACCGGCACAGGATGACTCCCAGGCTGACTTCCGTGTCACCAAGTCTAAGCCACGTGTGGCGGTGAAAGTTGCTGTCACCAGGCCACGTGGATCTGGGGCAGCAATATCATCTGTTGCCCCAAGTAGCCAGGGTGAGGAGGCTGCAGGGGCAGCTGCAGCTCAATCCACCCCAGCTCCAAGTCTCCCAGCCAGGACAGTGTCAGTCCAAGTCCATCACACCGAGGTTGGTCCTGCCAACATCACCCAGCAGCCAATGCCTGCAGTGAGACCTTTGGTCATCGTGCCTTTGGCAACTTCCAGTGCCCAGTCCACCTGCGCTTCTGCCCCTACCAACCAGAGCGGCGTAAGCCACTCAGGGTCCGCACCACCTTCCAAGAGGAAGAAGGGTGCTCTTGCGGTACAGGCTGGGACAACAGACACGGCTACCCACTCCGGCACGTCAAGGAAGCCTAGTTTCAATGATGCAGAACTAGGTGCACTTGTGGTCTATGTGTCGGCCCATGGCTGCGAAATGGTGGTAACTGCAGGGTGCAAGACTATGACTGCTCAACGTAGGGCCCACTGGCAGACCATCGCGGACATTAGTTCCCTTGGATTTGTGAAGCGCACAGCTGATGATTGCTCTAAGCGCTGGAAGGACCTGAAACGCAGAGCAAAGAACAAGCTGGCTTCAAATCATGCCTCTACTCTGGTTACTGGCGGTGGGTCACCACCAGAGGAGGAAAAACTCACTGAACATGAGTCTGTCGCTGGAACATTCATCAGAGAGGATCAGATCCAAGGCGTGGGAGACCTACCAGATCTTGAAGCAACGTCCGGTGAGTGACCATGCATGTGTGTGCAATCCATGTGTATGTTGCTTGGGTGATGTGTTCTGATTGAGTGCCAGGTGAGGCTGTCTACTCATGACTGCTATGGGTCACCCATGTGGTCCCTCAAAACCATCCCCTGGCCTTGTGTTTCCGTTTCACAGTATCCCTTCTGACCACAGTTCACTTTTTACACATGATTAATCCACTTGGCCTTCAGCTATCCTCTTGCCACAACATTGTTCATACTGTTTTCCTCTTCATTCAGCCTGATTGATGAAATGATTAGTATATTTACCAGACATTTTTTTGGCGTACTGTCCCTAATGTGACATACTTCTGTCATAGATCACACCACACAATGGCCCACATTTCTTGACTTATTAGAGGAAAGATTTCTACAATCATGCTGATTGAGTAATGTGCACCTACACATGGCCTGCACACTATCATTTTGGGGCCCTGTTTGAATGTTGAACATGACAATTGTAACCTCTCATGTCGAAGTGACCAACCATTGATGTACCCATGTGCCTGCCATTACTGCATCAGTGAATGCTGGCTTTGTTGCAGCGTGTGGCACATGCGTGTTTTCTCACTCTTTTTTACATGTTATATTTCATGATGTCCACCTCACATGGATGGGTGACTGTACTGATTTGCTACCATCTGGGTGTGCTTGTCAAATCTGCCATGGCTATGGTATGTGCCGTCTGTGTGCTGGCATGTGTCATGTATGTGGATTGTCCATGCCACTCACAGGCTAATGTTTGATGCCAGTGTGATCCAGCATGCAGCACATGTGTTGGTTTTCCATCTTGCAGTCATCAGTGTGTGCTTTTTTTTTATTTTTTTTGTATTTTATTTAAACAGATTGTGTGGTTTCCTTATTTGAAACCTTTAACCTGAGCATGTCCGTTCTTTCATCATGATTCTTCGTTTGGTATACAGTATCTTAGTAGCAGTGCTTGGTAGCATTTTATTAGTCCTGGGTTATGTTGTTGATCTCCTCTGGTTTCTTAAGGATTAAAATCACTAATTTTATGAGTGCTAATGTCGTTTTCATTTTTTCTCCTTCTACAAGAGTCCTCCACCACTCATCGACATTCCTTGTCGTGTAGCTTCTAAGGATGTCCCCCAAGCACTGCTCTCGCTCTTTCCTTAAACCGGTACACTGTAGTATGAGGTATTTCAGAGATTCTATCTCTCCTTTTTTTTGCACATTCTGCAGCTTTCCCTGATGTCCAGCCTTTTTCTTCTTTGTAATATTTCTCCTGTTGGTAAAATGTTCAATCTGAATCTCAGGAAAAGGTCTCGGAAGTACCAATTGGGGAATAAAGTCAGATAGCTCGGGATCTGATTCATTTTTCGTGGCTGGGCCCAGAAGTCTTCGTAACCTTTATATTTACAGTTATCTTCTTGGGTTTCGATCCAATCTGCCGTGTATAGTTTCTTTTTAGTTTTGTCTGGGTTAATCCATAAGTCGTCCTTTGACTCGCTGAGGTTCACTAGGATCCCTCGACATGACTTTTGCCAGTCTGTTAGGATTACTGTGCTTTTTGCCTCCCCTTCCAACTCATTGACAGTGCATGCATGCCAGAATTATTGTCATGTGGGACATGTGTCATTTATGTACTGGATCTCTGTCTCGTCATGCCTATGTGTGTGTGCTATGGTGGTCATGCCTGTTTCCATTTGTTATCTTTCATGTTTTTGTAGATGATCAGGCATTTGATGCTGTTGAGGAGGAGGAGATGGCGCAGACCCAGGACGACTCACAGCCACAACCGGGCACCAGTGGAGGACGTGGGGTGGTGGTGGATGAAAACCCATTACTTCTGCAGACCATACTGTTCACGGGTGTCTCTGGGTACACCTCCGGAGACCTCTATGAATCAGGTGCTGAATCAGACATTGAGACGTGTGTGCCATCGCAGGTGAGTGTTTCTGGCAGGGATGCTGTTCTGTCCAACCCACCTGCACCAGGGGTAGACCCCTCTATGGGGATTTCAGTGTTGGAAAGTCTGCCTGTGGCGGGTACGGATGCATGGTCACTCTCCACAATATTTGCTCCTGTTTCTGGGCCAGCAGATCAAAGGAGGAATGCAGTCCTGCATCCTCAGGCAGAGCCAGCACAGCAAGGTGCACATCACCTTGCCCCAACCAGGTGTGGGGCCCGCCAACGCGGTGGCCGTGCGCCACCAGACAATACTGTGTGGGAGAACTCCATCTACACCATAGCAGCACAACAGGGGGCATTGTGTGAAATGATGGCTCAGGCAATGGATAGGGTGGCCACTTCCATTCTCCCCCCTGAAAGGCATGTGGAGCTCCTGCAGCAGGCAACAGACTCCATTTGCCACTCACACAGGGAGGACATGTTGGCGTCTGACAGGGACCGACGGGCTGGACTGGAGACTCTGCGCACAGCCATATCTGTAGAGTCACAGGCCCACAGGGAAGCCCTGAGGTTAGAACACAGGTCCCTCAGAGATACTCTGGGTGAACTTGAGGTGTCCCGGAGTACAAGGGCAGAACAGCAGCTGGAGCAGCTGACACGCACACTCTCAGTTGAGCTCCTGGCAACCCGTCAGGAGATCTGGGCATCACGCGAGGCCATGCAGGCAGAAATGCGTGCTACCCGTGAGGTGCTGCATGGGGATCTCCGTACCATCATCCTGCAGAACCAAACCTTTCACACCCGCATGCTTGCTGCCATGGAGGAGCATGTCAGGGCTTTGCGTGGTCTGCCGCCCATATCATGTCCACCTTCTGATGTACCACCAGAGGGTGATGACAGCAGGCAGTTCTCCCACTGTAGCGTAGCCGTGCAGGCCATGAGCCCATGGAGGTATTTTTTTTCTCAACATCCACGCATGAGGGTGTTGGGGTGCAACCTGTACCTTGTCCCTCCAGGGTGGCCTCCCCCCTCCTAGTCCACCCATGGCCATTTTTGTTTTTTTCTTTTTTTTAATTTTTTAATTTTTTTACAGTGTGTTGCTTTGTGTGGCTCCAGTAGGCATCCACTGTGTATTCCGGCTGGGCACAGCCAGGCTTTTCCTGTCTTTGGGTTAGATGCTTGGGTTCCTGACACTCACACACCCCTCCTGCTTCCCCTTTCCCTGTGCTTTCAAAGGGTGTGACCAAGTTACAGTAACTTACACAGTGACATTGGGCTCCCAGAAGTTGTGCGGACATTCTGTAGTCAAAACTGTGTATACATCCCTAGTGGGTATTGTTGTTGAAATCTCCACTGCATGGTGGATTTATGTATGGTTCTACATCCATGACTTTTTCCTTATATACATGTACCTTCATCATGCCTCAACAAGCCCGTCTACTTATCAGATGCAGTTCATGTTGTATGCTTTACACTGAAAGATTTACCTACCACCAACACTCTGCAGTTGGAAGGGGTCGATGTGCTGCCTTAGTGAGGTTGCGACACCTGCACTACTTTGATTTTTACATCTCATATATTGTCACTGTTTGAACATGTACTGATGTTTTCTCTTGCTGGTATGTATTTGTTCATGTGTGTTGTTTTTTATTCATTATTGAGAGAAAATTGACTGTGGCCTTTTTCCATTTGGGACAGCGCACTTTGTGACACTTGTGTCATGTGTTGTGCATTCATTTGGTTGCTTTCACATTGCATGCCATGCCATGGTGTGTTGGGGACGTGTTGGGTGACATGCCACTATTTTGATGTGGTATTTTGCAAGGGGGTAGTCCTTCATGATGCATGAATTTGTGCCATTTTGTGACACAGCATTGGGTGTATTTGAGTAGCTAGGGATGCACACAATGTAGCACTTCCAGGTGAACAATCTCAGGCTGGTATGGTTGTGACAGTTGACTGTCCCTTTTGTCATCATCATTGATTGTGAGCTGGTATCTGCCAGCCCTGTGTGCACTCAAGCAGGGGTGGGATTTTATATGAAGTAATTTGCCACAAGCTGGGTCCGGGCTGCCTCAACATGTGCCCTTTCACCTCCCATGCGCAGTGGCCGTGCATGTGGCTTGAGATGTGGGGGCACCACGCCCCGCCGAGTTGCAACGTTGTGCAGGACACATGCTGCCACTATGATCCTTCACACTACTGGGGGCGCATATACCAGCTGCCCACCAGAGCGGTCAAGGGAGCGAAAGTGTGACTTCAGCACTCCGAATGTGCGCTCCACTATGCCCCGGGTTGCAAAATGGGCTGTGTTGTATCTTACCTCGGGTGGTGTGGTGGGGTTCTGAATTGGTGTCATCATGTAGGTGCTCAGAGGGTAGGCACTGTCCCCTGGGGAGGTGATAATGGTTGTCATTAGTGGGGTTTTCCCATTTCTCAGTTTCTGATATGTGTGCATGTGCAGAGGCATTTATACTCATCAATTAGCCATGTGTCGCCATGCCGGCCAGCTTCCAGGTCCCGGTTTAGGGGTGACATTCTGAATATGAAACTATCATGGCTGAACCCTGGATAGTTGGCATATACAGAGGTGATGATTCCCTTGGCATCACATTGAACCTGCACTTTGATGGAATGCCAGTGTTTGCGGTTCCGATAGATATGCTCAGTGGCCCTGGGTGGACGTAGAGCCACATGGGTGCAATCAATGGCACCTAGGACTTTGGGGGACTGAGGGGCGTGCAGTCAAGATGGCCAACACCTGGTATAGGCAGCGTGACTGCATAGCCTGTGACACCCCCCACTTTGGAACTTGTCCGCTGAAATGATCCAGTAGCCAAGAAGTGCAGTACATTGAGCACCTTTTCCAAGGGGCTCAGTGCTTGCGAGCACAGGGTGGGTGATGTGAGGTCATCCTCCCACTCCCTCACCAGGTCTAGGATTATGTGTGGTGGAAACAAGTACCTCCCATACACCTAGTCATCAGGCATCCCAAAAAGGCTGGTCCTGGGTAAAAATGCAGGGCCTGGCTATCATCCTCCTCCTGCGGTGTCCCACGACCACTGCTGTGAGGAGCGGTATATTCATTGTAGCATCTGAGCTTGTTTGTTGTTTGCACGCACTTTTATGGTGCGCGGGGCCGCTTACTCCAGCTTCCTGCTGGCGAACGTGTTTCCGGATTATCGCGTCTTTTTTGGTGCACGCGTTTCTCCTGTTCGATTCCAGGAATACGTGTTGTTAGCGCAGGTGTGGGCGTTGCGAGCATTTACCTCCTGTACTTCCCCCGTAACACCCACATTTTCACGCATTGTTCCCCATTCTGCGTGTTACACCCCGTGTTACGCCCACTTTTCTTTGCGCGCTACACTATGTGCGCTTTCCCTGTGCGCGTAGCGCACGCCGTTTAGTGACATGTGCGCCCGCGTGCTCAACCCACGGATTTGACGCACATCCCAGCTTTTACTAGCACAGCACATTCCATGAATCGATCAATGGCTGCGTGCGCGGCTTTGGCATGCGTGCGCTGCGATTTATACGCTTGCGCTCCCCTTTTCGGCACACATATATTCCATGAATTACCCTGTGAATATCACTGTCCCACATGTACCTGTTCCCCTCTCCATGTCCCAGCCAACTATCCCCAACCCTCCCCAGCAAGAAAACCGTTACAATGAGACTTCCATCCCTTCCTCCCCTCCCATCCATCATGTCCAAACCCCTAACTTCCCTGTATTTGTTTCCGTTTCTGCTTCCCCCTCTCTTTCGTAATTTCTATACTGTTATACAATAATAAAATATTAAGTGTGTTGTATATTCCTGTGGCTTATTTTTTTTAGAAGGCAGTTAGGGTGTCCGCGGACAGCGCGACTGTCCAGGATGTCTGCAATTAACCAAAACTACACTATACCTGTTCGTACTGTTCACAATCAAAATGGAGGTGTCCTTAGGACACACAAGATGTCCGCCTGTCCATAATTAACTAAAATGGGAGTGTCCTAAGGACACTATACCTGTTCCTACTGTTCATAATTAAAATTGAGGTGTCCTTAGGACACACAAGATGTCCGCCTGTCGACAATTAACCAAAAAGGGGGTGTCCAAAGGACACTATACCTGTTGGCACTGTCCTTAGTCAAAATGAGGTGTCCGCAGGACACTAAATCCGTCCGCAGGTCTGTAACTTTTCAAATTAAGGTGTCCTAAGAACATTCCCCCTGTTTGCAATGTCTGCAACCAGAATGAATATGTCCGTAGAACACATATCACGTCCACCTGTCCGCAAAGTTGTTATGCACATTTATTTTATTCAGGGACTTGAACACTGTCTGTAGAACATGCGCACGCATGCATATCACACTATTGGGTCCGACGAACAGCACGGCTGTCCGAAATTGTCTGCCGCACTTGTATCGCCCTTTTAATTAGTTCGGGAACTGGCACACTGTCCGTTGAACATCCGCGCGCATGCGCACAACCTACCCCACGCATTTGGTGTTCTACGGACAGCCATCCCATTCGCGAATGTGTCCACGATGTCATCATGTGACCGCACCAGCGTTAAGCATAACAAACACTGTTCGGGCACCTGGACACCTAAAAAGTGATTTTTTGAGCAATCCAAGGTATTATTCTGGGAAAGTTCACCCTTGCACATGTCCCAGACCATGTCCCTGGTGATCTGCATACTTCTATGAACTTTTTTGAAACCTTTTTGGGTGTTCAAAGTGTTTGCGGACAGCAAGGGTGTCCACACAGCATGCCCCATCACCCCTATAAAAGGCCACACTCTAGAATTGCTCCTCATTGTGCTTCTGGCTACCTGACAGAGCATTGTTCCTGACCTGCATTGACTGCATTGCTGGTGACTTCTGCCTGCTGTCCTCAGATGGCAACCATGGCTGCTTCGGCTTCATCACCACCACCAACCCCTCCACCACCACCTCCCCAAGGGCCTGCAAAGGGGAACAGGCGTGAGGATGCAGAGGAGAGTGATGAAGTGGATGAAGAGGATGAGGTAGTGGAAGACCCTACTACTAGAACTCATCGTGAATCTTGGGTTTGGAGGCTATTTGCCACTCTTGATGGAGTACCAAAATCATGTGCAAACAAGGTGTGCTGCACTCAGTGCCAGATGGTGCTGAGTCGTGGCAAACCTGGATTGTATAGCTATGGTACTACATCAATGAAGCAACACCTAAGGTCATTCCAGGGTGGGGCTATTCGTAAGGTTGTACCTTGCGATAAATGTAGTAAGTTGAGTTCCCATGCAGCATCCTCTGTTTCTGCTCCTGCCACCACAAGAGAAACTCCTGTGGGACAGCACATCCCTCCAGCTGCCTCACAGGCCATACGTGATGCTGTTGACCCTTACCTTTCGAGGGTCACAGTATCGTGCATGCACTGCAACGCAGTACTCTGCAGGGTGGAGAACCTTCGAAGTGCTTTCAAGGCTGTGGTCAAGGAGCATGAGAAGGACTGCCCACTACCTGAATAAGGCCCACCCTACATCTTCCTCTCTCCACCTGCCCTTTCTTAACCCTGTGGTTCCTTACACTCCTTTCCCCTCCTTTCCTTGTATGTTGTGTTTAAAAAAAATATATATATAAAACATAAAAAAAAACAAAAAAAGGCTCTTTTCAGAGCTGCCTTTCACAGTTTAAAAATAGAAGTGGCAATTAAATAGTGCAGGGCCCTGTGCATTTTTAGAAGTCCGTGGACAGTCCACGGACATCCAAAATTTTGGGGTGCTGCCCTGTTAGAACCATTGCACTTTTCTCTGGGAGGAAGTGGTGACTCTGAAAAGAGCCTTTTTGTGGTGTTTTTTTTTGTGTTTCAAAAACTTTAAATGGTCAACACCTATTGCAAAATGTATTGCTATGATTCCAAAAAGGGTTCCAATGCTTTTTGTATATTTTGCAGAAAAATCTGATTAACAACATAAGTAAGATGTACTCCATCTCTGTGAAAAATATGTGTGCTACTGAACATAATATTTTCATTGTGAAAAGAGAACATGCCAACATCTCTCAAAAAGGCACAAACAACCTTGTTGACATTGTGCCTCCCTTTCTCCATTTGTGGACCAAATGAAGAAGAACGCAGCCACACTTGTCTCTGCGCAATACGAGAAAAGAATTACTCTGGAGTTTGAAAACATGTCCATGACTCTCCCAAGACCTTCTTTCATTGCAAATTGCAAAGAAATTTGAGACACATGTCCTAAACTGTTCCCTCCACAATGATTAATATTAATGTCTGGATGACACTGTGTCACCAAAGTAGCACAAAGAGATACCAAATCTAGCCACTTCATTCCACGCACTCCATGCCAGTACACTTCCACATGAGGGAATCCAAGATGTGCAGCCACGCCACAGCGATCTGTGTGCACCTCCAACCAATTTATCCACGAATCCCCCAAAATCCAAACAACCTGCTTTCTGAAAAACACAGTCATAGCTATCTTCTCTCCTCTTAGGAAAAATACTTTCTGACAAAGTCTCTCCTTAAACATCACACCCAGTAAACGTTATTGACCAATCTGTTGCTCTGCTAAATCTCATTTGCATACCTCTCAAACTCAAAATCCCTGTATGTAATACGTGCTGTCCACAGACCACTGCGGTGTCCGCGGACAAAACGAAAAATCTGAGAGTGGGAATGAACATTTAAATAGTGTGCCCCATTTCCCCTTTCAGGTTGGCTCTGAAAATAACCTTTTTTTTGTTTTTTTCTAAGATGCTTCAGAAACACCTTTTATTTTATATATTTTTGATTTCGTTCCGTATTTTCCTCCAAAAATTCTTCACATTAGCTTCTCTAAATCAATCCTTATGTTCCAAAACAGCATGGCATTTCCCATAAAAGATAAAGACAGGCCATCTTCATTAAAATAATCAACATTACCTGAGTCAATGTTGTCATTGTTGCAAAAGACCATGCCAGATCTAAACATAAAAGCAAACATGCCTCGGTTGATTGAACACCTAGCAATATTTTGCTGAGGACAAACAACAGAACTATTGTCCCATATTGCCCTAGGTACCAAACCAGAAAAAATTACCTTGGCAATTGGAACTAGATTCATTACTGCCTGAACCAAGTTTTCTACATCTTTCAACAAAGTAGGGGCACTGACATAGCCCAGATGCAAAGCACAACAGTGCAGAACAACCACATCTGGACTGTTCACCTTGCCCATATCTACACACAATGGTACAATTGACTGCAAATTGAAACCAGGTACAGTGCTCCACACCACCTCCACTCCTTTTACATCAAAAATCTTTGCCGCATTCCTGAATTTAGCATACTGCTCCAAACTATCAACACACATATCTCTGAGCACCAACACCCTGACTTTCTCCACCTCTGCCATCTTCACTGCACACAGCCTCTTTCAATACAAACCAGAACCTCAACACCTGATTGGCTGATGCCTACAGTCCTATTTCCATACCAGATAAGTTGAGACGTCCTGTATGTGGCCACCCTGTCTGTGGACAGCCGCGTTGTCCGCAGAGCACATAACAATGGGGCAGCCCTTCTACCCTTTCCACTTCACTCTCTACACCATTTCCTCATTGGCTACTGTTAAGCAGTCACACAAGCATCCACCAATCACACCCAAGAACTCTATATGTAACTCCATCATGACAGTTCAGCACTTTAGATGCACTATTGATCACTCTGAGTACAATTGGACTGTGACTGCAAAGCACCTACAGCAACAACTACTATAAAACTCTCAAAGATTTCTACTTGTAGATTCATGCACATCCATATGCATGAACACAAACTACAGGTATGGATATTTTCTGCACAGTACACGTACAGCTCATGTATAAATGCATGTAAACAGAGTAACTGCCACTTACCCTGTAAAACCTGTAAACTAAATTTACTGTCATTTCTCACATCTGCTATGATCAAGTGTCACTTGCAAACATGTCTTCTCTATAAATGTTTGTTTACACACACAGCTATCTAAAAAATAACAGTATAATTGTGGAAAAAGGCTTTGTAGTGTGTTATAAAATGATACTCAGCCAGGATGAGTACATACATCTTTATTCATGCACACATATAGACAATAGCATTAGAAAGGCTCCCAGCTGAAACAACACCACTGCCTCTACATCAAATCCTTCTGCTTTATTTTCCACACCTTCACAAATGCATAGATTGCATGCTTTTCTGTACAGTTCCTGCCATTTATTCTGTAAAAATAGCAAAAAAGCATATGATTATTTCTTCTATCTCCTAACATCAAATAACACAGCCTTAAGAAGCCAAGTGTGCTCTGTGCACTTACTCTTGTACCCATTTGTAAAGCACGGTCAACTAACAGATTCTACGTAAAATATGCAGGATGCAAATAAGCAAAGGAGACTGTATGTACATACTATGCTCAGTTATAAGAAAACACTACTTATGCAAAAACAATGTCTACCCAGGCCCGGTTCTTCCCCATTCCCATTCGAGCTTCCCATTCCCTCTTAGGGCTCAATGGGAATGGGGAGGGAGGTAACAACGGGCCCATTACGAAAGACCCGTTGTTAGCTCCCTGGTCCCCTCGCGGTACCCGCTATGGACATCTGGAAAAGCCAGACATCCAGAGCGAGTCCCGCGAGGGGACCTCATAATAGTGCGGAGTGGGTGTAATGGCACCGGCACCATTACCAGTGCCGTTAAAACCATTCAGCACATGTTGTAATGAGGCTCATAGTGTCAAAGGTAAATCACCTAAGAACACATATTACATAAAAATAAAAGAAGAATCAAAATATATCAATGATTACAATGCAATCATTGCCCTTCTTTGGAATGGAAACATAGATGTGCAGTACATTGCAGACAATTACACTGCCGTTGCACAATATGTCACAGCATACATAACCAAAGCAGAGAAAACTGAGCTTCAAGACCTCTGGGATGACATATCCTATGACAAAACACTGTCAGAGAAATTGTACAGCTTAGGCAAAAAAATTCTCTCTCATAGAGAATGTGGCTGCTATGAAGCTGCAGACTGTTTAACCGGTACTGCCTTGTACGGAAAATCTAAAAATATAGTATGGCTACGTCTTAGTCCTGCTAAATGTAGAAAAAATAGTTCCCAAATCATATGAGGACATAGAAACAATAGCCAAAAATGATCCCAACAGCCAAGACATTTTGAAAAACAATTTACCAGACACATACTACCCAAACAGGAGCACGACTTTGGAAAACATGTGTCTATAACACGTAGCCCAAAACTTCAAATACATAAATAATATTAAACCAGATGAAAAGAAAGGTAGATACAGAGTGGCAAATTGTGAAGGCAGTGAAATTTACCAAACAAATCTTAATACATCATATCAAATTGTCATTAAAAACTCCTCAACATAAAGAACTGTATTACATTTCCCTGCTACAAATTTTTAAACCATGGAGAAAAGAAGAAGATTTACTAGATACCTATGACTCCTATGAAGATGATTTCAAAGCAAATGAAAGTACTATAACAGACGTAAATTTTACACAGTACAAAACAATGTTGCACAATGAACAGCAGCACAAGAAGAACTCCAGGCCCAACTAGATGTGGACACTCCCGACAGCAGTCAACCTTCTGTAACAGAAAGGCAAGAACCACTTGGACAACCACTAATAGTAAATGATGCAGAATTACCATGACAGAGGAATACACCATGATTCAGTATGGAAAATAAATCTACAGAAGACTTTGCTGTACTGAAATCACAACTGAACAATGAGCAGCGTAGCATTTTCCAAGAAGTAATAAACAAATTGAACATGGTGTGCAAAATGAAAATTAAAACCGTACCTGCCAAGACTACAAACCTATACTGCTATATGCCAGTGGTCAAGCTGGTTCAGGCAAAATATTCTTAATCAAAATCATCAGCAAGTTCCTCCAACAAATGACAAACAACAAACTGTCAGCTGCTGTAACTGCCCCCACAAGTTTAGCTGCCTACAACATAGGCGGTGTGACATTGCATCGATTACTACTCCTCCCAGTAGAACACCAACACAAATTAGACTATTACAAACTTTGCACAGAAGCTGCAGTGGAACTACGCAGAGTTTTCAAACAAATGAAGATGCTACTAGTAGATGAGGTGAGCATGGTCTCCAACCTAATGCTGGCTTTGATTCACCTCAGATTACAAGAGGTCCTCAAAACATACTACGAAGAGCTCTTTGGAGGAAAACACATTATTGTTTTCGGAGATCTTCTTCAATTTACACCAGCGAAAGGTGAACCTATTTTTAAAACCTTAGGGCACAAACTGTGCTGTAAAACTCTTGGCAGCATAGGAAATGTTAACCTTTGGCAACATTTCCAATACAGAGAATTAACTGAAAACATGCGCCAGTCTGCAGACCTCACATACGCCAACATTTTAAAAAGTATTAGAGGTGGTGTACTATCTCAAGAAGCACAATGGATATTAAAAAACAGGCACATCCATGCACTCTATGGCCATAGCTCATGTGCTACTGATGTCACTGAATAATTAGCACACACAAATGTCAATTGTATGTCCTTGATGCCAACTCTTGCAAGCTGTTCAAAATTCAATGAAACAATGTTGAAAAAAGAAATGCAACCAATAATTGAAATTTGCTCCACAGACAAACTGGACGTACATGGTATGACACTTCCCATTTTTCAACAAGCCACAACAAGACTAAATACCTTAGAAAACTCTATCTCCAACAGAGCTGGGTTGGAGAAAATATTAAAATTATCCTTAAACTGTAGAGTAATGCTTAAACGTAACCTTGACGTGGAACAAGGACTAGTTATTGGAGCTCTTGGTACAGTTGTTGGCTTTCAAACATACCCACGTAACACAACATTCAGTTTGTCAATATTCTCTTTGACAAACTATAAGAAGTTAAAAAGATAGGAAGCTCAACAGACCGCTTCCTTCTTTTCAAAGACATGTATGTACTCAGAGAACAATTTTCATTAACTCTAGCATACACAGTCACCATTCACAAATCACAAGGTCTTACCCTAAATAAAGCATTGATAGATGTTGGTAGCACAGTCTTTAAAGAAGGCATGAGCTATGTAGCACTATCACGCTTACGTACACTTGACAGACTATTTCTAATCAACTTTGATGCAAGTAAAGTAAATGCTGATTTTCCATGCATTCTAGAATACAATAGACTTCGTTCACTCTACACCCCTATCTAAAAACCTATCCTGTTCCGCAAAAAGCAAAACGTTGGAAAAAAAAACGATTTCAGACTGAAACGATACAGGATCTCACTGCAATTCCTCCAAAGAAAGTAAAATAAGTTAATACTTCATCAAGTACCACAACCAAAGAAGAATCTACTGCTCAAAGTAACTCAACTACTTCTTCAAAGAAACAACGCACACTCCGAACAAATGACTTCGACACAGAACTGTTAGGTTAATTCAAATGTTCAAATACAACTGGTGTAAATTGCTACGCAAATGTAGCAATAAATATTCTATTCCAATTGCCTCCAATTATTGACATCATTTACTTACACAGTACAGACCAATTGTGTTTGCAAATGTTAGTCCTTTATAGTAATGCAACCAACAATCCTGACAACACTTAGAGTGTTTCTGGAATAAGGCAAGAATTGGACTATTGTGCCAGAATGGTCAAATTCTCTATAAACTCACAAGAAGATCCACAAGAATGTGTAATGTAATTACTACAAGTACTGGAAAACAAAAACATACCTATAAATCAAATCTTCCATATTTCATACATGTGGAAACATACATACACTCTCAGCAGCCATGTGGCACATGAACATGTCCCTAATTAACTCTTGCGTATGTGTCCATCCCTAACTGTGAATCCATTCCATTTCAACAACTTGTACTAAATGCAAACCATGGCAGATTATGTACTACCTGCAATTTAGGTAATCACTCCACCTTACAAATACAGAGACATAGGGCCTCATTACGACCCAGGCGCTAATGGGTTAACAGCGCCGTAAAAGGCTGCGGCGCGGTTAACCTATTAGCGCCTAATTACGAGGTCCCTTTGCGGGACCCGACCTTAACGACTGGTGTAGACCAGCCATTAAAGTAGGGTGCCGCAAAGAGACCTCGGTGCTGATTACGGTGCCACAATTTGCGGCACCTTACTTAGCGCCTTCCCCATTCCCATTGAGCCCTATGGGGCAAAAATGGGAATGGAGAAGGGCCATGGCAGCATGGGGAATTACTGCTCCGCCAACCTCGGAATGGGGTGGTAATTCCCCATTCCGCCATGGCGGACACCGGCACGGATGATGGTGCTAATAGCACCATGGTCCTCCGCCTGGGACGTAATGAGGCCCATAGTAAATAAGTAATAGTAATGCTTTTATGTTAGAATGCACATGGTACCAAAAACAACTGCAAGCTGACTGGATTCACACATGGTCAAGTATCACTTGGTAAGAAGAAAACCTTCAAAACCATAAGTACACTCTACCATGCATGAGCCACAACCAATGCAGGTCACTACACTGCATATATAATCAAGAAATGTGGATGGGTTGAATGTAATGATACTACCATTACTCTAAAACCGAGATTACTAGCACATCTTGTTAATGCTTACTTAATATTCTTAAAAATAAAATTTAATAGCTAATCTGTGCATAAACATTAGCAAAACTTCAATGTTAAAACTATAAACAGAATACGCCAACAGGTATCTAACAGCCCCAAGATTCTGCAACAAACAAACAGATGAATGAATATCACTAAAATGTAACAAGAAATAAACAGTTAGAATACGCCAACAGGTATCTAACAGCCCCAAGATTCTGCAACAAACAAACAGATGAATGAATATCACTAAAATGTAACAAGAAATAAACAGTTAGAATACGCCAACAGGTAACTAACTGCCCCAAAATTCTGCAACAAGCAAACCGATAAATAAATACCACTAAAATCAAACAAGAAATATACAGTTAGAATACGCCAACAGGTATCTAACTACCTCAAAAATCTGCAAAAAGCCAACAGATAAATGAATACCACTAAAATGGAAAAAGAAATAAACAAATATAATACACCAACTACTCTCTATGTTACAACAATTCTACCACCACTTCCATTTCAAAACCATATACCTATTCAATTCCTCCTACTGAAAACAATGAAAGAAATATATTGTACCACAACATAGAAAGGTTTTTTTTAATCCCACAGACCTAATGATTTAATAAACAAACACAGGATCTGAGCAAATTGCACAGTCCACTGGCTTGAACTATAGTACTTCTAAAGTACTAACTATGAGGGTCGAAAGAATACAGAAATGTCTATTATGCAATGCAATAACTCATTATGAACTACCTACACTAACATATGATCTTTTCTTTTATCACAGAGATTGAAAAAGAATGTCTGCTCCAATTACCCATGTCATGAAAAAACTGCATACCACCACAAAAAGTCAAACAGTAAGAATGTAATAAATGGACTCACACACACTGCAGCATAACACACCCATTCAAGCAAACATCTAACCATAGACCACAATACAAAATGTTTACTTCCATGGGTATCTTATTCTGCAGTGCTTCTTACAACACCCTACAATCTTAACTGCATGGCCTAGCCAAAACTTTACATACAGCCTCAACAAATGAAACAGTAAACAAACTTTTGAAAACATATATCCACTATAAGCAGCCCACATACCACAGACAAAATGTTTGCAAGCATGGCCGTGTTATGCTGCGGTGGTTGTGGCCAGGGCCTAGAGTCTTGGGTGCATGCTGCTTATAGGGGATATTAATTACAATGAATGCTCTACCAGCAACCCAAAACCAACATCATACTAAAGTAAAATAGCTAGTAGTGCGCCCAGTATTTAGTATGTCCACGGACAGCCGCTGTGACCACGGACACTACAAACACATCAAGGGCTCCTTCCACCTAAACAAATACAGCATTTGACCCATCTCTTACTCCCCCACCCTCCCCAAGCACTCCTACACACAACACACTCCCCAAATTTGCATTTCTGCTCAGTTCGACGCCACGCTGTCTGCACATCCTATGTGATGGGGGCATCGAAACAATGTGACGCACCTCACGCTTCACCCCAGCCAATCAAAGAACATGTTGAGTGTCCGCAGACATGATGCAAGCTGATTAGCCAATCGGTGTCCTGTCCACGCAGCGAGCAGGGAAGTGTGTCCGCAGAGCGGACATAGATATCACTAATTTTTTTAGACCTACTTTTTGGTCATTTAAAAAAAAAAGAAAGGATCGATTTTCACCAAATTTACAAAAACCTTTCGGGACCAAGCCGCTGGTCCTGCCGCAAATTTGGTGAAAATCTGTCCAGTAGTTTGGGATGTAGGAGCGACAGGCATTTTTTCCCCATTCAGTCTATGGGAAAAAAAGAAATGTTGGGACCCCCTCTATAACTTCGCTCCCCTTTGATGAATCCTCACCAAACTTTGCAAAAAAGTTCGGAGTGGGCCATATAACTTTTTTTTGCAAGGTTTGGTGAGGATTCGTCTAGGGGGAGCGAAGTTATAAGCCGCCCATTAAGTGCTCTTCCTATGGGTTTAGCAACTTAACCATAACTACATGGCCGCTACCGCAGGCCATGTAATAAAACAGATCCACAATAAATACAATAATTCCTTAATAAATGCAAAGTCAATTAACCAGTAAGAATAAGTCAACTATTCAGCTTAAAAGTAAAAAAAATTCTCTTTTCTCCCCCACATTTTAGTAAGATGATAGGTCAAATTAATGTTATTCCTTGAGTATTCTGCTCAAACACTGCTTGGATCTAAGTCAATATCGTTGATAGCATGTGCTAATAAAGTGGATGTTCTCCATTCGGTCAAGGCGTTACAAGCCAGCAATACATGATTAGTAGTTTCTGAAACACCTTCACCACTGAGCCTACAGGTCTGTCTATTTCTTCCAAATGCCTACATGCTCTCTGCGTGAGAGATCTTACATAGCAGCAAGAGCGAATTTATATGGGCATGGTGCCAATGAGAGAATGGACTAGTGATATTATTGGTAAAGGAGTGAAGGGGCAGCAGACCTAAGAGACAATATACATGTCATTTGAGGGTGCTGGTGTGCATGTAATTAAGTGCCAGGGTCAGGGTCTCATCCATTTCATGACAGTCTTTTAACATCCCAAAGTTAGTCTGTCAGGGAAGGAGACCTGTGTGTGCGGCATGGTCCACTGCTTGCTGTATAACCTGCTGCTCTCGATTTAGAGGTTGGGGCCATGATATTGCATCAGGTCTTAGCAAACACTGGGTTTAGAATTGAACCAGCAGTACCATTGCTCTTGACAATCTCTGCCTAATTTTGAAGTGCTGCATTGGACATTGCCACATTATAAAGAGTTCAATCATGCAAATGCGTTACGTTTTCTTTTTTGGAGGTTCACGATTCTATGACAGTTGTTCAACCATGTAGGCCTTGGCACGCTGCATTTAAAAAGGTGCAAAATGCCGGGGAAGGGAAAAAGGGAAGAAAATCCTCAGCTGAACAGTACTTTTGAACAATATGGTGCTTTGGAGGAGTAGGAATCCATTGAATAGTGAAGATTGTTTTTGTGTACATTATAGGATGCCGTCCCAAATGCCTCTGAGAGCACAAGATGTGTGTGTTGTCTGTTCTATATACTAATATGCTCTATGCATTCTGGAACAGGCAGTACTGAAATTATAAAGACTGAAGTGCACCTCTGAGTGTCTGTATCTCTTAATAATAAATGCACCAACACAAATGACACTGTAAAACATTAGGGGTTACATTAAATCAATACATAATAAACAAGTTATGATAAATACTGAAATCATTCACCATAGGTCAGAACGTATTTCCTGCATGCAAAACAAAATAGAGTATAAATAATAGCTCCAATAAAAAGCAGGGGATAAATAATATCAGTCAACAAGCAATAAATGTATGGTGTACTCAATGTATTCAAATCATGTGTGGAGGATCAAAACCTGGCACACTGTTAAATTAGGGGACACCCAGTTGATGAGGCATTTACCCACTTGATGGGGCTGACACAAGGTAAAAAGCCTTACCCCAATCTATCAAGGATACAGTACTTCAATCCTGCAACCAACATTGTTACAGAGAATGATAAGCACAGGAATTCCTGGGTGCTTGAAGGGACACCTGTGCAGCACTCTACTAGGATGGCATTGTCCTGTAGTAGTACTTGGTATGCTTGGAGAGCACATGACTGTAGGATTTGCCACCCAGTAGTCAGTCAGGTGTGTGAAGCAAGCCTCAGGAGTGATCTTCCTTGCCTCAGTAATCACATTGGTAATAGGAATTGTGAAACAAGCCTCAGAAATGATCTCCCTTGTCTCAGTAATCACATTAGCAATAAGAATGGTGCAGAAAGCCTTGGAGTGAACTCCCTTGTCTCAGTAAATGCATTGGTAATAGGAATGGTGAAAAAAGCCACAGGAGGGATCGCCCCCATCTCAGTAAACAATTGAGAATATAAGTTGTGAAGAAAACCCTTCAGGAGTGATCCCCCTCAACCCAATAATTGCATTAAGGATAAAAACAGTTGGTAAGAATGCCCTGGAAAGAATCTACTTCCTTTTGGTAATTGTTCCGACAGTAACCAAAGTGAAAAGAGCCTCTGGAGCAGTATCCCTTTTCTCAGTAAGTGGGACAAGCTTGTCAGGGATAAAGAGTGTGGTACATTCAAAAGAACCTTCAGAGAATCCTGGAGAGAACTAGAAGAGTTCAAAAGAACAATAGTGAAAAACAGACAGAAGAGCACTTTCAGTCACAGAACCAGGAGAAGAGAGTAATTCTCCTGAGTTGCATTTGGTGAATCAGAAACTAAAGCCAATGGTTGTAAAAGACTGTCATGAGAAGGTTAAACTTGTGGGGCGAGGAGAAGGGAGTCTTTGAAGTTGGCACTTTAATTCAGTGGAGATTTCTTTACAGGTCCCCCTTCTTGTTCTTACTCATTTCTACAGTAAATGTGGGAGGGCAAGGGATTTTGGGATTTTTTTTCAGATGGATCATCAGTCCCTGTTATTTTCCTTCAAGAGATTTCCTTGGTGGCACCTCTTCCGGTTTAGAAAAGCTGATTTATTAACACATAGAGAAACACCAATTTTTTTAAACAATAAAAAACATACTTTTTCATTCAGTCATTTTCTAGCACTCAAATTGGTATGCAGTGATTACATCAAATCCAAAACAGCTAATTCCAAAATAACTAATTTTGCAAAAAACTCAAAATGGGGTTGCGAGAGGGAATAGTGGTTTTGCGGTGGGGAAAAGTATTATTATTTTTAAAAAGGAGAGGCTTTGGGGGGAACCCCCAAAAACAACAAAAAATGAATTTGTTATTTTGTATTCATTATTTTTTCACAAGTTAATATTTCAATAGTTATAATTACATGTAATCCTCTAGTTTGCTTACTTACTTGTTAATGTTCCTGTCTATTCATTTCCTTTTCTTCTTTAGGTTTCATTCTTCGCCATTCTCTTCAGCACTGACTTCAGATGGCTCCGTAATTATTCTCAAAGCTGATTGAGAGTGACAGCTTTTGAATTAATTGACATGGATCAATTTTACCTCATCCATGTCGCCTTTTGAGATTCAGATTGTATAGGGGACATCAGAGATCTTTTCTATAATCTCAAAATCACCTTGACAAGAAGGTAAAAACTTCTTATCCACAGCTTGGTTTCTTTGAAAATTGTATAGAACCCTGTCAGCTACCTCGTACTCCCTTCTTGTTTTCTTGGGGTTATAGTAAGACCTCATTCCTTCAGCAGACTTCTCCAGATTGCATTGGACATGTGGTAAAGCATGCTGTAGGTGCTTCCTCAAGTTTTCAATGTATTCATAAGTAGTTGAGGCACTTAAGAACGTCTGCTCCTGAGTTCGGTAATGCAGATGTTGAAGCAATTTTATTTTTCGTCTAGTCATGAATTCAAATGGGGACATCTTGGTGGCAGAAGAAGGTATACATTGAATGTCCACCAGGATAAGCAGCAATTTGATGTCTCAACTTCGCCCAGAATCAGCCACAAGCTTCTTCAAGATAATTGTTTTGTTGTATCTCTCTACACCGCTGCTCGATGCTGGGTGGTAGGTGATGTGTAGTTTTCTTTTTACTCCTATAAGTCATCACCTCACTGGTAAAAAGATTAGCTCTGCCAGAATCAATCCTTTGAAGAAGATGAGACAAGAGATGAAGGGGTTGATCATCAAAGTGTTGGCTGTCTCTGCTTTACAATTTGGAACAGTAAGACACTAAATCAACTTTTTGAAGAGGCATGTCAGCATCAACATGTATTTGTTTCCTCTGGAAGACTGGGGTACTGGTCCAATGAAGTCTACTTGCAAATCAGACCATTGTAACACCATTACTCGTTTCTGTAAAGGAACTTGCTGTGTGGCAGAAATTGGTTGGAACTGAGCACACATGAGACATCCCTTCAAATATGTGTTGAGATCCTGGCCCATGTTTGGCCAGTAAGCAACTTCTTGCAGTATCTCAAGCGTATTTTTAAATCCCCTATGACCGGCAGTGGCCATGTCATGGGCATGGTTCAGCATTGGAATCAAAAGAAGGTAGGGCCCACCCACTGGTCATACGCAGATTGGGGATTGCTCATCAACAGGCTATCTTGAACCTTGAACATATTCTGAAATTTCATCAGAATGTAAATGTCTTCCTTTCCTTCAAAGTCTGATTCTACAAGAGGAAATCTGACTGAAATTTCTAATTATTTATAGAATTTCCCAGCAATGGGATCATCTTTTTGAGCAGTGAACAAGTTTGCATCAGTAGTATCCCTACTCCACTTAGCAGCTGTAAGTACTCTGTCAGACACATTTTGTGATCTGGTCACTACTATGGCTTTGATTTATCATAGGACTGCTCCAAAGCTATGACTTCCCCCTGCAGAGCTCCTGTTTTTGGTCAATTGTTTAGCCAAGTAATTTCCAGTTTTATCAGGACCCTCTTTCTTGGAATTACGTTTGATCTTCCAATAGATGGTCATTTCATTAGACGTCACCAGATCATCAATAGTCTGGATCAATCTGCCATGTTTTAACAGTTTATTAGTTACACAAAACATGCCTCTGTTTTTTCCAATTCATCAGGTCTTCCATAAATCTATTTTGCTCATAATCAGAGTGCATGATAATCAACAGTTTGGCGAGTTGGTGATTTACTGCAGTATGACTGGCTTGGTAAATGGTCATGAACATTGCCACCTGACTAATTCTGGGACCTATTTTGGAACCAGCAGAGGGTTCAGGAAGATCATTTACCCAAGCATTCCCATTGCCAGCAACTAATTATTTCTCCCTGTTGTTTGTAATATGGTAGAAGCATATATCTGCATAAACTGTGGGTATCCCTTGCCAAGTATTTTCTTCATGCACCTTGTGTGGGGACACCGGTTATGCCCCCATTTTATTAATGGTGATCAGACTTTTGTCCTCAAGACAGTGTTTTTCAGCACAAACATGTAAGCCTGCCAATCCTTGAGCTAGAGGGGTCTTCTTATTTTGGCCTTACCTTACCTCCAGATGAAAGCCCCACATTGACAGAATCCGAGAAGTGATTCTTGTATTATAGACATTCCCAGCCCATATTGTATCTCCTTGTAGATATTGTAACGGTTGGTGGAAAGTCTCATCTATGATGTGCTTCTCTTGGATAAACAGGTGATAGTTTTTCAAACAACCACACCATTGCCAGAAGTGCTTTTCACAGTCATTGAATCTACGGCACATAATGTTTTTTCACATAGGAGATTAACGTGTTGACTTTGTCATGTTTTTGATATAACACTGCCATCAAATAGGTATCTGAGAAACCAGTCTCTAAGAAAAACTCCTTATTTTTGATGGGGTAAGCCAAACAAGGAGCTTGTTACAGGCTTCTTTTCAATTGCTTCACTGCCTCCTATTGTGCTTCCCCCCCACTCCCACTTTAGCCAGGCTCTCAATAAGTGGAACAACGGTTGGGTGATCTCTGCATAATCCTCAATGAATTTTCAACAATAATTACCCAGTCCAGGGTATCTATGCAACTCACACGGGTTGTGGGGTTCTTTAATTTGGGGTAGAACTCTACCTTCCTGTTCTGGGGATTGAAGCCTTATGTGAAATTTTGTGTCCCAGAAAGTTCACTGCAGTCTTGCACCATTGTGCTTTCTGGAAAGATAATTTTTCAGCAGGTTTTTGCAACTGGGTAAGAACATGTCTGATTTCTGCCAGATGTTCTTCCAACAGATTATCCACATAGGCCAAGTTTCCTCTTTCCCTCAGATCAGGCATGGCCTTGTGAAGGAAAATCTTGAACTCATTTCCTGAATTGATGCACCCAAAGGTAGTATGGGTCTAAGTATATTGTTGCCCGCGAAGGGAAAGGCAGGTGACTGATCTTCCCTATAGACAGGTACTTTCCAACAACCGTTTGTCAAGTCATGGGCTGAGAACACTTTTGATCCTTGGTTCTGTGCCAGCCCTTATTCGATATAGGGAATAGGTCACCTTGACATGTGGACCCATTTATGCAACTCCCTCAGATCAGCACAAAGTCTCCATTTTCCATTGGGTTTTAGGATCCACAGTACTGGGTTGTTAAAGGTACTGTGAGTGTGACAAATTATGTCATGGGATTCTAGGTTTCTGATCATCTATGTGGGTGACTCCATGGACAAGAGAGGAAATCGGTATTGCCTTACAAACGTGGGAGCCATTTCAGGGTCCTTTGTATTGCCGTTGCATGAATAGTTGTATGCCCACAATCATAGGAATCAATTGAAAAGATACTCCAAAATTTCAGAAATAAATGTCCCAGTTGTTGTTGCTGTGCATCGGTCTCACAGGCATCAACTAGACTGTTCTTGAATCATCTGTAAGAAACTTGGAAAATCTCTGGTTTTGATATTTCAAAAGTA
This sequence comes from Ambystoma mexicanum, assembly GCF_040938575.1. Classification (NCBI taxonomy): domain Eukaryota; kingdom Metazoa; phylum Chordata; class Amphibia; order Caudata; family Ambystomatidae; genus Ambystoma; species Ambystoma mexicanum. Next base: position 851,933,019 of record NC_090929.1, on the reverse strand, counting down.
TCCTCCAGTTGGGTGGAAAGATCTCTTTCAATGGTGTTTTTCTGGACAGGGGTTTCAATGTATTCGAAATAGTTATTATGAATGCTAAATACTATTTCATCTTCCAAGAGGTCAAAGGAAAGATCTTCTATCATGTAAGGGCATGAATAATAGACCAAGAAAGGCCCATCTGTTGGGTGTTGATCTTTTCTGGTGGGATGATGTCTGTCTCGTAAAAATCTTTTCAAATTGAGCCTATGATTTTGTTTTCTAAATCCATTGAATAGTATAGGGAATCGACCGCCATTCCAATAGGGGTGTCTACACCCAACGTGACACTTTGAAGGTCACTGTTATCCATAAATATTTGAATGGTGTCGTCTTTTAGATTTACAGCGGTGTTGGGTGTAAGGGCAATCCTTGTTTTCGGAAAGTATGACTCACATGTATTAATGCTTGCTGATTTTTCAGGGTTGCCCTCTTTATTTGGATTAATAGTGTAAATTGTTGCACCTGTCCTGGGATAGTAACCTCTTCTTTTGCTTGGACTTCAAACGCATAAAGCAACAACTGAGCTGACCAAAATGCTTTATCAACATTGTCAAAGCCCATTGGGTTAACCCCCTCAGTCTTCATCAAACTTTGCCATTCATAAAATCTTAATTAATTGCAAGTCGATGGAGAATATCACTTCCCCGATAAAATTCAGAAGTGACATCTCTAATGAGCCAACAATTATGGTAAATAGTTTTATTGCCAATTGACATTTTTAACATGCACTTGCAACGTAGTACATGTTTTGAATTTTGAGTTTCAAACCAACTGCCCATTAATTTTTCAAATTAAAGCAGGAAGTGTCTGATCTTTTAGGAGTCACTGAAACATTGATTCACTTATGAAGCTTTTTCCATTGTTTAGACAAACTTTGACAAGCACAGGATATTTATCTCCACATATCTGAATAGGGAAGAATGTGTGTGTTTGCCTTTTTTTGGAACGTTGGTCAAATTATAACTATGTTTTTCTGAACGGTTTTCAGGAGCACTTTGCATTTATTTGGGGTCTTCCCGAATATTTTACTTCAAGGTATCTTCTCACAATGTGAAAAGCCATTTGTGGTTAGAAGGGAGATTAATTTTAAGGAGTTGGAATGAGGGTCCCTCACTACTCTGTTTTCCTACTGAGATGATGGGGTCTTTGCGAACCTGATTATTTTCAAAATGAAATTCAATTGTATTGGGATGTCCTTCAATCAAGTGACAAGTTCCATTCAGGCTTACATAATTGATACTCCTCTACGGCTTGAGGTTTGTTTGGATCCAGAGAACCTGGTTCACACAATCAATCAGAGGGGACAGCTTCTTAAGAAATTGTTCCCTAGTGAATAGGATGTGCCCTCTGGAGCCACAGTGATATTCAGATTTTTCAGATAGTTTTGTCCAATTTAGATTTCCATATCCACACTCCCATTGACAGAACTACCATTTCCGACAACACTTTGGAGATCTCCTAGAAGATGTTTGAAAGAATTTTCAGACTCTCACCCCTTTTTGGGTTGAGTTTATCAAAGATTTGTTTTGGAATCAAGGTTGCCTGTTACATGAGTTGATGAATCACAATGACCTTGTATCTGGACATGAGCATAGCATCTGCCTTCTTTAGACTCTAGTTTACAATGAAAGTGTGAGTTATTCGACAGCATGGCATGAAGTGAGGTCACTAATATTTCACACTTGACCATGGGTAACCACCATGTATGTCTTTCCATGCTTGATGTCAAGTTCACTTGAGTTGTCTTGGGAACCTGTCGGAATGAACATGCATAAATAAATAATAAGATATGGAATAGGTGTTTCCCCATACCTGCAGTCTCTTTGCTCTCTATTTCTGCATTTTCGGTTCAGGGTCTTTTATGTATACCCACTTTTCTTTAGGAGGTGTCTGTCAAATGCGGACTCTTCTTCTTCATAATCACTAAATACCTGATCACCCTCCGCCTCACCTGTACCTTCTGAAACTGACTTCTTATGCTTCTTCTTCCCTTTGTCAAAGTTTCTTTTTTTGTAGCAGTACGGCCTCCCACAGATGGTAGCCACTCTGCTCCCTGTACTGGCAGGTCCAACAGAGCACCCGCTTCCACGAACGCCAGCAAGAGGAAAAAAAGCGGAAGGCAAAAAAACCTCTTAATTGGTTCGGCGTGTAGACTGTAGTTAAAGTTGGCTGAGTTTCTCTCGATAGCAGTTTGGAAAGTCTTTGCGGTAGAACTGGAAAGGGCGACTCCACCGGTAAGGCGAAAAAAAACAGAAGATGTATCCGACATTCGCAATGCAGAGTGTCTCCGGTACTAAGAGTGCAATGGAGCAGTGTCGCTGAACTGGGAGAGCGAGAGATCCTGCAGCGCACTCAGCGAAACAGAACAGAATGGTGGAAAGACTTCCAGGTAAGCAAGAGCGAAGGAGTACCAAGGAAGGAAGGTAGCTATCCTGAAACAGGAGGGGGTTTAGTGAAGGAACAGAAAAATACAAGGGGGGAATAGAGAGGCAAGAGAAGCCACCAGGGAAGAAAACAATGGCGAGCCGGGAGAGCGAGAGACCAAAACAGGAGTACGAGCGAAACCCGGGTAAAACCCGAGCCGAGACCATGAGAGGCCCTGCACTGGAGAGTAGCGATACAAGCAGGAAGAAAAACACAGGGGAAAGAGAAATAACTAGCGTGTTATCCCAAAAGCGAAAGTAAAGAGGTTGCAACGCGCCAAGCGGTGCAAAAGGGCGTGGCAAATACCGAAGAGAGAAAAGACCCAAAAGACTAGAGTGAGCCACCAGGAAGTGGAAGAACAAAAGGTGGAACGTTCTAATGGCGGCGCAGCCTCCAAGTGCTCCATAGCCGCCAGGAGGGCATGCGAGGGATACGCATGACAGTGTCATTACATCTCTGTAAGAGAATATTTTATTTTCTGGGTTGTGTACTCCTCTGTCTCAATAGTAACTATTCTATTTTTCTTGTCCTGAAATGTCACCTTTGTTCTCAGTTCTTTTTGTGGTAGTTCCCAGTGGAAAGAGTGGTTGCCACTGTTTTTTTATATTTTATTCATTTAATTCAGGGATCATTTCATGGGTTAGAAAGAAAGCTTCCTCTAATTCTTGGCATATTTGTTCGTCCCTAGCCCCTTTTTCTTCTTCCACTAGGATACTATTACTTGTGTTCTTTGCCTCTTGTCATGGTCCCCCAGGGGCACAAGACCCATTCGTAGAGGTACTTTGCAGGAACACTGGTGGTCTGAGGGTTTTGTTGGGTTCTCAAAATGTGTCCAATGTTCTCGGTCAATTTCTTGACCAGTCGCCCAAGTTGAGAGATCTTTTCTGCTCCCTTTAGAACCGTGAAGAGGTCTAGGGTCATACCTTTGTTTCTCTCTGGAATCGTAGCTATCCCTTGTACCAGTGTGACGCTGCTATGGTTGAAAGTTACCACTGTAGCCTTCATTTCTGAGTCTCCACTCCGCTTGAGTCTGGGCTCTATAATCCTGGGATCTATGAGGAGAAAGACAATTATTTTTAAAGTTTTGATTTGGAGAGGGTGCTGGATTTCTTTGCTGCATGAAATTCTGAGTAGGATTTCCCATGGGATTAACCTGCATTGTGGGGAAGTGTATCTATAGCCCATGATGGGCCTAGAGTCCTGGTTCCATGGTCTTATATAGGTACGAGTGTCAGGGAGTCAATATTTCAGAAGCACTGGTTGAGTGTCACTCGATTGGGCCTGCAGAGTGGACCTCCTCTATCAGTCATTCTGTTTGGTGGTAGAAGGAGCATTCTTCGATCCTCCTGACTCCAGATCCAAAGGATCTTTTTTCCCTTTTCCCCCTGTGTTTGCTTTGATTCCCCCCTTCTCTCCTTCCTGACTTCACACCTTGCCCCCTCCCCCCTCTCTCTCTCCCTCTCCACCACCCCCCCCTCCTGTCTTCCGTCTGTCTTTTTCGGGCACTACCCCAATTTCCGTCAGGCATTGTAATTTGTTGCTGCCTCTCTTGTAGACGTTTCCCCCCTCTCCCTCTCTCCTCCCCACCCCTTCACCTCTAAACTTTAATGCACTTACTTTTATCATTGGGCCCTCGTCCACTGATAACAGCTTGTCTGTCCCCCCTTTCCTTTCTGTTTTGCTCCTCCCTCTCCCTCCCAAGCACTATCTGGAATAGTCGTCGACCTTCAACTGACAGTCACTTGTTTTGTTCCTTTCCTCGCCTCTACTCTCCTCTCCCCTCACCCCCCCCCCATATTCCCTCCTCTTGTCACTCCTGCACTGCAACAATTGTCGTCAGGCATAGTAATTTGTCTGCTTGTTTTGTTTTCCCTCCTTCCTCCCTCGAATCCCCCTTATTGTTACATGTACTATCTTTTATGATTTGATAGTTATTTCTCACATTCTGTACTGTTTCAAGGACTTGTATGAATGTACTGATTTTCTCCCATGTTGCCTCCCTCCTTGAAGCTCTTTGAAACACTTTGTGTATAGGCGCTATACAAATAAACAATCAATCAATCAATCAAACCACTGTTCAGAAATACTGATAGGTTCACGGTGGTAGGTGTTGAAGAAGATTACTTTCATTTTCTGCAGGCTTTTGGACTTTATTGATCCTAGTGCTTTGCCAGCTGTTAGCATCTTATGGCAGGGTAGTACTATTATGGCAGTGCCTGGAAAATAACAATCCCATGCCTACACCCGCCAACACTTTGCCAGAACTTACTTACTGTGGAATATGTTAAATATTACCCTCTACTCACTGCTTTCATTAAACATTTCCCAGGTTTAGACTAAAACACCCCATTTTAATTTTCATCCCATGCTTAGGGCAAACACTTACACCATATAAAAAATACTGGGTGCCCATACATTTCGAGGGTTCTAGAATCAGCTCTATTTCAGATCAAAGGAATTTTTCATAAAAGCAACCTAAAATATATAATACATCACATCAGTATGTCTTCTCAGAGTTTAAAAAAGCGTATATTGTTGATCTCTCAGTCCCATCCTTAAACCCAAATGCTAACTGCATTTGTTAAAAAAGAAATCGCAGTCTCATAGCAAACAAAAGGTTCATTGGGGAGGGCTTAGTACATCAATGTCAGTCAGCGCTGAGTAAAATGTTTCATTGAGGAGGGCTAAGCACATCAATATCGGTCTAATGTTTTGCTTTCAACAGAGGAACAGACAACGTGAAGTGAAGCATGTGTGTTTTCTCTTCCCATTTGAATATCACAGTATTCAAGGGAACAAGGTTAAACCACACAATGATCAATGTTCTGTTATTATGCTTTTTTACGGTACCAAGACACTTCTTTAGTGGTTTCATAGTACCTATGTTTGCCCGAGAGTTGGCATAGTGTGCCACTAGCAGGGGAATCCAGACAATAGTAAGTTGGTGGTAAAATAGTGCACAAGGGGAAGATAAGAATGAGAAAGTGGAAAATAGATGTTGGAAACAACGAGAATCCTGCAGAGGAAGAATGGTAGCAGCATTTTATTTTTATTTAAGTGTTGTGCAGTTAATAAAAACCTTTAACACTGTAAATTAACATGAATTAATTAAATGTTGCAGTACACAAATCCAAATACATGGGCCATAGTTGTGAAAAGAAAGAGGAGGGTGTGTTAAAAGCGAACACAGGTTCATTAACCCTCGTTGATAGCGCTCTAGGTCTAGCTGAGGATTCTATTGCAGGTGCGCACACATGTTCGGCATGTAGTTGTAAGGGAGCAAAGTCACTTTCCAGCGAGGATGGCAAGATCATGAGGAAAACAACTTCCTGTATTGCTCTTGCTGAAACACGGAAGGGACCGTTGTATTGCATGCGTGATCGGAAGTAGATGCACACACATATATCTCTTAACATGAGTAATGGTCTGGCTGTTGCTGATTGCACTCGATATTTCATTTCGTGATTCACGAGGCCTGATTTACAAATCGTTTTTTCAAAGGGATTGTGCCATTGTAAAATGATTTTGTAAATCAGACCCACAGTCTACATTCGGTGATGGGGCATTATCGGGAGGAGTCTTGTTATAAGGTGTTGCCCTGGTCCAAAGAAAGGGAAAGGCAAAGCTAGCGATGTGTTCAGCAGTGTAATATAGTGTATTCAAACAAATGGTTGCGCTTTTAGGCATAACTGTTGTTTTAGCAGTACAGGAAGGAGGGAGATGTGGTGTGAGGAGGGGGACACAGCCTGTGGGTGTTGTTTGGCAGTTTTTCCATCCATTGATCACTCTTGGCCATGTTAATCCTTATGGACATCTCCCACCAACAACCTCCCCCCAACCAGCCCCACCTCCCTCTTATGATGTCTTTCAGCCAGCTCTGTTGTGCAGTAACATTGACCTAAGGACTTTGCCATTGTCACTTCTAAGCAGTTTTCTGAAAGTTAATGGCTTAATTGTAGCAGTAAATCAGCCCCTGGTGTAATAAAAGTTCCTTAACCAAGTGTGCCCTCAGATCCTTGATTTATAAGCAGTATGTGTGTTCTCACATTTGTTCCTTGCACTGAATTCCTGTTAAAACAAGTGTTGTCTCTCTTATGGGTATTACATAAGAATGTGCTAGGCACTGCCATGATTTGTCCAGGTACTCATGCAATTTGCCAGCTGTTGTCGTTGTGTGACCAAGTAGTAATATTATGGCATGTCCTGGGAAATACCTATACAATAACCAAAGCTGGCAGCTTTGCCAATGCTTGTTTTCTATTTTATTTTTCTTACTTTTGACCCTCGCAGATATACATCTGCATATTTTAATGAGAAATGTCTGCCTCTTAAAACATTATCAAAAGCACTGCTGGCCAATGGGCCGGCTCTTGCCGGGTCCGAGATTCAGCATCAGAATCGCGGACCCAGCCTGCCTCAGTAGTGACATGGTTTTTCCGAGCCCCCATAAGGAAGCTGTGGGCTCATTGATCTAATGTGCTCTGTCTCAGCTGTCACTCGCGCTTTTGCAGGTTCTATTTGCTAGCCTGTTTCTTTCTTCTGGCCTAATTGGGACACCACAGAATTAATGGGCCTTGACTATCACTGGTGTGGGGGGCCATCACTGTTAAAAGCAGAATTTCTACATGCTGGGCATCCTATTTTTTTTTTCCAAATGAGGATCTTACACTTTCATCGGGAAAAAAGTACTTTCCAAACGCGAAAAAACTCTGCTTAAACTTGCATTCACTAGTTTTCTTTGAAATTAGTTTCTTTTATTGTCAGACTCCCACATAAATACCCAGTCATTGTTGTGCCGCTTCCTTTGTGTTTTATCAGAGGTTATATTTATAAAGATCTTATATGCTTGTTAAACTGCTTAATCACAAATCAATGCTTCTGTTGTGCTGATGGTGGTTATTAGGAAAGTAAACTGTGGGTTCATGGGTGCCAACTGTTGATTTTCACTACAGGGGCAGCAATACCCTCACCTCCACCCTCAACCTCAGCAAGCGACCAGTCCAACCCATGCTCTGGCCAAACACATTTTAAAGCACATGTTTTTCTTTTTTTTAATGGAATTGCAAAAAGTCATACGATTAACAACCAGTTTTTAATATATAAAATCTCAGAAACAGTCTCTCAACGTGCTGAGTTACCCTATCAACCTTCTACTGTAGAGCGTGTATAAAGATTCCTTAATATACTAACAATCACTTCATTACAAACTGTATTTTGGGTGCACCACTACCATGGAAGTGATTTAAAGTGGAATTGATGTACAGTGTGGAGTTTGGAAAGAAGCAGTATGAAAGAAATTGTGCCAATTCAAAACTATTAATTTGAACCTTTCCGAACGTGCTGAGTTCAATTGCCAGCTCTGTCCTCTCGGAACTCCGCCCCCTCCTCCAAACCTCTGCCTCCACTCCAGCCGGAATCCCCATTTACATTGTTTCCATCGGCACCATTGATTAAAAGAGAGTAAATACAATACAGACATCATCGTTTCTGGCACCACGAGGCGCGCGTATATGTTCATTTTCAACTAGCATTTCATGAAACACTTCATGGTCTTGTGCTCGCTTTGTGGCCTTTATCTAACCGCTATGGATCTAATGGGCTGCAGCTCCGATTACTCCATGGAAGCAGCGCGACTGTCACTTTTGTTCTCAACGTTGTATTTTGGATCAGAACCACCTGCTCGGCTTTAATTGGATTTGTCTTGCCGTTGAGCTGCAACGCTTGCTAAAGAATTCCAGAGCACTGTCCTTAATGAAGGAACTTGTCCAGGATCCCATGCTGCGTGACGCCACATTAGGCCATGCCAAACTTTCTACGCAAACATAACCTGTCTGCATTAGTAACGCTTCAACTTGTGAACCGAGAAGCATGGCCACAAAACACAAAGGATCTGTTCTGGCCTCCCTGTTTCTTTTATAAGGCCATGTCCCCTCGAGAAGTCATTTGGAGGTCATGCAATTAAGGAAAACAGCAGCTCGAGACACAAACACAGTGAGTCAGGGAATGAATGACACGGAGAAAAAGAGGGGAAGGAAGGAAGGAAAGGAAGGAAGGAAGGAAGGAAGGAAGGAAGGAAGGAAGGAAGGAAGGAAGGAAGGAAGGAAGGAAGGAAGGAAGGAAGGAAGGAAGGAAGGAAGGAAGGAAGGAAGGAAGGAAGGAAGGAAGGAAGGAAGGAAGGAAGGAAGGAAGGGAGGGAGGGAGGGAGGGAGGGAGGGAGGGAGGGAGGGAGGGAGGGAGGGAGGGAGGGAGGGAGGGAGGGAGGGAGGGAAAAGGGAAGGAGGAGGGAGGGAGGGAAAAACTTGTGTGAAAAGAATCGGTGATAGAAAAAAATAACAGTACTGAAATACAAAGAAACATTTCAGTTATAGAGATGAGACAGAGACAAAATGGAAACGTTACGTACAAGTGAGTGTGTATGTACGTAGACAAGTATTGCAGAAATTAAATTTCAGAAAAAGTAAATACATGAAAAAGATAAGAGAGAGCAACAAAGTTGATTGGATAGAGAGAAAATCGATGATGCATTCAATGGGGCAAGGGGCAGCACAACGGCAATTTAGTGTATTGTTGTAGAAGGGCTGCTTAAGAAGAACACATGAAAATGTGTTCAAATATTGTTCTCGTGTTTTTAGAAATCCCTAAAAATATGCGAAATGTGATAGTATCAAATCACTGCAACAAATCTCGACCTTTGTAGTCAATGCCATGTATACCGTCAACAATGACATCTAATAAATATTCATTGCTTACTTTTTGGATCTCTTAAAATGCAATCTTATTTCAACATTTCATTAGGTAAAGAAACATATGGAGTGGGGTAAACACTAAGCACTTCTCTCTAAGCCAGTGGTCTTCAAACTGTGGCGTTGCTCCGCCTAAGGGTGCCCGAAGGATGACCAGGGGGGCAGAACGTTCTTGAAAAAGGGATTCAAGTGACTGATTTTAATAGAATATTGTGACAAATTGACATCTGCCAGGCCGGAGTAAAAAGATGAGTAGGTGCTTAAGCGTCGACTCAGCACTAACACTTCTACAAACCAAGGGCCAACACAATCATACAGGTAAAACAGGCACACTTACGAGATATACCTCCTTCATCTTTTGTGGTAACTTGTGCCCAGGGAAGGAAATACTCTCAAGAAGGGTATAAATATGGTTTAGTAGAAACCCAAACAGCTAAGTATAAAGGTGCAAAATAAGTAAAATCCAACCGTGTAGAAAGAGCACAGAATTGCGGCAGTGAACAAGCGCAGTTGGGCACAAGTCTTCTCCCTTTTGTGTTCCTGTGGGACGTTATTGGGAGTGACACCTCCACAAGGAGTGGATTATTAAAGCAGCACGCCAGCGCTGAAGTGCGGCAGCGAACAAGTACAGTTAGTCACTAGTCTTCTCCCTTTAGTGTTACTGGAGGATGTATTTGTGAGCGACAAAGCATGTATATTAAGAGGAACACATGCTGTGCTTATTTAGAAAACACTGGGGACCTTGTTATGAGGGGATACGTGTATAGTAGAAAAATCTGATAACTCTGCCCAAACTTTAAACCTTCCTGATGAATCTTCTATTTTAGTACATCAATCTACTGTTGAAATCGATGTTCCAATTGGGCTTGTCAATTGTGATCTCACTCAGGTGTCGATAACAGAAACATTGAGGAAAACTGTAACAGGAGTGTTAAGAAATCCTAATTCCTCACAAATTGTTTACTCATTCATTTATTTTTTATTTGTTTTTTAATAACATGCCTAATACCGTACATGAGTTTGGTTTCTAAGCGCAGATCTGGGATTCAAACCTCTGTTGCTCTGTGTGGTCTTGCTTTCAAGACCAGTATGTTGCCGAGTGCTATCCCCCATTCACAACCAAAGCAAACTAAAAAATAAAATGCAAATGTATAGCAAAAAGAGCGCTAGAAAATAACTCAGTAATGATTCAACCTGGTTTCACTAGTGAGGGCTTGACAAAAAATTGTAATAAGGAAAGGAAACACCTAAATAAACAAGTAAAAAACAAAGAAGCAAAAAGGCAAAATATATATCAAGCTATGATCTAGTACCAGAAGATCAAAGTAAACAGCCACATCGGTTGTCTTTGAAATGCACCAAGCAACAGCTAGAATCTTCATTTCATCACAGACTCATAGTAACTCTCCTCCGAGGGTCTGGTGAACCTATAAAGAGGATAATTATTTCACGGCTAATTCTGAATATGAGGTGACGATTTTGAATTCCACACAAGGCTCAGATAAAGCCATTGGCAACAAAAGTAATAATCCAGTGGCAGATTTGGCCCTTGGTACCATTGGATTGAAATTGCAATTTTTGGGTGGCCCAACTTTTCAACTACCCTCCTTTTAATAATAAAACCCCTATTTTGATCCTGAGATCACCCTCTTGCCATCAAATAGGTGTAGAACTTCTATTTAAAGATTCCGGAGAACCACCACTGAATTGAGCATCGATATTAGAACTACTGAGTCAAATTCCCTCTCTCTACCTGATACATTCTGAAGACATAGCTCAGGTGGAATTTACAAAATCACAAAGAAATGACATGGTTATGGTAAATGTATATTCTAGAATGATGTATAACCTCATATTGAAAGAGTTTGAATACTTTCTGAGCCTCAGTGTGGATGTTTTTCCGTATGAGAATGAAGTGTGTGCAAATGTTGCTAAGGAGCCCTTTGGACAATGACCAACAAACACACTTGGTTCCTTAAGAAAAACGACCCATAAGAATAAGGGTGACTTGATGTGTCGTACAATAAGGAGTGTGGAGATAGGAAAGTGCATTATCAACATTTTAAAAAGACTATGCAAATACAGAGGAGTGCCCTTGGCTACCTGCAGGCCTGGGTGGAAATACACATTTTAACTATTGGAAGGGATTGTATTTAGTAGTACTGATTTACAAGTCCTCTCATGGAACTCTAGAGGTTACTACAGTTTTTTTGCATACAACCGGCAAAATAACTGAATTTAATGGCCTATGACAAATTCTTTTTACAGGAGGTATGGCTGAGGGAATTCCCTTTTTAGATGGTCATTCAATTTTCTTGAAGTCTGCTAAGAAGGGCCCTAACGAGCGCCCCCATGGAGGCCTTATCATATTGGTAAAAACTCCTTAGATTATACAGAAAAGCAATCTCAAACAGATAACATCTCATTTTATGATAGTTTCTCCAAGAGGAATAGTGATATATTACTGGTAACAATTTATTTTAATCCTGCAAGGATAAAGCTTGATTCCCTTTTGGACACACTTGGAACTATTTTGGAAGAATGGCAAAGGATAATGAATTTCGATAGAATACTGGTCACAGGAGGCTTACATTCCTATTGCCCTGATTTAGTGGAGACAGATGATAAAATCACCTTCTCGAGTAATGATTGGGGAGTGCATACAGATGGATTGAAATGGTCTATATTCATGAGAGCTTGGGCCCTTTCGAAAGATGAATGGAAATATAATCAGTCAGCAATGTTAATCGCTAAAGCTGGTAGAACCACAAATAAGCCTTCAAGTAAGTGACAGGAGGGACTAAAATTGGTCTCTTAAAACAGTATACAAATTTCAGTTTTCACATTCAGGAAAAACCTAGTGTAATAAAAACTATGTGCAGAGTAAAAATAAGTTAATTCTGCTACAAATTCAGATGTGGAACATACAATCTAGATACTGGCCCTCATTCCAACCCAGGTGGTAAGTTCCCTACTTTACCACCATGGTGTAAACTGTGTTTACACCATGGTGGGTGGCGGATTTGCCGCCCCATTCCAAGGTGAGTGGGGCGGTAAATCCCCAATCCCCATTTACCCTTCCCCATTCCCATTTTTGCCCCATAGTGCATAATGGGAGTGGGGAAGACGCTAATTACGGCACCGTAAATTACGGTGCCGTAATTAGCACCAAGGACGCTTAGCGCCTTGGTACTTAACGCCTGCTAAAAGCAGGCGTTAAGGTGGAAATCAGGCATTAAGGGTTAACAGCGCCGACGGCGCCGTTAAACCCTTAACGCCTGGGTTGGAATGAGGGCAACTGTGCCTGTACTATGGTAGCCCTTAAAAATATTACTGTGGGAAAGTAATTCCCACATTAACCTAAGGGTTGGAACTCCTACCTTTACCTAAAGCTGAAGTGCTGGATGCTTTGGAGGGTGGACCATGGAAGATACATCTGGGCTTACCTAAAGCAATTCTCCAAGCCCAATACGACATGAGCTAGGCCTACAATCTCAGGGTTCCCTATTAAATAGGAACAAGCTGAATACCTTTTTTTAAATTAAAAATTAAATTAGCAATTGTATATATATATATATATATATTAACAGGCCGATTCATGGAAATACAGTCAAAAGTATCGCACGCGGCTGGCGCAGAGTGTTCCCGTGCGAATGTCTGCGCCAGCCGCGTGCGATAAAATCCATTTCAGCGCACATCGTATTCATGGATTAATCCTCCAAAACAAGCCGTGGTGCAGAGTATCGCAGCGACCCTGCAGCAGCGCCAGTTACGCCCCCAAGAACGCCCTCGCGCAAGGAAAAGCCATCAAGATCGCAAAACCATCGCAAAGGGCTGCGCCCACCCTGTACCAGTGCGAGAAGTAACACACGCGACCTGGGGGAGCGTGTGCGTGTAAATCAGAGGTGCGCGAGAAGTTCCACACGCGATTGGCCTGGGCGCGTGTATTTCATGGGCTTGCGGGTGTTTTCACACGCGATCGGGCCTGGGGGAGCGTGTGTGTGTATTTCAGGTGTGCGTGAGAAGTTCCACACGTGATTGGGCTGCGTGCGTGTATTTCAGGGGTGCGGATGGAAGATCCACACGTGATTGGGCTGCGTGCGTGTATTGCAGGGGTGCGCGGGAAGTCCCACACGCGATTGGCCTGGGCGCGTGTATTACAGGGGCTCGCGGGTGGTTTCACACGCGATTGGGCTGCGTGCGTGTATTTCAGGGCCTCGAGGGTGGATTCACACGCGATTGGGCTGGGTGCGTGTATAACAGGGGTGCGGGAGAAGTTTCACACGCGATGGGGCCTGGGGGAGCGGGGTGCGTGTATTTCAGGGGCCTGCGGGTGTTGTCACACGCGATGGGGCCTGGGGGAGCGGGGTGCGTGTATTTGAGGGGCCTGCGGGTGGTTCTACACGTGATTAGCCTGGGCGCGTGTATTTCAGGGGTGCGCGGGAAGTTCCACACGCGATTGACCTGGGCGCGTGTATTTCAGGGGTGCGCGGGAAGTCCTACACGCTCGCCTAAAACACGTATTCATGGAATCGAATGTGGCCAATCCGGAAGCACGTACGCCAGCAGGAAGCAGGCGTACGTTGACCCGCACAGCATAAAAGTGCGCGCAAACAACAAACAAGCTCAGACGCCAGGATGAATATACCGTTCCTAGCAGCAGTGGCCGTGGGATATCGCAGGAGGAGGAGGATAGTCCGGGACAGAATTTTCACACCCAGAACCAGCCTTTTCGGGATGCCTGATGACCAGGTGTATGGGAGGTACAGGTTTCCACCTCACATTATACTCGACCTGGTCAGTGAGTGGGAGGATGACCTCACATCACCCACCCTTTGCTCCCAAGCCCTCAGCCCCCCGGAGAAGGTCCTCAATGTACTGCACTTCTTGGCCACTGGATCATTTCAGCGGACAAGTGCCATAGTGGGGGGGGTGTCACAGGCCACCCAGTCACGCTGCCTACACCAGGTCTTGGCCATCATCACTGCACGCCCATCAGTCCGCAGGCACATGTACCTGCCCAGAACACCTGCAGAAAGGCAGGCTGTCGCACAGGAATACTACAGGGTGGCACAATTCTCCAAAGTGCTAGGCGCCATTGATTGCACCCATGTGGCTCTACGTCCCCCCAGGGCAACTGAGCACATCTATAGAAACTGCAAGCACTGGCATTCCATCAACGTCCGGGTAGTATGTGATGCCAAGGGAAACATCACCTCAGTATATGCAAACTATCCAGGCTCAACCCACGACAGCTTCATCTACAGAATGTCTACCCTAAACTGGGACATAGAGGCTGGGCGGCATGGCGATACATGGCTGCTCGGTGAGTATACATGCCACTGCGCATGCATGCATGTCAGATACTGAGTAATGTCACAACCCCACTAATGATACCCATCACCACCTCCCAGGGGACAGTGCCTACCCTCTCAGCACCCACATGATGACGCCAATTCGGAACCCCACCACGCCACCCCAGGTAAGATACAACACAGCCCACATTGCAACCCGGGGCATAGTGGAGCGCACATTCGGAGTGCTCAAGTCACGCTTTCGCTCCCTTGACCGTTCTGGCGGGCAGCTGTTATACGCTCCCCCAGTAGTGTGCAGGATCATAGTGGCAGCATGTGTCCTGCACAACGTTGCAACACGCCGGGGCCTGGCCGTGGACATGGTGGTGCCCCCACATCCCCAACCACATGCACGCCCGCTGCGCATGGGAGGGGAAAGGGCACGGGGGAGGCAGCCCGCACGCAGCTGGTGGCTGATTACTTCACATAAAATCACACCCCTGTGAAGTGGGCACAGCCCTGGCACATACCAGCTGACAATCAATGATGACTCATTCTGACAAAGATGATGCCTCAATGGAGAGTCACCTGTCACAACCATACCAGCCTGAGACTGTACAACTGGAAGTGTACCATTGTGTGCCACCCTACCTACACAAACACCACCAATGCTGTGTCATCAAAAGACACACTTCAATGATGCCAATATCACTACCACCATCAAAGATAGTACATGACAACAGTGCCATGTCACCCAACACCTCCCCCCCAGGCCCCCATCCATGTCCCCCTGCACCCCCACCCCCCAGCAGTGAGGGGCACCTGCCAACAGGCCCACACTCATCTCCACCATGGCATGTCATGCAATGTGAGAGCAAACAAATTCATACCCCAAACATTACACAAGTGCCACAGAGTACAGTGTCCCAAATGGAAACTGCCCACACACAGTATGCCCACATACATGTATAAATAACAACAAACATGACCAAATACTAAAGGATACGTTGACCTACAACCTGATGATGCCAGCACATCGACCACCTCTTACTGTACAGTGTTGGTGCCAGCCACATCTGCGAGTGCACTGCTAACAACATGAACTCCATCTCCAAAGTAGACGGGCTTGTGAAGACATGAGGACTGACCCTGCAAATTAGGAGGGAGACATGGAAGCACAAGCACACATCAATACACCATGCAGTGTACAATACTACTACAATATGCACTAGGAATGTATACACAGTATTGACTACAGACTGGCCACATAGCTCATGGGAGTCCAACGTCACTGTGTAATTCACTGTCACTTGGGCACACCCTTTGCAAGCCCATGGAAACGGGAAGCAGGAGGGGTGTGTGTCTCACAAACCCAAGCATCTAACCCAAACTCAGGACCAGCCTGCATGTGCCCAACGGAACACAGTGGAAGCCCACGGGAGCCACACAAGGCAACACACTGCACCTCAAAAATCAAAAAGCAAAAATCAAAAATGGCCATGTGGGGGCCAGGGGGGGTGGGGGAGGCCACCCAGGAGGTCCGAGGACAGGATGCTCACCAACAGTCACCTGGGTGAATGTTGCGAAAATAAAACACCTCCATGGGTTCATGGCCTGCACGGCTACTAATTTGTGGGAGAATCACTGCTGGATTCGCTCTCCTCGACCTCTGCTGCTGCCACAGGAGGTGGTGGTGCTATGGGAGGCAGCCCACGCAAAGCCCTGGTGTGGTCCTCCATTGCAGCAAGCATGCGGGTGTTGAAGGCCTCGTTCTGGAGGGATATGGTGCGGAGATCCCCATGCAACACCCGACGTGTTGCCCGGACCTCCGCACGAGTTGCCTGCATCTCTGCCGAGAGCGTACGGGTGACGCGCTCCAGCAGCTGTTCTGTCCTGGTGACAGTGGAAGCCTCAAGGTCCAGTAGAGTCTGCCTGAGGTGCTGAACCTCCCCCCTCAGGGCTTCCCTCTGTCCCTGGGCATCTAGAGAAATTGATTCCCTCAGATTGTCCAGGGCCGCCTGTCTGTCCCTGTTGGACGCCAACATGTCCTCCCTTACTGATTGGCAAATGGAGGCTGTTGCCTGCTCTAGTAGCTCCCTCTGCCTTTCTGGGGGGACAATGGAAGTGGCCACCCTGTCCATGGCTTGAGCAATCATTTCTGATGATGCTGCCTGTTGGTTGGCCATACCATATATGGATTTCTCCCATACGGTATTGCCAGGTGGCGGACGGCCACCGCGTTGGCGGGCACCACACCTGTCTGGGGCAAGGCGAACTGCGCCTCGCTGTGCCGGCACTGCCTGAGGCTGCAGGACTGCATTTCCCCTCTGATCTGCTGGCCCAGGAACAGGATCAGATGTTGCGGAGTGTGGCCCTGCATCCGTAACCACCACAGGTGCACCTACCAACACTGACATCCCCATTGTGGGCTCTACCCCTGGTGCAGGTGGGTCAGACAGAACAGTATCCCTTCCATGAACACATACCTGCGAATCCACATGGGTCTCATCCGAATCAACACTTTAAAAGAGTTCTGGGGAGGTGCACCCATATACAGCCCTGGAGAGAATGCCCTGCAGCAAGAGTGGGTTCTCACCCACCAACACACCACGTCCCCCACTCGTGCTCGGACGTGTCAGAGATCCCTCCTGGGTGAGCACCATCTCCTCACCCTCAACAGCATCAAGTGCGTCATCCTCTGAAAAAACATGAAAGACAGAAAATGGAAACAGGCATTAGCACCATGGCACACAAATAGGCCAGACAAGCTACAGGAAATGTACTTGATAGACACATGTCCCACATGACTATGTCCCTCCCATGCATGAACTGTCACTGAGTTGGAAGGGGAGGTAAATGTCAGACACTGATGACACCAAGATGGAAGGGCAACACATCAGATGCATGCTGGCTATCAGTGCCATCCTACAGTTGGCATGTACCATAGGCATGTCATATTTGTGAGAATAGGGCAGAGTGATGTGCAATAGAACTGGGGGTATTCCTACAATCAGCCAGAACGTGCACAGCGAAATACGGAACAATGTTGTTGCATGTTGCCACTTCAAGGTCAACTGGCGCAATATAGTGGCAAATGGCTGCTGTGGCCAGAAGGGACACTGCAATACCGAAATCCCGGGGGGCAAAATGCATTGGATGAAGCACATGGGTGACCCAAACCACTCAGGCACACACACCCTGACCTGGCACCCACCCTGGACCCCTCCCACATGCAACGTACACATGGATCACACACACATGCATGTGCACTCACCGGACAATGCCTCGTAATCTGGAAGTTCTCCCACACCTTGGATCTGCTCCTCTGTGACGTAGGTCCCAGCGACATTCTCATGTGGAGTGAGCTCAATGTCCTCTACTGGAGACCCACCTCCAGTCACCAGAGTTGCGGCATGACTTGAGGCCAGCTTACTCTTTGCCCTGCGCTTCAGGTCATTCCATCGCTTGTAGCACTCAGTAGCTGTGCGCCTCATAAACCCAAGGGAACTTATGCTGTCCGCGACGGCCTGCCAGTGTGCCTGACGGCGAGCAGGTGTGATCCTAGACCCTGAAGTGCTCAACATTTCGGCGTCATGATCGGACACATACTGCACAAGTTGATTCAGTTCGGCATCATTAAAGCTAGGCTTCCTCGGCGTGCCGCACTGTGTAGCCGTGTCTGGGGCATCAGCCTGTAGTGCACGTGCACTCTTCCTCTTCCTCTTGTGAGGTGGTGGGGACTGTGAGTGGCATATGCCGCTCTGGCCACTCGGGGCAGGAGCACCGGTGGACTGTGTCGTAGTGTGCAATGGCACACTGACCATCTGACTTCCTGCAGGCATTAGCTCGAGTGTGATAGTGGCAGGGGGAACCTCAGACTGACGGACTGGGACCAACACTGTCCTGGCTGGGAGAGTCAGAGCTGGGGTGGACGGAGCTGCAGCTGCCCCTGCAGCCTTCCCACCCCGCCTACTTGGGCAGCAGATGACATGGCTGCCCCTGATACACGTGGCCTGGTGACACTGACTGGCACGGCCACCCGTGGCCTAGACTTGTGGACCTGGAAATCAGTCTCGGAGTCAGCCTGTGCCAGGTCAGGTGCCACAATGGACGGGTCCAACAAGGGCTGAGCATCGATGGTGTCAGCCACGTTTTCCTCAACCATGGGGGGGGGCATGGGTCTCCCTGACTGGTCCTCCACACGTGGGGTGCTAGGGGTAGCCTGCAAATCCCGGCCACGTCCCCTACCGCGCCCACCACGCTGTCACCCGCAGGCGTTCCGCTTGGCGGCTTCTCCCGCGTTGGAAATTAGGACACAGGTATGCAGGGCACTAGTCCCTCCTTTGTGTCCATCACGCTTCCTCCTCACGACGCGGGGCCGCTGGGAGTATAATTACCTTCCCGGCCCAGCGGTCCCTGCGTTGCAACTGTCCAGTGGAAGCCCTCGTTGCTTCCTGGTTCTTCGCTCCTACCCCGTTTCAGCTTCCGTCTACTCTGCTCTGCTCTGCTCTGCTCTCGCGCCCCTTCACGGCGTACGTTTTTTCTCTTTTCTCTCTCTCCTCCAGTTTTCCCTGTAGTCACCGTGCCTCGGCGACTTTTGTTTTCAGTTCTCTGCGGTTCCGCCCTCGCGGATAGGCTCCGCCCCTTTTTTCCTTCGTTCCTCTGCTTTCTCTCTGGACTGCCTTGCCGGTGCCTTGCCGGTGTTTTTTTTCCTGACCTCCTCCCATTCCTGGTCCTCGCCCCGCTAGTTGCTTGGCTGGCAGGGGTTTCGGGGATTCTTCCACTCAGTAGGACCCTCCTGCTGCTTTGCTGTTCCTGCAACCAACACGGATCCTGCTTATTACTTTCTCCTGCTCACCTGCACGGCCACGTTCAATACTACCTTGCTGACAACCTGAGGAGTCCCAGGGTTTTTTCCCCATCAGGGGTTTTTTCCCCTATTTTCGGCTTAGTCCCGGAAGGGAGGTCCCCGGCCAGCTGTTCCCAGCAGCAGTCAAGGTGGCCTCCCTCCGTGACAAGCAGGCACTTCGAAAAAAGGAGAAGGACTATCTTACTCGACGGCGGCTACAGGATCCCAGCAGTAATTCCGGCAGTTCAGGTGAGGAGAGCTGGACAGAAGGGGGAGAAAAGGGAAATCAGGCACCTAAACCATCACAGATTGCAACGCCTAGTAAAGACACGATGTCCGCTGAGGGACAAGTGCAAGAGCTTTGGAAGGCGATCCAAGCTATGTCTCAAGAACTCCAGGGAGTCAAGGCGGAGAACGCCCTCCTTAGACAAATGGTTTCCGCCAGGGAACCCCCTCCTCCAGAACTACCACCTACGATACTATCCTCGGGAAAGTTTGACGGTGCCCCCAAGAAGGTGAAGGAATTCCTAGAGGCATGTACTGTCTACTTTACTTTCCGACCCCGCACTTTCTCTACGGATCAAGCTAAAGTCGGCTTCCTAATCTCGAATATGACCGGCAATGCTTTGACTTGGGCTACTCCCCTAGTCATAAGCAACAATGCCATACTTCAAGACTACTCAGCATTTCAGAATTCTCTGAGACAGACATTCGAACGCCCAGAATTATCATTCACTGCTTCTGAAGAATTGTTGGACGTCAAGCAGGGTTCCTTGGATGTCCTGTCATACATTTCGGCCTTTAAGACAGTAGCTTCTGGCGCTGGCTGGCCAGAACCTGCACAGTATGCCATTTTCAGGAGGGGTCTCAAAGAGGAAATTAAGGACGAGTTAGCCAGGTCTACTCGCTCGCCTACTTTTTCGGACCTACTAACGGCTGCACTGCATATCGAGTATCGTCTACAAGAAAGGAAGACAGAAAGACGCAGACAACGTGGCTCAGGATTCCCCCTGGATGTTCGGGCATGCTCTCCCCCTCGTCGCTCTTCCACTGCCGCGTCAGAAGAACCCATGCAGATAGGTGCCACAAGAGCACCTTTGACTGCTGCCGAAAGACGGCGAAGAAGGGAAAAGGGACTTTGTGCCTATTGTGGGTCAGACCAACACCTTCTTAAGGATTGTTCTGAATTACCTAGCAAGAGGCAGGGAAACGAGCACCCTCGGCATCAATAGGGACTAGTGTCCGGGGGTTTCCAGTTCTCTCTACTCGTCCCTATGTTTCGCTTACAGTTTCTTCTTCTGAACCCAAGGAAGATACCAGACTCATGGTAGTTACTGCCACTCTTACGGTAAAAGGCGAGAAGGTGGAGACTCTCGCGTTACTGGACTGCGGAGCAGCCGGCAACTTTGTTGATACCCTGTGGGCAGACCAGGTCGGTCTACGCAGGATACCCCGGAAGGAAGGACAGAAGATAGAAGGAGTCGACGGCTCTCCCTTATCATCCGGACTCATCACCCATACCACTGAAGATCTGTCCTTAACAGTTTTTCATCATTCAGAAGTGGTAAGATTCGACATTATCCGGGCTGCACATTTCCCAATCATACTGGGAATCACATGGCTTCGCAAACACAATCCCCAGATCGATTGGACTAAGAACCAGCTGAGCTTTGGTTCTTCATACTGCACCGAACATTGTCTTTCTCCGAAGAGCCAGAAGGGCCCTGAATCCGTTACGGCCTATACCTCGGACTGTGTGAGAGTGTTTGCATTGCCCAACTATTGTTCAGAATACTCCGAGGTGTTCCGGGAGAACCTTCACTCCATACTGCCACCTCACCGGCCCGAAGACTGTACTATAGATCTGGTACCCAATGCCCTAGTTCCCTTTGGCAGAATGTTCTCCCTTACTCTGGCCGAGAAACTTGTGTTACGACACTATCTGGACACTAATATGAAGAACGGGTTGATTCAGCCTTCAAAATCCCCAGCAGGGGCTCCTCTGTTTTTCATAAAAAAAAGAGACTCTACTGATCTGAGACCCTGTATCGATTACAGAGGTCTCAACAAGGTGACGATCCGTGATCGTTATCCTATGCCACTTATCTCCGACATCATCGAGGCGGTACAAGGGGCCAGAATATTTACAAAACTTGACCTCAGAAACGCTTATCATCTGCTCAGAATCTCCCAGGGTGACGAATGGAAGACGGCATTCCGCACTCCATTCGGTCTATATGAGTATAAGGTGATGCCATTCGGGCTAGTTAACGCCCCGGCTGTGTTCCAAAGATTTATGGACAGAATGTTTTCTGACATGCTCTCTACTTCCGTCATCATCTATTTGGATGATATCCTTATCTACTCCTCCAACCTACAAGAACATATCGGGCATGTCACTCAAGTCCTGGAACGTCTACAAAAGAACGAGCTGTTAGTGAAGGCTGAGAAGTGTAAATTCGCGGTCCCTTCCGTGCAGTATCTGGGCTATCAGCTGTCCGAAGAGGGTATAGATATGGATCAGAGGAAGGTTCAGGCCATCCTCGAATGGCCCGCTCCCACATCTGTCCGGGAGGTGCAAAGGTTTCTGGGACTTTCCAATTATTACAGAAGATTCATCCCCAACTTCTCTGAAGTAGTATATCCCATCACTCGCCTACTCAAGAAAGAGGCCTCTCCGTTCTACTGGTCGCCCGATACCGAAAACAGTTTCAGACTACTCAAACATCTTTTCTGCTCGGCTCCGATCCTCCACCACCCAGATCAGACTTTGCCCTTCATCCTGGAGACTGACGCTTCTGCAATCGCGATTGGAGCGGTTCTACTTCAGACTGTCAACGGTGTGGAGCATCCAGTAGCCTACTTATCCAAGACTCTCTCACCTAGCCAATTGAATTATTCGGTCCTAGAAAAGGAGTTGTTGGCTATGAAATTGGCTTGTGACGAATGGCGCCATTTACTCATGGGGGCCAGGCATCCATTCCTCATCAGGACTGACCACAAAAACCTGAAAGCCCTCCAAGAAATGGAGTGCTCAAATTCCAGGCAAGCTCGTTGGGCCTATCTTTTCTCACAATATGATTTTCAGATCTCTTACATTCCCGGTTCGCTTAACCGTCTGGCAGACGCTCTATCTCGCAAGGACTCCAGCAAGGAAAGGGCTTCACTAGACACTGAACCCATGTTTCATCACAATCGGATATTGGCCCAGGTCAGTACTTTCCTACAAGGGGTTAAGACCGCCGTGAGTCAAGAGCTTCCTCGAATTGCGTTGCACCCCACTTCTCCTTATCAAGAGAAAGACGGCTGGCTGTTCTTCAAGAAACGTCTATACATTCCGGAAGGCCCGCTGCGGAAGAAGATTCTGGATTGGTGTCACACATCCCGCCTTGCGGGTCATCGCGGGGGAATCAACACTCTGGAGCTCATCTCGAGAACCTTTTCCTGGCCCACCGTGAGGAGAGACACCCTAGACTTTGTGAAGACCTGTCCTATTTGTGCCCGATCAAAATATCCGACGGGGAAACCGTTGGGATTACTTACCCAAGTTGAAATGCCTACTCGCCCTTGGGGGTTGGTTTCTACGGATTTCATTGTAGACCTCCCGGAATCTGGATCATGTACCTGCATCATGGTCACGGTAGATGCTTTCTCCAAGATGGCACACTTCTCCCCTCTTTCTGGGGTTCCCACAGCCACCAAAATGGCTGAAGTGTTTGCACGAGACATTTTCAGGCTACACGGTCTACCCGACAAGATCATCTCGGACCGGGGAAGCCAATACACTTCGAGATTCTGGACAGCCCTGTGTACCCGTTTAGGAATTGAGAGAGCACTCTCTTCGGGTTTTCATCCCCAGTCCAACGGGATGACGGAACGACTTAATGCCACTCTCGAACTATATCTGAGATGTTACGTCACTCAACACCAGGAGAATTGGGTTTCCCTACTCCCTACTGCAGAATTCTCGTATAACAATGCCAAACACTCTGCCATAGGTCTTTCACCTTTCTTTTGTACCTATGGGGTTCACCCTAAGTCCTTTCTCCCTGAAATTCCCAGTTTCACCAATTCCCCGACGGCCGAAGAGGTGTTAGATCAGATCAAGGATGCCCATGACACAGCATTACAGAGTTTGGAGAACAGCAGGAGACGATCTAAGATGGGAGTGGATAAACATCGCAAAGAATGTCCGGACTGGAAGCCAGGCGACAAGGTGTGGCTGTCCACCCGGTTTCTACCCAAATGGACAAGACCCTCTAAACTGTCCCCTCGTTATCTGGGTCCTTTTCCCATTCTTCTCAAAATCAATCCTGTGGCTTACCGTCTTCGGCTGCCGCCTTCTCTAAGTCGCATTCACCCAGTCTTTCATTCCTCTCTCCTTAAAGACTTCTATTTCGATTCCCATCACAGACCAGTGCCCAGACTTGCTCCATCACAGACCCCCACTCAAGCAGAATATGAAGTCTCCAACATTAGGGACTCTAGGTTCTATCGAGGCAGGTTGGAATACCTTTTGTCCTGGAAGGGTTATCCGGAGTCGGAGGACTCTTGGGAACCAGCTTCTCAGGTGCATGCGCCTCGTTTGCTTGCTAGATTTCACCGCCTGCACCCAGGGAAGCCGGGGGTGATACGGTCTGGAAGGGGGCATACTGTCACCCGCAGGCGTTCCGCTTGGCGGCTTCTCCCGCGTTGGAAATTAGGACACAGGTATGCAGGGCACTAGTCCCTCCTTTGTGTCCATCACGCTTCCTCCTCACGACGCGGGGCCGCTGGGAGTATAATTACCTTCCCGGCCCAGCGGTCCCTGCGTTGCAACTGTCCAGTGGAAGCCCTCGTTGCTTCCTGGTTCTTCGCTCCTACCCCGTTTCAGCTTCCGTCTACTCTGCTCTGCTCTGCTCTGCTCTCGCGCCCCTTCACGGCGTACGTTTTTTCTCTTTTCTCTCTCTCCTCCAGTTTTCCCTGTAGTCACCGTGCCTCGGCGACTTTTGTTTTCAGTTCTCTGCGGTTCCGCCCTCGCGGATAGGCTCCGCCCCTTTTTTCCTTCGTTCCTCTGCTTTCTCTCTGGACTGCCTTGCCGGTGCCTTGCCGGTGTTTTTTTTCCTGACCTCCTCCCATTCCTGGTCCTCGCCCCGCTAGTTGCTTGGCTGGCAGGGGTTTCGGGGATTCTTCCACTCAGTAGGACCCTCCTGCTGCTTTGCTGTTCCTGCAACCAACACGGATCCTGCTTATTACTTTCTCCTGCTCACCTGCACGGCCACGTTCAATACTACCTTGCTGACAACCTGAGGAGTCCCAGGGTTTTTTCCCCATCAGGGGTTTTTTCCCCTATTTTCGGCTTAGTCCCGGAAGGGAGGTCCCCGGCCAGCTGTTCCCAGCAGCAGTCAAGGTGGCCTCCCTCCGTGACAAGCAGGCACTTCGAAAAAAGGAGAAGGACTATCTTACTCGACGGCGGCTACAGGATCCCAGCAGTAATTCCGGCAGTTCAGGTGAGGAGAGCTGGACAGAAGGGGGAGAAAAGGGAAATCAGGCACCTAAACCATCACACACGCCCACCTCTTGAGGGTCCGCCACCTTTGCCACCCTTACCTCCTGCTCGCCTCCCAGACATGGCACTGATGTAGCTGTGCGTATGGGAGTAGCAGGGAAGTATTGTCCTGGGCAATTGGGGGTCAAAGGGGTAGGGTACTAGATGGTATTCGTACCCTAGTGCACTTGCAAGGCTGAATGGAACCCCTGGGGAAAGATGACAGGTCACGCAAAGCACAGGCACCCCAATAACAGAAAATGACGTGCAAGCGACCCCTCGTAGACCACGTGCGTAGAAACAAAAACATGCACTACGCTGTAGCACCCAGAAACACAATAATGAATGTATGCGTGTCACACGCAGCCTACAATGACCTCTGAAGGGGTACGCAACACACGGGGCAAGCACTGTTGGAAAATAGGTGCGCAACTCACCACCTGCCTGGAAAAAGAGCGTGAAAAATACGCGCGTGTTCGCGTTGGCAACACCCCCGCCAAAAGAAGAATTGTACGCTGTCTGAGGAGACAGTACAAAAGAAGAAGTGAACGCTGTTTGAGGAAACAGGCCCAACAGAAAATCAGAAAAAAGCTTTCAGAGGTAACAGGGAGTACGAACTAGAAACGCTGTGAAGTAAATCGCGTGTGAACCGACAAGAAGTACAGAATTCACCCACTCGCTCTCCACGAAAAGCACGTACAAGGAAATGATGTCCTACATGTACCTTTTGAACCGGCCCACACGTCCAACTTCACTTCCGCGTATACGTGCTAAGGCCCTATCCTCCAATTACATGAGCTGACACTCGGACGTGCAGTTCTTGGAGGTGTAACATGCACCCGGGTTCAGGGAAACACCAACGCGCACACGTCACTGACGCGCTTACGCGCTAAGGGCCTTTGGTCCAATGAAATTGCGTACGCGTGCTGACGCGCTTACGTGCTAAGGGCCTTTCCTCGAATTACACGCTGACGTGCAAGATTTTCACGTGCCAAATCACTCCGTATCAAGCTGGCCACACGTTCACACACGGAAGACCACGCTCCTGCCCAGAAGGCCGAATTACTGCCCCCAGAGCCCCGAGCACGCTCCCACCTGCCATCTGCTGCTGCCTGATTGCCTGCTGCCCACGTGCCCTGCCATTTGCTGCCGGCACGTCAGCCTGGGGTGCTGTTGCTGTGACCACCCCTGCTGGAACCGAAGGCTCCCGACTGCTATTCCATCGCTCCACAGCCCAGCCCCAGGACCCAGTTGCCCACCCACACCTGCCTCTGGGGTTGCCATGTCGGGCACTACACCATCTGGTACCACTGGCAACCCCCAGCCAGAGAGGCAGAGGGCCACCAGCTTCACTGCCACCCAATTTGGTGTCCTGGTGGAGCGTGTCCTGGGGCATTATGATGCCCTCTTCGGAACATCACGCGCCCACAACAAAGGACATGAGAGGATCTGGGACGACGTAGTGGTTGCCATCAACGCGGAGGGGGTGGCAACCCGCGACATCAAGCACGTCAAGAAGCGCTGGGAGGACTTCAGGTCCAGGACCCTCCACAAGGCCCGGCGTCTGGCAGAGGGGGGCCGGGCATGCCTGAGTACCATCAAGATGAGGGTCCTGGAACGCGTAGGCCCGGCGCCTGGTGGAGGGGGGCCGTGCATGCCTGAGTACCATCCAGATGAGGGTCATGGAACGCGTAGGCCCAGTGCTCCACGCCCAGATCCTTCGGAGGCAGACCCGTCTGGAGTTGAGCGGTAAGTGGCCAAGCATTGCTGTGTGAGACAGGGCATGTTGCAGTGTGCTTGTAGTCTGATGCTTGCCAGTATGTGTGACATAGGCCATGTATGGATGTGTGTGTGCAGGGACATCATGGTCATGCATGTGAGACCAGTTATGTTTGAACCACATGGTTGGTGCATGTGTTTTAATGCAACATGGGGAGCTCTATGTGGAATGCACACATGAAACCATGGCTGTCTCTGTTCCTGGACATGGAGGGGGGGTGAGGAATGGGTGCTGATGTCATGTACATGTATGGTTCACATGTGTGTGTGTGTTCCTGAGAAGTGTGTGTGTGACTTTGAAACGCCATGGATGCATGTGACTTCGAAGGCAACATCGTGGTCTACATGGATGTTGATGTTGATTGCAGGCGCCAGGACTGTTTCTGCATGTGTGTTGTGTGCATTCACCCATGTGTTGTGGAATGAAAGAATGGAAGTGACATTTGACAGTGCCACTCATGTGTTATTGCTTCCTGTCTAGGGTATTTTGTACTGTACCCTGATGCTTGTGTTCTATGTCTCCCTCTACGCAGCGTCAAGTGAAGAAGAGGGTGGAGACGGCACTGTGGAGCCAAGCGGTGGGGATGCCTCCACTGGGCGGCGACGCAAGGCCCAGCTACCCTCCCAGGAATTACCATCATCTGGCAGCGAGGGGCTGGTGCTGCATCTGCCACAACGGCTGTGGCGGAAGGGCCGGGTGAGTTCCCACAGGGGCTTCCAATGGAGGAAGACGGTGTGGAGACATCCATGTTGGGGGTCTCCACAGAGGAGGAGGAGCCCGCTACTGAGCCGCACATGGGGCCTCGTGGGGGTAGTACCACTGGTGCAAGTGGTGCAGTCCAGGGCCAGGGTCAGGAGGCAGCACAGGTCACCGCAGAGGGGCCTGTGCATGTCACTGTCCTTGACCCTGTGACTGCACCATCATGCACCAGCAGGGAGGCCCCGTCCCAGGCCCGTCCGCAGGTAGGGGACAGTGCCATATCACCTGCCTCTCCACTACCTGCGGGCGCGGGGTCCCGTGACCATCTGGGATCCGTCCTGGTGGGTGTCGCGTTGCGCACGCGTGTCATTCGTGATGACGTGCATTCTTCCTGGGCGGAGAACGCATGCCATCACGAAGAGCAGCGTCGTGACGTGGCACTGTTGGGAGGGGCCCTGGTCGGTGGGTTCCTACATGTGACGCCCACTCTGGCGGACCTCTCCTCCTCTGTGGAGGCTATGCGCCAGTCGTTCTCCACATAGTCTTCTGGCCCAGATTCCACCAGGGCCCCCTGTGGACCTCGCCTGACCAACACAGCCAGCTTGGTGGAGATCTCATCCCTGCCACAGTCGGGAGTTGGCGGTCCAGCAGAGGTGTACACCACAATTGGAGACCAGCAGATGGAGGATGTGCAGGCACCATCGGACAGCAGCAGCAGCAGCAGGAGCAGGCTGTAGGTGGGAGGAATGATGGCTCGGGCCATCAACATCGGAGGGGCAGGCATCGTCCGGAGGGCAGGAGGACCCTGGACGGGAAGTGTCTTCAGTGTGGCAGCGGTTGGGCCATGCGATAGATGCGGAAGAGGCACGGCTCACGATGGTTAGGGCGGAGAACTCCATGCGTAGGGCCCTGAGGCGGGCCAAGTGCCTCGAGGCCATTCGCAGGGACCTGGAGTTCCAGATGTCATCGTCCCTGCGAACCCTCGCGGCCATGGAAGAGGGCCGCCTCCGGGACATCGAGCAGGAGTTCGATGATGCCCTGGGCCGGAACATCAACATGTGAGCCGTTGGACTTGCCCGCTGCCCTTGTAAATAGTTAGTTAGTTAGTATTAGGTTTCCTTTGGTTTTTTTCTTTATTTTGGACCGCTTGGACAATGGACCACATTTTTGTATATAGTTTTTTTATTAGGTAGTAGTTTTTGGTAGGTTTCATTTCTTAAGTTGGGCTCATGGACCCTGGATTCTTCAATTGTACATAGTTTTACATTGGATTCATCTTTTTTGGTATTTTTTGTGTGTCTTTTGCTTATGTTTTCTTGATTTTCATAATTTATCGGACATGGACCATTTCTTTTGTTATTCCCATTGTTGTGTGTTTAATTTGATTTGCGTTCATGTTATCTTTAATATATATTTTTTTATACTTCCAATTGTGGTATCATCTCATTGGTTTCATGCATGTCATGATATGGGTTTTGACATTCACTTGCACCCATTGTGTGTGTGTGACGGACATGTGTTCATTTACATACTTGCCATTGGGGTTGTATCATGTAATTTGCATTTCTATGTGGGTGAATGCAATACTTGGGTGGGTCTTTGGCATGTGGAGGCTGGCCATAAGGGCCAGGGATCTAGATCGTGATGACGTGTTGACTGGGGGACATGTGTCGGGGCCTGCTGGCAGGTGCCCCTCAGTGCTGGGGGGTGGGGGTGCAAGTGAACATGAGTGGGGGCCTGCTGGCAGGTGCCCCGCACTGCTGGGGGGTGGGTGTGCAAGGGGACATGAGTGGGGGCCTGCTGGCAGGTGCCCCGCACTGCTGGGGGGTGGGTGTGCAAGGGTACATGAGTGGGGGCCTGCTGGCAGGTGCCCCGCACTGCTGGGGGGTGGGTGTGCAAGGGGACATGAGTGGGGGCCTGCTGGCTGGTGCCCCGCACTGCTGGGGGGTGGGTGTGCAAGGGGGTAGTGCGTTGGTGATCACTAGTGCAAGGTGACATGTGGCTTGGCTGGGGGGGCATGCCCATGGTGGATGGGCTGCCTGCGGCACATGACCAGGGGTGCAGGGTAGTCCCCTGTGGTGTGGTCTGCCTGCAGGGGCCGTGGAGGGTATAGAGGGAACACCTGGGAGGACCCACACTGCCAATTCACGTGTAGGACTCCCCTGCACCCCCGAAATACACGTACCCCACTCGCACAGGGCCTATCGCATGTGAAACTTGCCCGCACCCCTGTAATACACGTACCCCGCTGAAATCGCGTGTAAAATTTCCCCGCACTCCAGAAATACACGTACCCTGCTGAAATCGCGTGTAGAACTTCCCGCGCACCCCTGTAATACACGTACCCTGCTGAAATCGCGTGTAAAACTTCCCTGCACCCCAGAAATACACATACCCTGCTGAAATCGCGTGTGGAACTTCCCGCGCACCCCAGAAATACACATACCCTGCTGTAATCGCATGTAAAACTTCCCGCGCACCCCTGTAATGCAGGTACCCTGCTGAAATTGCGTGTTAAACTTCCCCGCACCCCAGAAATACACGTACCCTGCTGAAATCGCGTGTGGAACTTCCTGTGCACCCCTGCAATACACGTACCCTGCTGAAATTGCATGTTAAACTTCCCCGCAACCCAGAAATACACGTACCCTGCTGAAATCGCGTGTTAAACTTCCCTGCAACCCAATAATACATGTACCCTGCTGAAATCGCGTGTGGAACTTCCCGCGCATCCCTGTAATACACGTACCCTGCTGAAATCGCGTGTAGAACTTCCCCGCACCCCAGAAATACACGTACCCTGCTGAAATTGCATGTGGAACGTCCCGCGCACCCCTCTAATACACGTACCCTGCTGTAATCGTGTGTTAAACTTCCCCACACCCCAGAAATACACGTAGCCTGCTGAAATCGCGTGTGGAACTTCCCACGCACCCCTGTAATACACGTACCCTGCTGAAATCGCATGTAAATCTTCCCCGCACTCCAGAAATACACATACCCTGCTGAAATCGCGTGTGGAACTTCCCGCGCACCCCAGTAATACACGTTCCCCGCTCGGCGTTTGCTGTTTGCCAGCCCTGTATACTGGTCCAGGGTTAGCGCAGCCCTTTGCGCTGAATTGGGGATTTTGATGGCTTTTCCTTGCGCGAGGGTGTTCTTGGGGGCGTACCTGGCGCTACTGCAGGGTTTCTGCACCACTCTGCGCCACGGCTGCTTTTGGAGGCTAAAATCCATGAATACGCTGTGCACGGAAATCGATTTTAGCGCACGCGGCTGGCGCAGACATTCGCACGGGAACACTGTGTGCCAGCCGCGTGCGCCACTTTTGTGTGAATTTCTATGAATTACCCAATCAGAAGTGACAGTGCGTAAAGCAGAGGAAGAATTGTGCAAGTCAGACCAAATTAAGGAGGGCTTATGCTCAATGGGAGATGCTGAGACATGGGCAGCAGGAGAGGTACTATTGCACAAGAGAGCAAATAAGGATTTGCAAGTAGAAACTAAGGACCCAGAACCGCAGGGCATAGAGTGTGGGACAGATGAAACAGGATGTAAGACAGAGCCAGAGGCAGGAGAGGAGATTTGGGAATCGAAGAGGACCGGGAAGAAAGAACTGGGAGGTAGCTGAGAGCAGTGGCACTGGTTAGGGGGGAAATAAAGGAAGAATGCAACATAGCCAAAAGTAAAGAAGGAAGTTCCCACTAATATAGAAGAGAGTAGGCAGATCAGAATATGTGCCATGCCCACATATGGGCAAGAATAATTTGATGAAGAAGCTGCCTTCTCTTACTGGAGATGCTGGCAAATGGACTAGTGCAGTAGAAAAGCATACAGCAGGGGCTACTTTAGCAGCTGTGGACATGGAAAGCGTACTCGCCAGCATCATTTGAGATCATACAAACACAATATGGGAGCACGCAGGTTACCCAGAGTGATATTAGAGAGTGATGTACATGACAGTGCTCCATATCTGTAACACCCGTGCATGAGATGCATTGAGGCGGGCGTACCCTGACATACCTGATGCGGGAGCTATAATGGGATGAACAATGACACATAAAGAAGACCCTGCATTGTATATTCAGTTCATTCAGGAGATGTGGAAAGAGGAGACAAGGGAAACATGGGAAGTCAATATACCATTCTTTTACCGCGTGTTAAGGAAGGGCCTACCCACTGAAGTACAAACAGAGTTAGACAGAATTGTGGCTTTGGAAGCAAAGGCATGGGGGGAAATACAGACCCACATATTGCATTTTTGTAAGAGCTGGCATGAAAGTGAAAGAGCAGCTGATAAGAAATCACAGCGAGCAGAAGTGTTTAGCAGATGCTAAACACAATTCAGTATGGAGGGAACAGTAGTAACAAACCTCACAGACACACAACAGCAGTCTGGACAAGCACAAGACTGGGGGAATGCACTGGGGGAATAACATAGACGAGACACAGACACTTGTCTAGGGATTTCCCCAGCAGTCCTCCCTATGCAATGTCATCCAGGAGCATTCCCAGCTCCATATTACACACAAGGGACACCAGAGGGATTGTATACCCCACAGCAGGTTACAGCCTCCATGCCAATGTATGCACCTGGGTCTGCCCAGCATCAGAATGTGGGACACATTCAAATGCTTGCTCCAATACAAGGACAACCCATACAGTTACCCACTTGTAATCCAATTCGAAACATTGCATAGCAAGCTCCAACACAGGCAACTTCAGTACAATGGGAACAAAATGCACTACCATGGGGAACACTTACACATTACTCTGGAACCAGCATTATAAGCAGCACTACTTTCCCCCTTCCTGGAAACAACACCTATACACAATAGGACAACCCACAGCACACCTTGATGTGCCCAGTTCTTTCAATCACTCCAAATGCAGAGAGGGAACCCAAAGTAGGGGTGAAGATAGGGAACAGAATGTTCACCTTTATGGTAGACAAAGGAGCCACCCGATCCTTTATTAAGGGAAGGGCAGTTCCCATAAACTGGCAACAGCATGAATACTCAAGGCTTTACTGGGGCAATTGTAAGGGTTCCTTTCACAGAATAACTACTTCTCACCATATGAAATCAAGAGATAGTTGCACCATTACGGTACATTACTGATATACCAGTAAATCTATTAGGGAAGAACCTCCTTAAAAAGCTCAACATTACCATTTCCTTCACTGGCACAGGAATTGTGTGTTCAACACCAGGCATGCATTACAAGATAGTAGTCATAGTGCTACAAGCACGGTGCAGCACCAACACATCTGAGTACTGACATTGCATGAAGCACTCTTCTCATATGCAGTTACCACCTTAATTGGCTGTTTACCAGAAATGCAGAACGTGATATTTTGCTTGCCAGAATAATTTATATTCAGGCTGCAGAACCACATGAGGAAGCCCCACAAACGAGATTCACCTTACACATTGATGCAGTAATCATGAGAAAAGACTATTGTAACAGGCACAGATGCGGAAGTGATGGAGTGGAGAAGTGTTCTATGCATAAACCCAACATTACCATTGAAAGACAGCACTGATGAACAAATCTGGACACACGTGGAGAAATAGTCTTTGAAATTGACAAACCTTGTCATTTGGTAATACAACACAAGGAAGTCCCATAAACAATAATGACAGCAACCACTACATCACCACAAGCACATGAGGACTTAGCACAACTGCCTAATCGACTTGTGGACAAGCAGCCCACGTGATGTAGGGCAACTGATTAGCATCTGCGCAGTAAAGAGCAAGCTCAAACCAGGTGCCATACTCCCTAGAGTAAAGCAATACCCATTGTCCAAAGAATCAGAAGAGGGAATATACGACACAATCAAAGCATTGCTTGGCCAAGGGATCATTGTGCCTTCAGATTCAACTTGCAACACAGCCATGTACTCATTGAAGAAAGCAAAGAGGGGATCATGGAGATTCATTCAGGATCTCCCCCCTCTAAACGACATAGTGGAAGCAGAATATCCACTAATCCCGAACCCTGCATCAATACTATGTAACATACCTGCAAATGCAGTCTAGTCTCTGTGGTACACCTCAAAAAAACATTCTTCACCATACTATTACACCCCAGCCCACAATACTTGACAGCATTTCTTACAGCTGAAAGAGATTCCGGCATACTACACTGCCCCAGGGGTAGTGTGAGCCCCCCCCCAGTGTCTTTAACAAGGTCCTCCAGGTGGACCTAGGGAACATCAACATGGACAGTGCACTACTACAATATGTAGATGGCTTGCTAGTGTGATGCACCGGAGAACAATGCAGAAAGGAGACAATACAACTCCTGACAATATTAGAAGGCAAAGTATACAAGGTCTATAGAGACAAATGACAATATTGCCAGAAAGAAATGGTATGCATGGGTCATATGATATATGTAACAGAAAGAAAGATCAGTACAGCCAGAGCCACTGCATTGTTAAACACACCAATGTACAACACAATGAGAGAGATACAGCAATTCATAGGAGTATGCAGTCATTGACACACTTGATTGTTCAATTATTTAACATATGTTAGATCCCTATTACAGGCACTTTAGGAAGCCTAGAAGACTAAGGATGCAACTATATGGACAGAGGAAATAGTAGAAAGCTTTGGAGAGTTCAGAATAGCAATCAGCAGTGACCTGAATTAGCAAAACCAGTTTACAGAAAGGAATATCTCCTACTTTCACACACAAATGAGAAGCACTGCAACAAAGATCTTCATAGAAACACAAATGTTGAGCATTTTATGGTGGCCTTCTAGACACAATAATGCAAGGACATCTTACAAGTGGAGAAGCATTCAAATCAACAGTATTCAAGGTACAGAAAGATGCCACAGTTGTCATGGGATGTCCACTAATTTTGTACATAAAGCATGCAGTATTTTCCAACCTTAAGAGAGACTAATGCACACTCATCACTCGGAACGTAAGTGGGCATGAGATACTTCTAACAAATACAGCTCTCACTATATTGAGGTGCTACACAGGTAACCCACCAACTTACATTACCAAGCCAGTAGGACCAGACAACAAATGTCATGATTGTGTATATGCAGGAGAAGCAGTTGAGTTCAGCAGGATTAGTAAAGACACCCTTGATACAGGAGAAACAGTGGTTGTGGCCAGGGCCTAGAGTCTTGGGTGCATGGCCAGAGGCCGGAGGCCATGCACCCAAGACTCTAGGCCCTGGCCACAGCCACCACAGCATAACACACCCATGC
Source organism: Ambystoma mexicanum (assembly GCF_040938575.1). NCBI lineage: Eukaryota > Metazoa > Chordata > Amphibia > Caudata > Ambystomatidae > Ambystoma > Ambystoma mexicanum. Next base: position 851,898,435 of record NC_090929.1, on the reverse strand, counting down.
AAGGGAACATTTTGACAGTGGTATGTGGGTTGCATAGGGGATATCTTTTCAAGAGTTTGTCCACTGGTTGACAGTAGTGTAATAGTATTTCTAGGAAAGTGGACATGGTGTGTGGTAGTTGGTTTGTTGGACTTTGTTCAGAATGTTGGACATAATTAACACTGGCCAGAGTGTTTGAATTGTTGAGGCTGTATGCAGTTCTTTGCATGGTATGGGAACATTTAGCAGACATTGTTTTTTTTCATTCTCTGTGATAAAAGAAAAGATCACATGTTAGGGTAGGTAGTTTGTAATGAGTTATTGCATTGCATAGCAGACATTTCTGTACTTTGTGGACCCTCATAGTTAGTACTTTACAAGTACTATGCTTCAAGCCAGTGTACTGTGCAATGTGCTCAGTTCCTGTGTTTGTTTGTATAATCATTGGGTTAGGAGCAAAAAAAAGCCATGCAGGATTAAAATAAACTTTCTACATTATGGTGCAGTTTTTTCGATGGTTGATTTTTCTAGGAGGAATTGAAAAGGTGTGTGGTTTTTGGTTTGGAAGTGGTGGTACTATTGTTGCAGCTAGATACCAGTTGGTGAATTCTAATTGTTTATTTCTTGTTGCATTTTAGCAGTATTCATTTATCTGTTTGGTGGTTGATCTTTTGTAAGTACTATGGTATTGCTCAGTAGTGTTGCAGAATGTTGGGGCAGTTAGATACCTATTGGCACATTCTAACTGTTTATAGTTTTGATGATGTTGAGGGTATTTTTATCCGTAATAAGTGTTGCAGGGTTTCCTCAGAATAATGTATATTGCAGTATTCTGGTTGTAGTTAGATACCAGTTGGCGTACTCTAACTGTTTACAGTTTTTCAATTCTGCAGGGTATGTTTTCAAGCATGTGTTCTCTTGATGATGGATGTATTTCTATTCGTTTGTGGATGTAAAAACATTTTGTAAATGCTCATACTCAGATTAGTGAATACATTTTGGCTTTAAGAAAACTAAGTAAGCGTTTACAAGATTTGCTGGTAATCTCTGTTTTAGAGTAATAGAAGTTTCATTACATTAGAACTTTTTGATGTATGCAGTATAGTGACCTGCATTGGTTTTGGCTCCAGCGTAGTAGATCATGCCTACTGTTGTGAAGGTTTTCTTGCCAAGTGATACTTGTCCATGTGTGAATCCAGTCAGCTTGCAGTTGTTTTTGGTACCATCTGCATTGTAACGCAAAAGCATTACTATTATGTATTCACTATGTGACTGTATATTTAAGATGGAACGATTATCGGATTTGCAAGTAGTACATAATATACCATGTTTTGCATTTTGTACAAGCTGCTGAAATGGAATGGATTCACACTTAGGTATGGATACATAGACAAAGCGTTAATTAGGGACTTGTTCCTGTGCCTCATGGCTACCGAGAGTGCATGAATGATTCAACATGTATGAAATCTGGAAGATTTCATTTATAGGTATGTTTTTGTTTTCCAGTACCTTTAGTAAGTAGATTAAACATTCTTGTGGATCTTCTTGTGTGTTTATAGTGAATCTCACAATTCCAGCACAGTAGTCAAATTCCTGCCTTATTCCAAAATTGTTTGTTGCATTTCTGTGAAGGACTAACGTATGCAAATATAATTGGTCTCTCCCGTTTAACTAAATGTTTTCAACAATTGGTGGCCATTGCAATACAATATTGATTGCTACATTTGCATAGCAATTTACACCAGTTGTATTGGAAAATGTGAATGGACCAGACAGTTCTGTGTCCACGTCATTTGATGGAAGTTCACATTTTTTCTTTGAAGAGGTAATTGGTTTTGTTTGTGCAGTTTGGTATGCATGTTTCTTTTCAGTAGATCCTGCTTTGGTTGTGGTAATTGATGAAGTACCAGCTGCTTTTAATTTCTTTGGAGGTATTATTTTGAGATCCTGGATAGGTTGAGTCTGCACTAGTTTTCTTTTACAAAGTTTTACTTTAGGTTTTGAGACAGGGTGCAGAGAGTGTACATAGTCTATTGTACTCTACAATGCAAGGAATACCAGCTTTTACTTTACTTGCATCAAAATCTACTAAAATTGTCCTTCAAGTGTACGTAGGCATGACAGTGCTACGTAGCTCATGCCTTCTTTAAACACTGTGCTGTCAATATCTATCAATGCTTGATCTCGGGTAAGACCTTGTGATTTATGAATGGTGAATGTGTATGCCAGAGATAGAGAAAATTGTTCTCTGAGTACATACATGAAAATACATACATATATGTTTGAAAGCCAACAACTGTACCAAGTGCTTCATTAACTAGTGCTAGTTCATTAAGCAGGCATGCTGTGGCCTGTTCACACATGGGTAGTGTCATACCGTGTATGTCCAGTTTGTCTATGGAGTAAATTTGAACTATTTGGTTTCTTTTTTCAGCATTGTTTCATTGAATTGTGCACGGCTTGCAGGAGTTGGCATCAAGGACATACAGTTTACATTTTTGTGTGCTGATTGTTCCATGACATTAATAGCAGTTATGAGTTATGCCCATAAAGTGCATGGATGTGTCTGGTATTTAATATAGATTGTGCTTCTTTAGATAGTACACCAACTCTAATACTTTTCAAAATGTTGACGTAGGTGAGTTTGTGCCCTAAGGATTAAAAATAGGTTCACCTTTCACTGGTGTTAATTGAAGAAGATCTCTGAAACAATAATGTGTTTTCCTCCAAAGAGTTCTTTGTAATCCGGTTTGAGATCCTCTTGTAATCTGAGGTTAATCAAAGCCAGCATTAGGTTGGTGACCATGCTCACCTCATCTGTTAGGAGCATTTTCATTTATTTCAAAACTCTGCGTAGTTCCACTGCAGGTTTTGCTGGTCGTTTGTAGTAGTATCATTTATTTTGGTGTTCTACTGGAAGGAGTAGCAATCAGTGTAAAGTGACACCACCTATGGTGTAGGCAGCTAAACCTGTGGGGGCAGTTACAACAGCTGAAAGTTTGTTGTTTGTCAATTGTTGGAGGAACTTGCTGATGATTTTTATTAAGAATATTTGCCCTGAACCAGCTTCATTACTTACATATAGCAGCATAGGTTTGTAGTCTTGACAGGTACAAGTTTTAGTTTTGTGCTGCATCCCATGATCAATCTGTTTAGTTACTTCTAGGAAAATGCTACGCTGTTCATTTTTTAATAGTGATTTGAGTATAGCAAAGTCTTCTGTAGATCCTTCATACTGGCACATGGTGTTTTCTACTTCAGTCATGGCTAATTCTGCCTCATTTTCTATTAGTGGCTGTCCAAGTGGTTCTTGGCTTCCTATTAGATTAGGTTGACTGCTGTCAGGAGTGTCTATATTTAGTTGTGCCTGGAGTTCTTCTTGTTGGTTTTCATTGTCTAACATGGTTTTGTACTGTGTGTAATTTATATCTGTTATAGTGCTTTCATTTGCTTTGAAAGCATCTTCATAGGAGACATGGGTATCTAATAAATCTTCTTCTTTTCTCCATGGTTTCAAAAGTTGTGGTAGGCCCATGTAATACAGTTCTTTATGTTGAGGAGTTTTTAATGACAATTCATTACAATTTCATATGATTAATTAGGCTGTGTTTCGTAGGTTTCACTGCGCTGACTTCACAGCTTTCAACTCTGTTTCTACCATTCTTCTCATCTGGTTCTGATATTATTTTTGTATGTGAAGTTTTGGGCTATGTGGTCTATACACATGGTTTACAAAGCAGTACTCCTGTTTTGGTACTATGTGTCAAGTGAGTTCTTTTGCAAAATGCCTTGGCTTTTGGGATCATTTTTGGCTATTGTTTCTATTTCTTCATATGATTTGAGAACTCTTTTTCTGTATTTAGCAGGACCAAGGCTTAGCCATACTATGTTTTCATATTTTCCATACAAGGCATTGCCAGTTAAACAGTATGCGGCTTTTCAGTCACATTCTCTATGGGAGAGCATTTTTATGCCAAAGCTGTACACTTTCTGTGACAGTGTTTTGTCAGTTGATATGTCATCCCAGAGTTCTTTCAGCTCTGCTTTGGTTTGGCTGTGACATATTGTGCAACTGCAGTGGAATTGTCTGCAATGTACTGCACATCTGTATTTGCATTCCATAGAAGGGCAATGATTGCATTGTAATCATTGATGTACTTTGATCCTTCTGTTCTTTTTATACAGTATTTGTTCTTAGGTGATTTGCCTTTGACACTATGTCTAACTGAAGACATGAAGTTGTTCACAGCATTTGGTGTAGTATTCCCTTTGTTTTTATATTTGCACTGACAATACTTGCCACATCTGTGTCTTTGAAATTATAAAATGTGTGCATGTAGGTCGCTATGTGTAGTTTGCAAAGGGATTTCACAAGTGACATATTTCTGAATGAACTGCAAAACTGTGGCATCCCTATCCTGACCAAATTTAGAAGTAGCTTTAATCCAAAAAAGCATATGGATGCTTGGTGCTCCTCTGACTTGGTATTCTTTTCTCCAAAAGAAGTGTGGCACTTCTCCGATGGGAGGAACTGTTTTATGACAAATAAAGTGTAACATGGCAATAAAGCAATGATGGAAGTATCTTAATACATTTACAGGGTCAAGAGAGCAGAGTTCTCCTGGTGTTTTTATATCTATATTTGTTTTGTTTTTGTTTGCTATGCGTAGGAAATCGTGCATGCCTTCCCCTGCATACTCTGCTCAACTTAATGTCACTAACCATGTGGGTGGTCTAAGGTTTATTATCATACAGCGTACTTCTGCGTGTCATCGGAACCAGTATTCTTTCGTACCACACATGTTTGCTAAAAGATTAGTAATGCTTATCTGTAAAACCTCATGTTTTTCTCCACCTTTAGTAGTAAATGCGTAGCAGAAATATTTTGAACATTGGTACCTTTTTTCAATGTGTGTGCAACTCCGTAGAATAGAGTTGCTACTTCACTTTCAAAGAGAAGGTGGAATATGTATTCAATGTTTTTTTCTGAATCTAGGGTCTTCAGAATACATTTGTAAAGAGCGGTATTCTGATGCTGTTATTTGTGTGGGTCTTTCATCGTACCTTGCTCCTTTTCCAGTAGGAAAGAGTAGAGGAAAGGCTTGCGCTTCCACACTTTTTTCCCATATGCTGTTTGGAGATCCTTTGGCTTGCTGCATTTGGTAAGCATCCAGTGCATCATCCATGGTGTCTTTCGAGTGCAGTGGGTGAATTGTATAATGGTCTAAAATATTGGATGCTGCAATGGGATCTAGAAGTTGAAATTGGCCAGTTCCTGAAGAGTCTTGAATTATTTCAGTGGTTTCCCTCAGGTTTTCTTCAATTTTTATTTATTTGTAGTATTCATTGTTGTCTTTTAGATATTGCAGGGCTTCTCTAACTTTATGTAAGTCCACTAGTTGCTGACACATTTGTTTGTAATTTGTAGGTACGTCATTCACTAGGATAATCAAAGATTGATCTATTGGCTGCTGCACTCCCAGAGTGTCTACATTGTCTTTGAGATCTAATGGCAAATAAACTACTTTGCCATAAATGCCTTTCAGTAATTCAGGAGGAGGTAGTTTTGCTGTTTTTGTTGAAGGCATATGATTGCTTGAAATGGGTGCACTGTTTGAATTATAATGCTCTCATACAAGTTAAGTTGTTGCAGTGGTTTTGGCAGTAGGAATATTTCCAAGTTATTAGATATAGCATGTAAAGGTATTTGGTTGTTGTGCAGTGCAGTATCTGTAAAGTATTGAGGGGTTAGTAATTTCGTATTTGTTTTCTGCTATAATATAGAGAGCTAATTGGAACCACTCAGATTCTTCATTGTCTTCTATTTTGTACATTATTTCTACAGTTTTTGTGCTCTTTTTATAAAACGTTCTGCGGCTGTACCATGTAAAGAATGTTATTTAAATGTCCCAGTGCTAAAGCAGGACTTTTTGCATTTGTACAGTTTATAAACAAATTTCTTACAGTTGAATGGTGTGTTGCTAACATTTTGATATGGTGGAAGGTGCTTTTGCAAGTAGGTCCAGAAATGCAGGCTAATGAATGTCCTCGTAGTCCTGTGTATATGTGCACTGGACAGGAGTCCATAGTTTGTGAAAGTTTTATTTTTATTTTGTCTTTGCCTTTCACATGCTGATTGAGGAACTGGCGTAAAGATGTGAAAGATTTTTTGCATACGTTACACATTGATGTGCATGGCCATTTGTATTCTGGACGTATTGGTTTATTGGAATGGAGAGTTGATGCTAAGTTTGCTGGGGATATTTTTGTGAGCAGTGTTTCTTGTTCCATGATGGTATTGTTAACCTTTTCATACCTTTGCCCACTGCTATGTATGGCAATTGGGTTTGTTTGCTTTTGATTGTATGCTTCTTCATTGAAATATGGCTCTGTGCTGGTGGTGTGACCCCACTCACCTGCACAGATGTTTGCAAAGCTATCTTGGATGGCACTGTCTAAGAGAGCTTCCAGGATTCGTTTTCTGCGGTAGGTTTTAAGGGTTGAGCATGATTTTTCAGCTGTGTTTATAAGGTTCTGAAGGACGCTGTGGTTTAACCTTTTTTGTAAAGTATTTCTTTTGATATGCTTACTAGTGGCTAAATCATTTATAGGTGCAGTGTTAGCACTGGTGGTAGTTGCAGTCTTCTTAATGCATTTCTGTTTAGTTTTACATTTTGAAAGAGGAGTCAAAGTTACTTTCCTGCAAGCTGTTTTAGTTTGACTTAGTGACTGTAATTGCTGTTTTGTTCGAACTTTTTGTATACATTTTGCTATAGATGAATGCCTATTTTGAACACTTTTAGTTTGATTTGCTCTATATATGCATTGCTTTCTACAGAGTTGCTGTTTGGTAGGCATTCTTTGGTGTCTATTGGAGAAAAAAGAAAGTGTGTGTTGGGAGGTTGAGCAATGTATGGGTGCACTGTGCATGAGTGTCTGAGTATGAATGTAAGCATAAATGTAGAGGTGTGTGATTGTGAAATGGGCTGTTACTTCAGGTTGGAAAGGATGTACTTGTATCTGTGTTTTACTATGCTGGCGTTCAGATTAAATACAAAGTGTGCACCTGCTGAGGTGCATTCAGTAATACTGACTCTGCTACTGTAGGGTTGATACAATTGTTTGTTCTGCAATATTAGATCACTACACTATTTGAGTAACAATAAGAATACTACAACAGTATAGCACTTACTTAGTTTGATGCAAAGAGGAGGTTTCTTCTGAGTTCTGTTTTGTACTTGAGACACTACTGGCTTTCAGGAGTATGGTGTTCACTGCAATTGTGAAATAAGGAAGTTAGTACATATGCATGTTAGTGGCAGAGTAATTTCACTTGAAGAATAGATTAGTTACACTTGCAGAAGGGTTTCTTTGTAGAAAGAGGTACTGTATGTGTTAGATTGCACAGCTTTGTATATATATGGGGATTTTGGAGCATCAGCATCATTGCTATGGTGGTTAGTGGAGTATTTATAAGTGTGTCCTATGATATGCACTTTTGAAAGTGTATGCATTGCTGTTGCACTATCTAGTCTGGAAATGGATTAGTGGAAGTTGTAGTAGGGAGAGAAAAAAGCTTGGAAAGATGTACAGATTGAAAAGGAGAATGATTGTGTGTGTGGAATTCCATTAATTTGTCTGTGCATAGATGCTTGCTACATGAGTGGAGGAAACCTTTCAGTTATTTGATTTATTTATCCACATTTCTATTAGCACTGTTCTGAATGTACACATATATTTGTTTGGTTGTACAAGAATAGCAAGTGGCAGGCACTATGTTGAAATGCATGCAATGTATTTACTTGTAATGCTTTGGTAAGATACAAGCTGGTTTGCTGTTTTGTGTGCATTGTTGGAATTTCATAATAGTGTGTTAGGGGGAAGTGGTTGTGAAAATGACAGAAGGAAATATGAGAATAACAGTTTGTACATTAATATGAGTGATATGGGTAAATGAAAACTTGGAAAGCAGGCAGATTTGCAAGTGAACGTGATTATAAGAGATTGGAGAAATCACAGTATGCTTTTTTGCAGATTATGCAAGGTAAGTGGCAGGTACGCTGTTCAAATGTATTTATAAAAGAGTCGCAAAAGTACTGCACACACAATATTCATAGCTGTAGTTTGTGTTGATGTATGCAAATGTGGATGAATCTGGAAGGAAAAATCTTGGACAGTTTTACAGTAGTTTTTGATGTAGGTCCATTGTAATCACAGTAGATGTGTACTCAGAGTGATGAACAGTACATCTAAAGTGCTGAATTGTGATGACAGAGTTAGATGTAGAGTTCTTGGATGTTATTGTTGGTTGGTTGTGTGACTGCTTAACAGTATCCAATGAGGGAATGGTGCAGAGAGTAAAGTGGAAAGGGAAGAAGAGCTATACCTGTGTTATGGGGTCCGCGGACACCTCAGTAGTCCGCGGACAGGGCATGCCACATCCGGGACTTCTCAGCATGCCTGGCATGGAAATGGGACTAAGGAAATTGGCCAAACAGGTGTTCAGGTTGTGGTTTTCAGGAAGAGAGTGTCCTATTTTTCATTGATGTGTGTAGTGAAGATGGCTGTGGTTGGAGAAATGGAGAGAGTGAGTGTGTGGATGGTGGGAGATATTTTTATGAGAAATCTGCAGATGTATGCAGAGATATGTGGCATTTCTGGCAATCTTGGATTGGAGGGAGTGGAGGCTATGTGGTGTGATGTGACAAGGAGAAATTTGCAAGGGGTACTTACACTTTGTAAAAATATGGCGGTTTTCAACAGCCCAGATGTCTTGGTGGTTAATTGTGGAGGAACGTTTCTGGGGTATGCAAGTGCAATAACTTTGCAATAACTTTGCAGAGTGATCTGAAACTTCCTGAATGCATTAATGCACCTCTTCCCATGTGTAAAGATCATCTTTTCCCAAATACCACCTAGGGCTGCATGGATGTGTCATAGTATTTTCAATCCTCAACATGACATAGGAAGGAGTCTTCTTAACCAAGGGATATCTTCTTTTATGTGTGCTGTTGGGATGTCATCATTCCAAAATGAAAACCTTTTGGAAGATGGTGTAAGTTCTTTTGTTTTTTGTGATGGCATTACTTTGATGGAGTGTGGTGATAAAATCTTTCTTAATAATATTCAAAAATCAATCAGAAGGTTGTTGTGATGTTATGTAGATTGCATTTAGTAGTTGTAGCAGAAAAAATCTGAAAAGGTCACAATACAACAAACAAAAAATAAACAACAAAAAAAGGTTCTTTTCAGTGTCACCACCAAAGAGGAAATGTGCTACTCTGGTTGCAATTTCTGTCCTCACCCTTACACATTGCACAATATGTCCAAGGACACTGCGGTAGTCCGCAGATCGCACCTGCCACATCCAGGGATTTTGAGGCTGGCAGGCATGGAAATGGGACTGTGCAGGCCAGGGGATTGGTTAATAAGGTTTACTGGGTGTGATGTGTAAGGAGAGACTTTGGCAGAATTCTGTTTGCAGAGAGGAGAGCCAATGGCTTTGGCTGTGTCTTTCAAGAGGCAGAGTGTCTGGACTTTGGGTGACTCTTGGATAAATTGGTTGGAGGTGCATGCAGAGCACTGTGGAGTTTGAATTTGAATTCCCTCATGTAGATGTGTACTGGCATGGAGTGCGCTGAATGAAGTGGCTAGCTTTGGTTCCTCTTTGTGCCCTTTTGATGACACACCATCATCCAGACATTATTATTATACATTGTAGAGGGAACAGTTTTTGGACATATTACTTGAATCTCCTTTCAGTTTCTAATGAAAGAAGGACTTGGGAAAGTCATGGACAACTCCCAGGTAATTGTTTCTCATATTGCGCAGAGACAAATGTGGCTGCATTCTTCTTCGTTTGGTCCACAAATGGAGAAAGCAAGGTGCAATGTCAACAAGGCTGTTTGCGGTTTTTTTGAGAGAAGATGGCATGTCCTCTTTTCACAATTAAAATATTATGTTTCATAGCACAAACATTTTTCGCAGAGATAGAGTCCACCTTACTGATGCTGGGAATCAAATAGTTCTGCGAAATATAAAAAATGCATTGCAACCCTTTTGGGTAGTATAGCAATCCTTTTTCCATTAGGTGTTGGCCACGTGAACTTTTTGAAACACAAAAAAAGACCGCAAAAAGGCTCTTTACAGAGCCGCCACTTCGTCCCAGAGAAGAGTGCAATGGTTTTGATTTTTAAGAATTTTAAATGTCTGTGGACTGACCGCGGAACCTCTAAAAATACCCAGGGCCCTGCATCATTTTATTGGCTCTTCTATTTTTAAACTATGAAAGGTGGCTCTAAAAAGACCCTTTTTATTTTTGGTTTTTGTTCTTAAGTATTTTTGGGGTTTTTCAGACATGACATATAAGGAAAGGAAGCGAAGGGAAGGTAAGGGAGGGGCATCAACCACAGGGATAAGAAAGGGCAAGTGGAGAGAGGAAGATGTTGGGTGGGCCTCACTTGCGTGGGTGGCACTCTTTCTCACGCTCACGGCCAGAAGCCTCGAAAGCACTCTGAAATTGTTCTCCCCTGCAGAGTACCGCCTCGCAGTACATTCACAATACAGTGATCCTCGAAAGTTAACTGTCTACTGCGTCGCATAAGGCCTGCGAGGCTGGTTCAGCGATGCCATGTCCCACAGGAGTGTCTCTTGCAGTGGCAGGAGTAGATTTGGAGGATGTTGTAGAGGAACTCAACCTACTACTTTGTTCAAAGAGGACGACCCTGCAAAATTCCGCCTTGTGGTATGACCTTAGGTGTCGCCACATGGAAGTGGTCCCGTAGCTGTACAAACCTGGTTTGCCACGACTGGGTACCACTCCAAAAGTGGTAAAGAGCCCCCATACCCAAGATTCAAGCTGGCTGGCAGTAGTAAGTACTTCACTACCTCATCCTCATCTTCCTCTTCATTTTTCTCTACATCTCCATGCCTGTTCCCCTCTCAGGCCCTTGGGAAGGTGGTGTTAATGGAGGGGATGGGGGAGGTGCAGAAGCAGAAGCAGCAGGAGTAGCCATGGTTGCCATATGATCTGGAAAGTTTTCCAAAAGTAGTTCAGTCCAGCAGGAATAGCAATGTAGCCAACAGCAATGTGCAGCAAAGCTTTGTCCTTGTTTCAAAAGACAGAATGTGTAGCAGCTCTGGGGTGTGGCCTTTTATAGAGGTGCTGGGGAGTGCTCCGCAGACAGTCGCTCTGTCCGCAGACACTTCAAACACCAAAAAGGGCTCAAAAAGTTCCCACAAAATATCCAGATCAGTAGGGGCATAGTCTGGGACCTCAACAAAGGTTGAGGTTTCATAGAAAAACATCTTGGATTGATCAAAAAAGTGCTTTTTCAGTGTCCGAGGGCCCGGACACTGTCCGCAGTCAATGGCCTATGCTCAACGCGCGTGCAATCACATGATGACATTGTGGACATGTTCGCAAATGGGATGGCTGTCCGTAGGAAACCTATTGCACCAGATCAGTTGTACTCATGCGTATGGGTGTTCTACTGACAGGGTTTGGGTCACCGAACAAATTAAAAGTGTGACACACGTGTGGTGGACAGCTCCAGACAGGCACGAAGAGCGTGGGATGCGCATGCGCACAAGTGTCTGCCGAACAGGGCTAGGGTCCCCAAACTAATATCTCAACTTTGCAGACTTGAGGACAGGGCAGGTGTTCTAGGGACACCTCCATTTTGATTTCAGACAGACCGGACAGGTTAAGTGTCCGTAGGACACCCCATTTTGATTAATTAAAGACATCCCGGACAGACGACTTGTTCGTAGGACCACGAAGGTGGAAAGCACATGCGGGCAGGTGTCTGCCATGCAGGACTAGGGTCCCTGAACTAATTAAAGGTGTGTCACAACTTTGCAGACATGCAGACAGGTTATGTGTTCTACGGACACCTTCATTTTGATTGCAGACAATACGAACAGGATAAGTGTCTGTAGGACACCCTCATTTTGGTTAATTGCGGTCATTCCGGACAGTCGCGCTGTCCGTGGACTCGCAGACATATACAGAACAATATACATATCACTTTATTTATATACAAAAATATACAAATTACGAAAGAGAGGGGGAAGCAGAAACATATAGAGGGGAATTAGGGTTTTCTAGAGGTAGGGTGTTAGGGGAGTAAGGGATTGAGGTCTCTTTGTAACGTTTTTGGTGATGGAGAATTTTTGGGGGATGGTTGACTAGGACAGGGAGAAGGGGTACATGTGCATGTGGGGCAGTGATATTACATTTTCTCCATGATTTATCTTTGTACAAAGTCTTTTAAATCAAGGACATTGTTTAATAATTGATCAATTTTTTCTTCAAAGTGCACTAGATGATTTTCCATAGTGTCAGTTTGTTGTTCCATATGTTGTTGGAGTACTACATGATATACTCTTTTTGGAGCATTGTTGTTATTTTCTCTATGTACTGTTAAAGAACAAAATGTGTTAGGTACATGTGCAATAATCTGTATTCATTGGCTTACTTTGGAAACTGCAGTGTGTACCAGTAGTATCACTTTCTTCACTCATTTCATCCCGGGGTACATTTTCTTCAAGCCACTCCAGGGTGCTAGCCATTTCTGTGTAAAAAAAGATAAATAATTGTTTAGTGTATCCTACTAAAGAAAGTGTATAGCTATAGGAATTAATGTAGTATACTTACCAGTTTGTTTTTCAGTTTTGTTGTTAGTGCTTTGTAGGTGTGCTGTTGATATTTGCTTTGCAGTTTCTGTATAAAGCAGCAATGAGGTAATTCTGCTGGAGGCATAGGTTATTTTTGTTTTTGGTATGATTCATTATGCTGTACATCCTATAGAACTGCATTGTTGGTTTCTTAAGTATACACTTTGTACTTCTAGTTTATTTTTGTTTGTAATTAATTTTTTTGCTGCTCTTTGAACATGTTCAGTGTCTTTGTTGTATGCTACAAGAATGTAAGAAACCCCCTGAGCTTTTCGACAGTGTGGATGTTGCCCAGTTCCGTGGACAGTTGCATAGTCCGCGGACCCTATGGCTATAAGCATAGGCTAGGGGGTTCAACATGCTGTATGGTATATCTACATAAAGTAAGGGTATTGTGGTAAAAACCAATGAAATTCAGTGAAAAAACGTTGTTAAAGGAATGTTATGGTTAAGGTTTCTATTAAAAACCTATGAAATTCAGAGAAAAAACATTGTTAAAGGGACGTTATGATTACAAGTAAAACCGAAAACCCCCTGAAATTCCCAGTTATGTTAAGCTAAGCAACCAAAACTTGCGCCACCACCGTGAATTACATTTGTGATGTCATCTTTGATGTCAGGTGTATTAGTCTTAGCAGTGCACAGTGGTGGCGTGAGTTATGGTTGCTTAGCTTACCATAACTGGCGAATTTCAGGAAGTTGCTTAACCCATAGGAAGAGCACTTTTTGGGGGCTTATAAATTCACCCTCTGGACGAATGCATAGCAAACTTTGCAGAAATAGTATATGGCCCTGTCAAATTGATACTTTGTCCAGGGAGGGCAGAGTTATAGGGGGGTCCCAAAATGTGTGGTTCTTCCCATAGATGCAATAGAAAAAAAATGTGCTCATGCCCACAGCCCAAACCGTTAGACCCATTTTCACCAAATTTGCAGCAGGAGCACGCCTTGGTCCCAAAACCATGCTTTTATAAATTTAGTGTAAATTTGTCTAGTAGTTTTTTTTAAGCAACAAAAAAGTAGGTAAAAATAAATTAGTGATATCGGTGTTCGGTCCGCAGACTCGCTTTCCTGTTTGGTGCACGGACGGGCCTCCATTTGGTCAAAGGGGGGCATTTTTCAAGTGGTTAGATACCTGTTGGTGTACTCTAACTAGATTGACTTTGAAAAGTGCTATTTTTATATTATGGATGTAGTTAGATACCTATTGGTGTATTCGTTAATTGTGGTAGAGCTGAGTGACAAAATTTGGGTTGAAGGAATATTAGGTAGGCATTTGTTAAATATGCTGGTAACCTATGTTTTGAAGTAACTTAGGTATTGTTACACTCAAACCAACCACTTATTTTTTTGACACATGAAATGTAGTGCCCTGAAGTGGTTGCGGCATAGTGTGGTATAGTATACCTGCTGTTGTGAAGGTTTACTTTCCAAGCGATACTTAGCCGTGTGTGAAGCCTGTGTGTTTTTTTTTTTTTTTTGGTAACATCTGCATTGCACCTTAAAAGCATTAGTATGACATATTGGCTATTTAAGTTTATCTGTATGGTGGAACGATTGTCTGAATTGCAAAAAAGGCATAACATACCATGATTTGCATTCTGAAGAAGCTGGTGAAATGGAATGGATTCAGAATTTGTTATGGATACATCTAGAAATCTTTCATTAGAGGTGTTGTCTTGTGAAACATGGTTGCAGAGAGTACATGTATGTTTCCATGTGTATGAAATCTGAAAGATTATGGGGATGTTTTTGGTTTCCAGTGCTTGTAGTAAGTACATTAGGAATTCATGCCGATCTTCCTGTGTGTTTACGGTAAATTTTACCATTCCTGCACAGTAGTCCAATTCTTGCCGTATACCTGAGATGCTGTGAGTGTTGTCAGGATTATTTGTGCCATTTCTATGAATGATGAGCATCTGCAAAACACAAATGGTCTGAGCTGTTTAAGTAAATGTTGTGAACAATTGGTGGCAATTAAAAGAGAAGATACATGGTTACATTAGCATAACAATGTACTCCAGTTGTGTTGCTAAATTTAAATGGACCAGAGAGTTCTGTTTGTGGATCGTTTGATGGTCTTGCAGATCTTTCTGGAGAAGAGACATTTGTGTCTTTCTTTTTTGATGGACGTGCAGTTAAATTTGTACTAGACAGTTTTGCGGTTGTATTGTTTGATGCAAAAGGAGTTGGTCATTTTATTTTAGCAATGTTGTTGAAAAATATGTTATAGATTCTGTTTGTATTACTTGTCTTTTTAAAGATTTATTTTTTCAGGTACACTGTATATATCTAGATGGCGTGTATAGCACCTATAGCCTGTATTTTATGATGCAAGGAATGTCACTATTGACTTTGCATCAAAGTTAGCTAGGAAGAGACCATTGAGTGTAAGCAGAAGTGAGAGTGTAACGTAACTTATACCTTCTTTAAAGACTGTGCTGCCAATGTCAATCAATGCTTGATCTAGGGTTAGACCTTGTGATATGTGAATAGTAACACCATATGCAAGTGATAGAGAAAATTGCTCTCTGTGTACGTAAATGTCTTTGAAAAGAAGTAAACATGCTATTGTCTGTAATTATTTTTAACTTCTTGATGTGGATGTTGACAAACTGAATGTGGTTGCCATGTGCACATGTCTGGAAGCCAACAACTGTACCAATAGCTCCATTCAATAAACCTTGTTCTACGTCAAGGCTACATTTTAGAATTACTCTGCAGTTTAGACACAAAGTCAATCTTTTCTCCAATACAGCTGTGTTGGAGATACATTTTTCTAAGCTCTTTAGTCGTGCTGTTGCTTGTTGATATATAGGAAGTGTCATGCCTTGCACTTCTAGTTTGTCTGTGGAGCTGATATGCAGTATGGGTTTCATTTCTTTTTTCAACATTGTCTTGCTGAATTGAAAACAGCTTGCAAGGGTTGGATTAAGGACATGCATTTTAGATTTTGTTGAGTTGATTGTTCCATAACATCAGGAGCAGATGTGTTTCATCCATGCAGCTCATGGATTAGTCTACTATTTAAGATGGATTTAGCATATTTATTAGGCAGACCAGTTCTAATGTTTTTTAAAATGTTTGCATAGGTCAGGTCTTAGACTGACACATGTTTTTTGTGTCCTAATGTTTTGAAAATAGGTTGACCTTTTACTGCTGTTAATTGTAGAAGGGCTCCAAAAACAATAGCATGTTTTCGCCAAACAGTTCTTCACAGTTGGGTTTTATGACTTCTTGAATTTTGAGATTAATTAAAGCTAACATGAGGTTGGAAACCATGCTTATTTCATCTATCAGGAGCACTTTCATTTGTTTTAGACTTCTTCATACTTCAGTAGCAGCTTCTGCTGTTAATTTGTTGTATTCTGATTTGTTCTGGTGTTCTACGGGGAAGAGCAATAGTCGGTGTAAAGTTACACTTCCTATGTTGTAGGCAGCTAACTCGTGGGGGCTGTTATTACAGCCAAAAGCATGTTGTTTGTTAAGTTGTACAGAAATGTGCTCTTTATTTTAGTTAAGAATTTTGTACCAGAACCAGCTTCACCACTTACATACAGGAGCAGAGGATTATAATGTTTACAGCTACAGGTTTTAGTTTCATGTTTAAAACCATGTTCAATTTCTTGAGTGACTTTTAGATAAATGGTGAGTTGTTCATCATTTAGCTATGATTCGAGCAATGACAAATCTTCTTCAGATTGTCTATATTGATACATGGTATTTTCTACCTCAGTTATGGCTATTTCTGCTTCATTTAGAATGAGTGGTTCTCCACATGGTTCTTAGCTTCTTGTAGGGGAAGGTTGACTGCTTTCAGGAGTGCTTTTGTCTAGTTGAGCTTACCATTTCTTCCTCTTGTTGGCGTTCATTGTCCAACATGTGTTAGTATTGTTTGAAATTGTCATTTGTTATACTGCTTTCATGTGCTTTCAATGCAGCTTCAAATGAGTCAGTCACCTAACAATTCCTTCTCTTTTCTCCAAGGTTTAAAAAGTTGGAATAGGTCCATGTAATACACTTCTCTATGTTGTGGAGATTTAAATGATCATTTTATATAATTAATTGTACTGTGCTTGGTGAGTTTCATTAGGTGTCCTTTACAAGTTGAGACTGAATATTTGTCAGTTGTCTCATTTGGTGTCACATTGTTTTGTAGGTGTAGTTTTGGGCTATGTCATACAGACACATGATTTCCAATGCAGTACTTCTGTTTGAGTAGTATGTGTCAATCACATTGTTTTTTTAAATCATGTCTTGTCTGTTGGGATCATTTGTGGCTATCTTTTCTATGTCTTGCTAGGATATTAGTGCTCTTTTTTGGGAAGACGCTGGTCCAAGGTTCATCCAGACAATGAGTTCAGATTTGCCTTGTAAAGCTGTACCTGTTAAACGGTCTGCAGCTTCTTAGCCCCTGCATCATTCTTTATGGGAGAGCATTTTTATTCCAGAGCTGGACAATTTTTGTGATAGTGTTATGTCAGATGATATGTCATCCCAGAGGTCGTTTAGCTCTGTTTTCCCATCTTTGGTGGGATAGGGTGTGACATATCTTGCAACTGCAGTGGAATTGTCGGCAATGTATTGTATGTCTATGTTTACATTCCACAAGCGGTCAATAATTTCATTTTAATCATTGATGTACTTGGATGCTTCATCCCTTTTAATGTTGAATGTATTTTTAGGGGATTTGCCTTTTACGCTCTGTCCAACAGAAGACATCAAGCTATGTACTTGTCCTTTTTAGCAAACTGGTCTAGGGAAACTAAAACAACATTTGTTATAGTATTTGCCTTTGTTTTTATATCCAAGTCAGCAGTATTTGCCACACTTATGTTTTTTGAAGCATAAGATTTGTGTATGTAGGTCACTACCTGTGGGATCTGAAGGGATGTTGCAGATAATGTATTTTTCAATAAATTGTAAAACAGTTGCATCACTATCATGGCCAAATATAGGGGCATCTTTTATCCACAAAAGAATATGGATGTGAGATGCTCCTCTGGATTGATATTCTTTTCTACAAAAGAAGTATTGCACTTCTCTGGGAGAAGGGGTCGTTTTATTGCAGATAAAGTGCAGCATGGCAATGAAGCAATGTTGAAAGTACTTCGATACATTGACAGGGTCAAGAGAACACATTTCTGCTGGTGTTTTTATATCTTCATTTTGGTTTGCAGCGCGTAAGAAGTTGTGCAAGTCATCCCATGGGTACTGTGCACTACTTAAAGTAAAAAACCATGTGGGTGGGACTAGGTTACTTTGCATACAATTTGCATCACCGTGGCATCAGCACAAGTATTCTTTTGTACCATGCATGTTTGCCAAAATATGTGTGATACTTGACTGCAAAACTATCGTTGTCTTTTATTTTTTTAAGAAGTTGGGTTGCAGATATGTTTAAAAAAGTTGGTGCCTGTTTTTAATGTGGGTGCAACGCCATAACATAAAGTTGCTAGATCACTTTCGAAGAGGACGTGGAAATTGTATTTGAAATGTTGTCTGAATCTGGGGTCTTCAGAATAAATTATTAAAGAGCGATATCATGATGCACTCATTTGCATGGTCCTTTCATCATATCTTTCTCCTTTTCCTGTATGAAAGAGTAGAGGAAAAGAACATGTTTCTACATTTCTTTCCCATATACTCGTTGGGGATCCTTTGGCTTGACCCTTTTGATATGTTTCTAATGCATCGTCAATAGTGTCTTTGGAGTGTAGTGGGTTAATAGTATACTGATCTAAAATGTTGGCTGCAGTAACAGGAGCTACACGTTCAAATTGGCCAGTTGCTGGTGAGTCTTTAATTATTTGGGTGATTTCTCTTCTGTTTTCCTCTATGTTTATTTCTTCTTAGTATTCATTGTTTTCTTTTAGATATTTTAAGGCTTGTCTAACTTTTTTTAAGTCAACTAATTGTGGCCAAATGTTTTTGTCTTGTGTTAGCACACCATTTATAGTACAATCTTAGATTGATCTATTGGTCGTTGTACTCCTAGAGTTTGTACATTTTCTTTCAAATCTAATGGCAAATGTATTACTTTGCCAAAGATGCCCTTTAGTAACTAGGATGAAGGAAATGTTCATTTGAAGGCATCTTATAGCTTGAAATGGGTGCACTTTTTGGATTATAATGCTCTCATACAAGTTAAGTTGCTTTCGGAAGTGGGAATATTTCTACGTTACGGCATTTGGTTATTGTCAAGCTTTGTGTTGCAGTAGGTGCAAACCGTTGAGGCATCAATTATTTTGTATTTAGTTTCTGCTGTTAGATATAAAGTTAATTGGAACTATTGCAATTATTCATTTTCTTCTAGTTTGTAGGATATAGCTACTATTCTGTGCTCTTTTTATAAAACGCTCTGCGACAACAGACACATAGTTGGTCTGGTTTTTCAGCAGATGTGTTTTGAAACTTAGCTATTTATTGTTTGTATGTCTTTATTAGTGTTTATGAGATTTTCAGTAATTATTTCAGAAGTAGAATAATTTTCTAATGAGTTTTTCGGTAATGTTTTCTGCAGGTACAGAGTGTTCTAAGTCAATTTCAATCCCAAAGTATTTACGTTGGATGTGCTTGATTTCTTGAAGCAGTTCTTTGGCTATTGTATGTAGGAAAATGTTATTTACATTTTATAGTTATAGAGCAGGCCTTTTTGCATAGTATATTCGATGCACAAGAGTCTGTATTTTAGAATGGTCTTATGCTTTCATTTCTATGTGCTGGAAAGTCCTTTTGTAAGCAGTTCCTAAAATGCAGGCTAATGACTGCCCTCAATGACCAGTGCGGCTGTGTACTGGACAGGATTCCATGGTTTGTAAAGTTTTAATTCTACTTTTGTCCTTTAGTTTCACATAGTGATTGGGGAATTGTCCTAATGATTTAAAGGATTGTTGGCTTACATTACACATTGAGCTCCATGTCCATTTGTACACTGGATGGTTTCTTTGGGTAAAAGGAGCACTTGGTTCAACGTTTGTTGGGGACTTTTTTTCTATAAGGTTTTCTTTTGCCATAATGGTATCTTCCACAATTTCATACCCTTGACCATTATTCTCTATGCCAATTGTTTTTTGTTGTTCTTGTTTATAAGCTTCTTCATTGAAATATGATTCTGTGCTGCTTGTGTGAATCCAGTCACCATCCAGAAGTTTGAAATGGTCTGTATATTGACACTGCGCATGCTTAGAATTACATTTTGAATGCATTGATTAATTCCATTAGTGGTTTCCTTCTGCTTAAAATCAACATAAACAATGTTGTCTTTAGTAGAAAAGTTTTGTCAATTAGAGATTGCAGGATTAGTCTTCTGCAGTCGTTTTTAAGGCTAGATTGTGACTTTTCAGATGTTTTTATAAGATTCGGAAGAACTGTAGAGTGGAACAATTTCTGTAACATACGATTTTGAATTGCTTTAGTGTAACTACGTTAACACTGGTGGATACAGTATTAGTTTTGTTAGTAGGTCTGTTTTTCTTTGTACAAATTATTTTACTCTTAGTTTTTGCAATAGGGGACTTACCTTTTGTAGTTGTGGCTGATTTAGTTTTGTTGAGTGAGGTTACTAGCTCTTTTGTTTAAATGTTTTCTCTGCATTGCTATAGAGGAGCATGACTATATGAGGTAGTTGATATCTTATCTGCTCTATTTTTTCTACAGAGTTGCTTTTTAGTCAGCAATTTGTTGTGTCTGTTCGGGAAAAGAGAAAGTTTGGGTTGGAAAGTTGTGTAATGTATTTGCATGTATGGTGCATGGGTTTGTGGGTGTGATTGTATAGATTAATAGAGTGCTGTTTGATTGTGAGGTGGTATATAAGGTGTGTTTGGGAAGGTTGTGAGAGAAAGAGTCTGCAGGGGTCTGATGGTGTTGGGTTGGTGAGTAAGAGAGTGGTGGTGTGATGACATCTGTAGGGACATTGTGCTGTTTTGAGGAACAGAGTGGGTGTTGTATGGTGGTGTTTTGATGGGAATAGGAAGAGTGTGAATGGTGGAATATAATGGCTTACACTGATGGAAATGTTGGTTTGAAAAGAGTGGACTGGGGTAATGTATAGTGGAACTGTGCTGCTGTAAGGTCATACATATATACATGGTACATTAATGTACTTACTTTGCTGAATGTGAAGGGTATTCTATTTTCAGTTCCTGTCTTCAGTAATGTGCTTCTTTCCTGATATTGTAAAATAAAGTTAGTGGGGATATGTGGTAATGGTGAAGTACTTTTAGTAAGCAAGGTTGTTGGTGGATAGTTAAAAAAGTTTGCTTTTGGGAGCATTTTCTTCAAAGTTAAGAAATTCCTATGTGCATTTACAAAAGCGCTGTAACATTTTGCAAAAGAGAAGAAAGGTTGATGGAAAAGATTTGTAGTACACCTTTAAATGGCAGTTGGTGTGTGGAGGTTTAATAGGTTAGGAATATATGCATACTTGCCAATATGATGCATGTTTTGTTTGCGTTCTGAGACTTGTAGTTCCACTTTCCCATTATAAAAATTGGAGTAGAAGTCCCAGATTGTAGAGAAAAAATTAGGACTGCATAAGCAGCTGAAGATTGTTATGGTTTATGTTAGGAATACATGCACTGTTAATATATTAAACTGGCATACACTGACTGACAATTAATGGTGTACAATCTATTTTATTTGCTCTTACTTTATTTTATGAACACGTGACACAGTGTTGCTATAAATGCAGAAATGCATTTTTTACTTTCTTCAGAATGCTTCCAAAAAACATATTTTGAAAAGCACAACGTTTTGTATGTTTATTTAGTTCAGTCGTGTTTTTTTCTTTGCATTCTGGACTTATAGTTTGAGTTTTATAATCGGCGAAGTGGAATTGAAAGTGACCAAATGCAAAGGAAAAAATAAAGACTTAATAAGCACATATAAATTGGAATGGGTGATGTTGGGAATACAACCACCACCTTAGCAGACAAACATGAGTTGACATGTGTCCTGGTTACAAATTAGTCTGCAACAAATACTGCTTTATCATCTCCAATTTAATTTTAATTCCATCTTCTTTTACAACAACTACATAGAGTCCACCATTACCTATGTATCCTAGCATGAGCTCAGTAATCAATCTCCCTGCAACAAAAGGAGTTGCATTAGAATCAACTATATTTCTGTTTCCTATTGTAGACTCTAGCAATTCGTACTTCCAATCCCCATTTTACATGAAATACCAACCTCTATACAAGCCGCACCAAGGCTTTAACAGAATGGCATATGCATTCATATACGCCATACCTACCACCATGAATGCATTTAGGTGATTCAAATTCAAGCAAACATGGGCCAATATGCTGGTTATCTAACTGCACTTTACCACACTCAGACATCATCTGAGGCAGGAGCGAATTGAAGATCGAGTATTAGATGTAGCAGAGGGGAACATGTGCATGTCATTACTCTGCATCTTTGAGTCATTACTCTAGTGTCTAATTGTCCACTACATAGTCACGTATTAAAAATTGGAGTGGCCTTGATAGAGGCTGAGTTCTCACATCATAGAAAAGACGTTTGCCACATAGGGATCATGTCTAGCATTGACCACCTCTTTACGGTACACTTGACTTGGATTTTTTGATCAAGCATTACTGATAACCCATTGATATACTTACTAGCGGCAAGCTCCAAACAGTTTCTTAATAAGTTATTCCCATTTTCTTTGATCAGGTTCACTGAGCATGTACTTGACAATTAGTCACCACATCTGTGTATTTGACCCAGACTGCTCGTTCATTAGCAGGTTTATTACACGTTCCAACCGCTTGTGGTCTGAATTACTTTTACGAGCATAGGGATACACCTAATCAAATACACACTTTGAATGAGGCATTTTTATCACTGCAAAGCCTGCTGCATTTACTTTAATGGCTCCCAGCACATAGAGCACGCTTTCACTACATCTTCCAAGAGACTTAGCAGTGACGACCGCATGACATTGTGCATCGATGCAAGGACGAAATAGTATAAAAGATAGTTGAGGGTCCCGGCATACGTTTGTCATGGGCAACACCTGTTGTTTCTGATACAGAGACGCTGCTCGACCTTTGCTACACAGAAGGAAGCTCGATGACAGCAAGCAAGTACCATTTCTGCCCCATGAGGTGCACGGCAATAGACATCCTTAAAGGAATATATACATAGACACAGGTTTCGTTAGACAGGGTGAATGTGTATTCCCTCTGCTTAGATATACCGCGTTTGCCCTAAACTCATGACTGAACACAGATGAATGCTTACATAAGGTAAGCACCTTTATAAATAAACACTGTAATGCATATTTTGCCAGTTTGCCAAGAGGGAGAATTGGGTATTGATGTTTTAACAGTGAATACGTACTTGGATAAAGACCAAGGTAATAGACAAATAGTGTAAACTAGATGTTTGCTGGACATAACACTGTTAAAGTCAACATGCATATAGGTGATCACTATAGAATTGCTATTCTGTCTTGTATTAGTATACAGTCTGCATGTTATGAAGATTGATTAAGCAACATTTAGACTGCCATAAGCAAAATGGACTATGCAATACTTGCAGTGTTGATGATTATCTGACAGGTATGTTCTTTAAAAAAATGTTTATTTCTTTTGCTTGTGAAATACAATATTGAGATTAAGAGGAGCAGAGGTTCTAATAACCTCATGTCTGTTAATATGTTGTAAAGCCCGACCTGAAGAAGGACAGAGTGTCCTAAATGCATTGGTTTGGGCCTCTGCTGATGAACCTCGAATAAAATAATATTGATAACTTGGAAGTTTGGAAAAATGTGAAGATTATTTTTAACCTCATTAGGTTCATTGAAAGGATATAATACTATTGATTATCAATGACCTAACTTCAAAGTAGCATTAACTACACATCAGGCATCTCCAAGCTCAGTGCCGGATGTTGGGGTCCATGCATGTACTGCCAACATATTAAACTGGCAGGCACTAAGTCCCACTTAAAAATGGTCTGCAGATCTATTTTATCTGCTTTTCCTTTCTTTTGTGAAAAAGTGACACAATGCTGCTGTACATGCACAATTGCATGGTGTAACTTACATCACAGTGCTTTTAAAAAGAAAAGTTTGAAACGCAGAGCATTCTAAATGTGTGCTGCTTCATGTGAGCAGGTGTTGATGCGGCAATGCATGATATTTGCTATAGTGGTTAAAACATTGAATATGCTTGTTGAGATGCTTATTACAGGTTAAGTAGCAGGATCCCTCTATATTACAGGGCCTTAGGTAGTGGTCCTGTACTTATGGTTAAGTTGCTCAACCCATAGGAAGAACGCTTTTGGGGTCTTATAACATCCCACCCCCCCCGAACGAATCCTCATGAAACATTTCAGAAAACGTAGATATGGCCCAGTCAGATCCTGCAACATTTGGTGAGGTTTCGTCAAGAGAGGCAAAGTTATAGGGGAGTCCCAAAATGTTTGATGTTTCCCATAGACTCAATTGAAAATAAGATTTGATCACGCCTACAGCCGAAACCGATGGACGGATTTACACCAAATTTATGGAAGAAGAAGCGACTTGGTCCCAAAAACGTGCTTTTGTTTAATTTGGGGTAAATCCGTTCAGCATTTATTTTTAAATCGACAAAAAGTAGGTAAACAGAAATTAGTGATATCTGGGTTCGGTCCGCGGACTCATTTCCCTGTTCGGTCCGCGGACGGGCTTCCGATTGGTCTAAGGGGTGACTTGATGTCCGCATACATCGAACACACCCACTGATTGGTCAATAAAAAACGTGAGGAGAGTCAGATTTTTGGAAATGCCAGCCATATTGGATTCACAGACAGCGGCCGGTGTCTGCGGTCATTGCAGTAAAACATATTTTAAAAAAAAAACATTGCACTTGTCAAACTAATGAAACAATCTCTTGGGAAGTGAGGGGTGATGAGGATGGGATGGGATATGGCCTTAAAAAGCCAAACAGTCCAGGCAGTCCCGTGATGTTCACAGACAACTGAGATGTTTGGGGGCATCTATGCTTATTTGTGCATGACAGGGTTGGTGAAAAACAGTTTTTGGATGGCTTATAACTTAAGTGCCACTGAATGAAACCTGCATGAATATGTGGAATATGGTATGGTGCTGTTTTGTCTAGAGTGAACAGAATTACAGTAGGGTCCCAAAATATTGTAAAGGCTTTTAAATGTGCTTCCATTTGACAAATATGCACAAATGTTTGAAAAACGATGTTAGATCTAGATGCACATGTTTGTTTTGCTTTTGTTTGGCCATGTGGAGTGACCTGGAACCTATGGCCCCTAGATCCTAACAAAATGAGTTATTGGACTCATATAGGCAAGAAATCACCTCTTCATTGGGCCTCATTATGAGGTTGATGGTAGCCTTACTGCTTTTACCGGCAAGACTACCTCCAAACTTGCTTCTGGCACCTGTGAATTTGCAATTACTGGGCTATTGCGGCCTGGCCAGACCCGGTAATTGTCCTTTCATGGGTGCCAGGCTCGGTACATCCCCATTCCCACTTGTGCCCCATAGGGCCCAAATGTGAATGGGGAGGGTGGCAGCACCAGTAAAGGTAATAACAGAACCGTGCTCTCATCATGTTCTGCTTGTGGGTGCCGGTACGGCCACCAGGTCAGACCTGGTGGCTGAAGGGCACCCGCGAGCCGAACTCCTAGAATGGTGGTACGGTAGCAAGGGTGCCGGTAGCGATACCGGCGCCGTTGTTGCGTTATCGCCATACTTGTAATGAGGCCCATTGTCTTTGGAAGAACTGTGCTTTTTTTGTCGTGTAGGACCTCCTGCTGGTGGTGGTGTCACTTGGGGGAGGAGAGGTGTCAATAGCTGATGCCCTTTTTAAGATGAAAAAGAGTTTTGCTACTCTGTACTAGATGGTAATGGGTAATGAGTAAGAATATGTGCAGGAGCTGTGCAAGAGATATATTTTGAGCTTGAAAGTTCGTGGATCTGTAGAAATCCCAAAGTGCAGACACGTTTGTGGACAAGTCATCATGCCTTGTGCAAGCGTGTGGTCACGTGACACAGTTCGGAAGATCCGCAATGACGTCAGACATTTGCGAATGTCGACAGACAAAGAAACAGTGGAAAAAGTTGCAGAAAGTGTACAAAAGTGTTCAAAATTATGCTAGAAGGTGGGAAATGGCAGAGGTTCAAGGTGAAACTTGGTAAATTGGACAACAATATTGCTATATTTGGGTAAGTATGAAATTAGTAAATTCGGAGGAAATTAGCATGCACTGGTAAAAACCCATGAAATTCACTGAAAAAACGTTGTGAAAGGGATGTTATGGTTAAGTTGCACTAATAAAAACCTATGAAGTTCCCTGAACAAAACTTTGTTAAAGGGATGGTATGGTTAAGTTGATGAAAAGTCCCTACAAAGGATTCTGTTTATAATGTTGGTAACAAGATGTGAGGGGTGATTGGGAGACCTATCATTAACTACTTAATCTTGAAAAGAATGTACTCATCTAAACAAAACATTATATTGGAGTGTTGCTGTTAATACAGGAACCTAATTATACATAAAAATACGCAATGGCTACAGCATGCACCATAGAAGTACAATATTTATAATCTTGTAATTTTGGATAGTAAAATAACGAATTCTTCCTTATCAGAGTTAGGAGTAATGTTACAATTCAGGACTTACTACACAGTTGTGCTAGTATAACCAATACATATGACGACCCACAATGCATACAAAGCAGAGGCACAAACAGGGACACTAAAGTAAGGAAGAAAGAAACAGCGTCACTAGAAAATGTTAATAACATTTAAGTTTATCTTCATGTATACAAATACATTGTGGGCCTGATTCCCACAGTTATTAACGGTACAGGTGCTACCACCCTCCCCATTCCCATTGGGGTATGGGGATGTACCGTGCCCAGCACCCGCAAAAGGACAATTACCGGGTCCGGCCAGGCCTGAATAGCCCGATAATTGCCTATTCACGGGTGCCAGATTCACAGAGCATTTTTCTATGGAATTGCTTCATTGTAAAATGTTTCTCTGAATGAGGCCCTGTGTGTTTGAGGCCTGCTTATTGCCCCATGTATGTGCACCATGAGCTGACACCAAACCCTGAGGAAAATACATTAATATTCTGACTGTCAGTGAACAAAACCACCTGGCCTAGATATATTAGTGAACAAAAACAAGTGGCCCAGATATGTGATGTCATCAGTGATGTCACCAATGATATTTGTGATGTCATCTTTGATGTCCTGGTTGTTGTCTAAGCAGTGCACGGTGGTGATGAGAGTTATGGTTGCTTGGCTTACCATAACTGGCAAATTTCTGAGGTTTATTGGTTTTACTTGTAACCATAACATCCCTTCAACAAAGTGTTTTCATTGAATTTCTGAGGTTATTATTAGTGCAACTTAACTATAACGTCCCCTGTTAACAACATTTTTTCAGTGAATTACATGGCCTGTGGTAGCAGCCATGTAGCTATGGTTAAATTGCTAAACCCATAGGTGCAAAAAAGTACATGGCCCACTCTGGATTTTTTTGCAAAATTTGGTGAGGTTTGGTCCTGGGTGGGCAAAGTTATAGGGGGGTCAAAACATTTTTGGGCCAGTTAGATACCTCTTGGCGTATTCTAAATGTGTATTTCTTGTTTCATGGTATTCATCTATCTGTTGGTTTGTTGCAGACTTTTGGGGCAGTTAGATACCTGTTGGCGTATTCTAACTGTTAATTTCCTGTTTCATTTTAATGGTATTCATTTATCTGTTTGCATGTTGCAGAATCTTGGGGCAGTTAGATACCTGTTGGTGTATTCTAACTGTTTATTTCTTGTTTCATTTTAGTGGTATTCATGTATTTGTTTGCTTATTGCAGAATCTTGGGGCAGTTCGATACCTGTTGGCGTAAAGTTTTGAAGTTGAAGTTTTGTGTTATGTTTGTACTCAGATTAGTTATTACATTTTGGTTTTAAGAATATTAAGTAAGCCTTTACAAGATTTGCTGGTACTCTCTGTTTTAGAGTAATGGTAGTATCATTACATTCAAACCATCCACCATTCTTTTTGATATATTCAGTGTAGTGACCTGCATTGGCTGTGGCTCCTGCGTGGTAGATTATACCTATTGTTGTGAAGGTTTTCTTACCAACGGATACTTGACCATGTGTGAATCCAGTCAGCTTGCAGGTGTTTTAGGTACCATCTGCATTGTAACATAAAAGCATTACTATTACATATTTACTATGTGTCTGTATTATTAAGGTGGAGTGATTATCAGAATTGCAGGTAGTACACTATCTGCTATGGTTTGTATTTTGTACACATTGTTGAAATGGAATGGATTCACAGTTAGGTATGGATACATATACAAAGTGTTCATTAGGAACTTCTTCTTGTGCTACATGGCTGCAAAGAGTGCATGTATTTTTCAACATGTATGAAATCTGGAAGATTTCATATATAGGTATGTTTGTGTTTTCTAGCACTTGTAGTAAGTACATTAGAAATTCTTGTGGATCTTCTTGTGTGTTTATAGTGAATATGACCATTCCAGCACAGTAGTCCATTTCTTTCCTTATTCTAGAAACACTCTAAGTGTTGTTAGGATTGTTGGTTGCATTTCTGTGAAGGACTAACATTTGTAAACACAATTGGTCTGTCCTAAATGTTGTCAATAATTGGTTGCAATTGGAATAGAATATTTATTGCTACATTTGTGTAGCAATTTTCACCAGTTGTATTTGAAAATTGTAATGGACCTGACAGTTCTGAGTCCAAGTCGTTTGTTCGAAGTGTGCGTTGTTTCTTTGAAGAGGTAGTTGTGTTAGTTTGAGCAGTAGATTTTTCTTTGGTTGTGGTCCTTGATGAACTATTAGCTTCTTTTACTTTCTTTGGAGGAATTGCTCTGAGATCCTGTATAGTTTGAGTCTGAAGTAGCTTTTCTTTTACAACATTTTGCTTTTTGTGGAACAGGATAGGTTTTTAAATGGGGGTGTAGAGTGAACGCAGTCTATTGTATTCTAGAATGCAAGGAATATCAGCATTTACTTTACTTGCATCAAAGTTGATTAGAAATAGTCTGTCAAGCGTAAGTAAGCATGATAGTGCTTCATAGCTCATGCCTTCTTTAAAGACTGTGCTACCAATATCTTTCAATGCTTTATCTAGGGTAAGACCTTGTGATTTTTGAATGGTGACTGCACATGCTAGAGTTAGAGAAAATTGTTCTCTGCGTACATACATGTCTTTGAAAAGAAGGAAGTGGGCTGTTGAGCGCCCTATCCTTTTAACTTCTGGCAGTTTGTCAAAGAGAATATTGACAAACTGAATGTTGTTGTCACGTGGGTATGTATGAAAGCCAACAACTGTACCAAGTGCTCCATTACTAGTCCTTGGTCCACATCAAGGTTACATTTAAGCATTGCTCTAAAGTTTAAAGATAATTTTAATATTTTCTCCTAACCAGCTGTGTTAGAGATAGAGTTTTCGAAGGTATTTAGCCTTGTTGTGGCTTGTTGACACATGGGTAGTGTCATACCATGTATGTCCAGTTTGTCGGTTGAGCAAATTTGAACTATTGGTTGCATTCCTTTTTGTAACATTGTTTCATAAAATTTTGAACAGCTTGCAATAGTTGGCATCAAGGACATAAAATTGACATTTTTGTATGTGAATTGTTCCATGACATCAGTAGCACATGAGTTATGGCTGTAGAGTGCATGGATATGCCTGGTTTTTAACATAGATTGTGCTTCTTGAGATAGTACACCAACACTAATACTTTTTAAAATGTTGGCATATGTGAGGTCTGCAGACTGACGCATATTTTCAGTTAATTCTCTGTACTGGAAATGTTGCCAAAGGTTGACATTTCCTATGCTGCCAAGAGTTTTACAGAATAGTCTGTGCCCTAAAGTTTTAAAAATAGGTTGATCTTTAACTGGTGTTAATTGAAGAAGATCTCTGAAAACTATAATGTGTTTTCCTTCAAAGAGTTCTTCATAGTCTGTTTTCAAAACCTTTTGTAATCTAAGATGAATGAAGGCTAACATTAGATTGGAAACCATGCTTACCTCATCTATTAGCAACATTTTCATTTGTTTGAAAACTCTGCGTAGTTCCATTGCAGCTCCTGGAGAAAGTTTGTAATAGTCAATTTGTTTTGGTGTTCTACTGGAAGGAGTGATTTTGATTAAGAACGTTTAGCCTGAATCAGCTTGACCACTCATGTATAGCAGTATAAGTTTGTAGTCTTGCCAGGTACAATCTTTACTTTCATGTTCAACACCATGTTCAATTTGTTTTGTTACTTCTTGGAAAATGCTATGCTGCTCATTGTTTAGTTGTGATGTTAGTACAGCAAAGTCTTCTGTAGATTGCTCATACTGACATATGGTGTTTTCTACTTTTGTCATGGCTAATTCTGCCTCATTTGCTATTAGTGGCTGTCCAAGTGGTTCTTGGCTTCCTGTTACAGAAGGTTGACTACTGTCTGGAGTGTCCACATCTAGTTGGGCCTGGAGCTCTTCTTTGTGTTGCTGATCATTGTGCAACATTGTTTTTTACTGTATAAAGTTTACGTCTGTTATAGTGCTTTCATTAGCTTTGAAAGTGTCTTCATAGGATTCATAGGTACCTTGTAAATCTTCTTCTTTTCTCCATGGTTTAAAAAGTTGTCGCACGGACATGTAATAAAGTTCTTTATGTTGAGGAGTTTTTAATGACTATTTGATATGATTAATTGAGGTTCGTTTGGTAAGTTTCACTAAACTGCCTTCACAATTTGCCACTCTGTATCTACCTTTCTTTTCATCTGGTTTAATATTCATTTTGTATGTCAAGTTTCGGGCTATGTGGTATAGACACATGGTTTCCAAAATCGTATTTCTGTTTGGGTAATATGTGTCTAGTAAATTGTTTGTCAAAATGTCTTGGCTGTTGGGATCATTTTTGGCTATTGTTTCTATGTCTTCATATGATTTGAGATTTCTTTTTCTAGATTTAGCAAGACCAAGACTTAGCCATACTATATTTTCAGATTTTCCATACAAGGCAATATCGGTTAAACAGTCTACAGCTTCATAGCAGCCATATTCTCTATGGGAGAGCATTTTTATGCCTAAACTCTACAATTTCTGTGATAGTGTTTTGTCAGATGACATGTCATCATAGAGGTCTTGAAGCTCTGTTTTTTCTGCTTTGGTTAAGTAGGTTGTGACATATTGTGCAACTGCAGTGGAATTGTCTGCAATGCACTGCACATCTATATTTGCATTCCATAGGAGAGCAATGATTGCATTGTAATCATTGATGTATTTTGATTCTTCTGTTCCTTTTATGTAATATGTGTTCTTAGGTGATTTACCTTTGACACCATGTCTAACTGAAGACATGAATATGTTTACTTGACCTGTTGTTGCAAGTGGTCTAGGGAAACCAAAGCGGCATTTGGTGTAGTATTTCCCTTTGTTTTTATATTTGCAACAACAATACTTCCGACATTTGTTTCTTTGAAAATTGTAAAATTTGTGCATGAAGGTCACTATGGGAGTCATTCCGAGTTTGGAGGCAGCCATGGTGCTATTAGCACCATGGCTGCCTCCAAACTCAGGTCCGGGTCCGGGTATGCAGAATGGGTACTTACCGGGACATTCCGACCTATGCGGATCCGGTAAATCCCCATGCCAAATACCATTCCCCATTCCCATTCGAGGCCCAATAGGGCTCAATGGGAATTGGGAAGGCGCTAATAACGGGCCCGCAAATTCCGAGCCCGTTATTAGCTACAAGGTCCCTTAACGGGTCCCACTAAGAACGGCTGGTCAGACCAGCCGTTCCTGGTGGGACCCGCTAAGGGACCTCAGAATAGGGCAGTAGAGGGTTACCGGCACCGGCATCCATACCGGTGCCGGTAACCCCTTACCACCCAACTCGGAATTACCCCCTATGCGTTGTTTGTGAAGGGATTTCACAAGTGACATATTTTTGGATGAATTGCAAAACAGTGGCATCACTGTCCTGACCAAATTTAGGAGCATCTTTAATCCACAAAAGCATGTGGATGTGTGGTGCTCCTCTGGCTTGGTATTATTTTCTCCAAAAGAAGTTCTGAACTTCTCCAAGGGGAGGAACAATTTCATTACAAATGAAGTATAGCATAGCAATGAAGCAATGATGGAAATATCTTGATACATTTACAGGATCTAGAGAGCAGAGTTCTGCTGGTGTTTTTATATCTATCTTTGTTTTGTTTTTGTTTGCTATGCGTAGGAAATCATGTGAATCTTCCCATGAATATTCTGCACAACTTAATGTTACAAACCAAGTGGGTGGGCCAAGGTTTCTTATCATACAGCGAACATCGCCATGACTTCGGAACCAGTATTCTTTTGTACCACGCATGTTTGCTAAAAGATTTGTAATGCTTGACTGTAAATCCTCATCTTTTTCTTGCACTTTTTTTTAGTAATAGTGTAGCTGACATATTTTGAAAATGGGTACCTCATTTCAATATGTGTGAAACTCTGTAGCATAGAGTTGCTCATTCACTTTCAAAGAGAATCTGGAATATGTATTCCATGTTTTGTATGAATCTGGGGTCTTCAGAATACATTTGTAAAGAGCGGTATTCTTATGCTTTTATTTGTGTTGTTCTATCATCGTACCTTCCTCCTTTCCCAGTAGGAAAGAGTAGAGGAAAGGCACGTGTTTCTACACATTTTTCACATATGCTGATTGGAGATCCTTTGGCTTGTCGCATTTGGTATGTTTACAGTGCATCATCTATGGTGTCTTTAGAGTGTAATAGGCGAATTGTATAATGTTCTAAAATATTGTATTCTGTAGCAGGATCTAGAAGTTGAAATTGACTAGTTTCTGAAGAGTCTTGAATTATTTCAGTGGTTTCCTTCAGGCTTTCTTCAATATTAATTTCTTTGTAGTATTCATTGTTGTCTTTTAGATATTGCA
Organism: Ambystoma mexicanum; assembly: GCF_040938575.1. Lineage (NCBI taxonomy): Eukaryota > Metazoa > Chordata > Amphibia > Caudata > Ambystomatidae > Ambystoma > Ambystoma mexicanum. The sequence goes on along the minus strand of NC_090929.1, from coordinate 851,865,835 downwards.
GGGCTTTTCTAACTTTATATAAGTCCACAAGTTGTTGCCAATTGTGTTTGTCTTGTGTAGGTACACCATTTACTAAGATAATTAAAGATTGATCTATTTGACGTTGCACTCCCAGAGTGTGTACATTTTCTTTGAGATCTAATGGTAAATAAACTACTTTGTCAGAAATGCCTTTCACTAATTAAGAGGGAGGTAATTTTGCTGTTTTTGGTTGAAGGGATATGATTGCTTCATTCAAAGTTATTTTTGATAGTACCTGAAGGTGTTTGGTTGTTGTCAAGTTTTGCAGTGCAGTAACTGCAAAGTATTAAGGGGTCAGTCATTTGATATTTGATTTCTGCTATAAGATAGCGAGCTAATTGGAGCTACTTGGAATCTTCATTGTCTTCTATTTTGTATGTCTTCTATTTTGTATGTTATGTCTACAGTTTTTGTGCTATTTTTATAAACAGGTGTAGTAAACAGGTATACCTGTGCAAACAGGTATAGTGTCCTTAGGACACCCCCATTTTGGTTAATTGCAGACATTCCGGACAACAAGTGCTGTCCACGGACACCCTAACTGCCTTTTAAAAAAAAAATAAGACGCAGAGGAACATAGGAACATCACACATAATATTTTATTATCGTATAACAAAATAAAAATGATGAAAGAGAGGGGGGAGCAGAAACTGATACAAATACAGGGGAATTAGGGATTTGTGCATGTTGGATGGTAGGGGATGAAGGGATTGAAGTCTCATCATAACGTTTTTCTTGCTGGGGAGTTTTTGGTGATAGTTGGCTGGCACATCGAGAAGGGTTAGAGGTACATGTGGGACAGTGATATTTAATTGTTTCCTTTATATGTTCCTCCACAAAGTTTTTTAAAAGAATGAAATTTGTCATTAATAGATCTATTTTTTGCTCCACACGCTGCAGATGATTTTCCAAGGTGTATGTTTCTGTATTAGTTTTAATGTCTGTATGGTCTGTTAAAAAAAAATGTTAAGTACATATAAAGTAATGGTTATTCATTGATTTATTAAGAGAAGTGTAGTGTTTACCATTAGTATCATTGTTTTCACTCATTTCATCCTGAGGAAAATATTCTTCTAGCCAATCCAAAGTACTAGACATTTCTGTGTAAAAAACAAACAAAAAAACCTTTAGTGCATCTAATACAGAACGTTTATAAATATATAAAATTAACGTAGTTTCTTTGTAAGTTTTGCTGTTACTGTTGCATATGTGTGCTGTTGATTTTTTGCTGTGCAGTTTCTGTGAAGTAATTCTGTTGGAGGCATATTTATTTTCTTTATGTTGCACATGCTATGTAATTGGTGTCTTACATATACAGTTTCCAGTTCTTATTTATTGTTGAATATAATGTATTTATGAGCTGCTTTTTAAACATATTCTGTGTTTTTATTGCATGATACAACAATGTAAGATACCCCCTGATTTTTGGATAGCATTGATGTTGACTGAGTCCGTCCTCGGACATGCGCGCAGTCCGTAGACATCAAAATTACTAGCGTGGGGGCAGGGGGTTCAGTATGTTATATGTTACATGTATTTAAACTAAGGGAATCCTACTAAACACCTATCAAATTCATGCTATCTGTATAGATTCAGTGAAAAAACTTGGTTGCAAGTAATGCCGAAAACCCCCAGAAATTCGCCAGTTATGGTAAGCTAAGCAACCATAGCTCGCGCCACCACCGTGCACTGCTAAAACTAACACCAAGGACATCAAAGATGACATCACATATGTCATTGATGACATGACTGATGACATCACATGTGTATTTAGTTTTCATGAAAAGCCTCCACAAGGTATTATCATTGACATGTTGGCAGAAAACTATTAGACATTATTGGAAGACCTATCATGACATAAATAGTTCATTAACCAAATGAATTGCTATAATCACTATTGCATTATACAGTTCTTTCCAGTACATGAACCAACTCATGTAAAAAAGTAGGCATTGTCTGCAGCATGCATCATAAAAGTGCAATATTCAAAACCTTCCCATGTTGGATAGTTAAATGATACATGCTTTAGTTTCACAGTTTTGTGTACTGTGAAACATGTAATAAGTAGCTAAGAATCCCTCACTTACTACATGATTATACTACTATACACAAAACATAAAGAGACCACAATGCATTCAAATATGAGCATATACAGGGAAAGTAAAGTAAGCAACAAAGTAGCAGTACTGCAAGAAAGTTTTTCATAACCTAACTGATTATGTTCATGTACATAATTGATTGCTGTGTTTCAGGCTCAGGAAGGCAGATGCTCTCTTACATAGTGGTACCAATCACCAAACTCAAACAACATATAGAAACAGCACCATGTACAAGAATTGCAAGGGAAAATAGAGTACATTTGCAAATTGTGTACTTATGAAGCAAACAGGACAAAGGCACAGGGAGTACACCATAACAGCATGCATCAACAACAGAAGTGACATCTGCCTTCAACAATCTTACCACACTGCTACTGTACATGGGAACAAAGAACAAACGTCCAGAGTAGGGACTGGAAAGTACTAAACCCAGAACGTCACTACAATGTAGTAAGGTCAATAAACTTTGTCTAATAAATGCACAGGTGCCGCAGTATACAATAGTACAGAAGCATAACGTGTGTTTTTTTTTAACGCAGCAATGGCAAGCACCTTGGAGTGGCTGGAAGGAAATTTCCCTCATGACGCAATGACTTACTATACTAACCCCATTGGTACTCACAGTAGTGTGAACCATAAATTATGTAATATATATTGCTGCATGTACACCAAACACATTCTCTTTTCGGTAAGAGAACACATTGCAGAGGAAAGCAAAGCAGCACAAGCAGCAACCCTTCCACAACAGCATACAGGCATAGGAAAGGAAAGAAACTCTGTGCATAGGAAAATGGACAGCCTGAAAGCCAAAGTGGAAAAATTGGTGAACAATTGTGCCGCCTTAAAGGTTGCATACTAGGGTATATATTGGACAAAATAAAACAGCACTGGCACACCCCTGCATGTGTACTCCTTCCCCATGTCAGAGCCCACCATCCTCTCAAAATCCATGTGATGGAAGACGTTATGGCGATACATTAATCTCTTCCTCCCCTCACAACCAAGTTGTGTAAATCACCATTTCCCCACAATAAGTATCACTTCTGCTACCCCTTCCCTTTCCTAATAGTGTGTATGAATGTGTACAAGTAATCGTTAATAATGAAAATGTTGCTGAGTGTATGTGTGGCATTATTTGTTTTCTAAAATGCTGTCTTGACTCAGCGGCACACAGTCCTCATTGCAATGCCTGCAATTAAGAAAAAAGTAGGTAGGTGTCCTATGGACACCGCTGCAGCCTGGCCTATCAACAATGACAATGGAGGCATCCGTATTACGCCAGCAGGCTCCGCATGTTGTCCACCACCTATGAATGTGTGTTGGAGCAGATGTTTGTTCGTTGGGCAAGTACACGCATGTGTATCAGTTCCTCTGTGCCCTGGTAACATTGTGACTGTGCAGCATATGCATCGGGAATGTTAATTAGGTGGAGGCACCCGCCCTTGAGCTACAGTTAGCTATACCGATAAACATCCCACCTGCTATAACCTATAAATAGCCAGTACCTACCAAAATGGTCGGCGCACGTGTGGTGTACTATTAGTCAGTAGAGAAGTGGCAACAGTGTGCAGAGGACACCCATGCACATGCGCACAACGTATTCCACTCAAAACGCTTCCAGCGGACAGCCATCCCAAAGGAGAACAGTGGCGCTGTCACCATGCGATCCGACCGCACAGACGCTACGCTTGGGCCCTTATTTCGGGGATACAAGCCGGACCCTTGGACAGCAGAAAAGTACAGGGTTGAGCAATGTACAGAGTGTTTTTCGTAAAGTACACACTTACAAACACTCCACAATGTGCTGTTGCACATGTATGTTTTTTTTTTTAACAATCTAGGCCTGTTTTCCGGGTGAAAGTTCTTGCAACTAATAGCAATCATAAGAGTCTGGTTGAGTACGCACAGTAATGGAAAAAATTATGAACAGCCCTTGCTCTGACCCACACCCGCAAGAGCGATAGTCCCCATTGTCCCAATTTCATGGATAGCATGATCAGAACGGCAGTTTGTGCACATGCATTTCGCCAAGGACGATGAGGTTTGTGCCCCAATGAAGCGGAAATATTCCTTCTACCCTTTCCAGTTTTTTCTTTGCAGCACACCCTTATAGCGTACTGTTAAAAAGTTGCACACGCTTCCACCAATGACATTGAAGAGCTCTTCATGTAACAGTATCAATTCTGTACAACAGTCCTCTATGTACACACCACACCCAGAAACATTGCTGCCCAATCCCTCTGGCTCCACAGTCCCATTTCCATGGCCGCCACACTGAAAATCCCTGTATGTGGCTTTTGTGCTGCATGTAGGCATGAGGGAATAAATTGCAACCAGGGCAGGGGAAGTTCGTTGTAAGGGACGGCTCTGAAAAGTGCTTTTAAAAAAGAAAATGTTTAGATGCTCCTAGAGAAACACCTTTTTTTCAGATTTTATTTGATTTTGTGTTTTCTTGTGCTCACATTATTACAGTAAACTGTTCACCACATCCTGTAAATGGGCAAACAAAACTGTATTACCAGTGGGCGACAACAAAATGCCATTTTCTTGGAAAAACTCTGCATTTCCACAACTAATGAGGTAATTGTTGCAGAAGAACATCTTCAAGAAAGTACAAAAAAGTATATTTGCGTCTGTTGATGAGATGCCTTTCTGCGTCCGGCTCAGAACAACATCCATGAGCATTGCCCCATACTCTTTGTGGTGTTATGGATGAGAAAAGCACCTTGGCAGTGGGAAAAGCCTCTTCACTACATTCAGCAATCTCCTCAGCCGACAGAACAAATCTAAGCAAGCCACATAATGCCGTAGTGGATGATGACAGTAGCAAAAGTGGGCAGGTCTTTGCAAAGTGCATGCATATCAGCGAAACTGCACTCATAGACGGTGTTCCACAATGCGTCCAATTCTTCCAAACCGAAATTGCCGTCAAAGTGTCTTTCCAGGTTATACTTGTGCAGATCTATGACAAAGGGATCACCTACAGTCAACACAATGCGTTTTGCCATGTCAGCCACCCTCACTATGCAGAGTATAATGTAAAACAGTTCGACCGCCTCTTCCTGTGAATGACACCCACAGTACCTGATTAGATAATCCCCACAGTGCCATGTCCATTGGTCAGCATGGTGAGAAGCGCAGATTGTGGCACGTGCACTTCTCAAAGTACAGCAAGGGCCGCACCCCAGTAAAGCAGGAGTAGTCCTTCTTCCCTTTCCACTATTTATTCTCCACCACTAACTCATTGAGTTACGGGTAAATAGGCACACACAATTACACCAATGCCATAAAAAACGTTAGCATTTAACACTGTCAGTTCTGCAGAACACTTCAAAGGTACCGTAAAAAATTCAGCGTACAGTTGTCCTGTCACTCAAAAGCCCATACAGTTCAAAGTTCTGTAAAAAATTGAAAGATTTGTGCAGGCACATTAATCCACATAATCACTCATCACCACAAAATGCAGGTATGAAAACTTTGTCTGCAATATGTTTACAACTGTGTTATAAGTGCCTCTGCGCACGGTTTCTGCCACTAAGCGTCCATTGCGTTCCTTAAAAGCATACTGTTTTTTTCCCACCCCCTATCATCAAGTGGCACTTCAGTGATATGGGCTTGCAATGTTTTGATTTACGCATATCAAAAATTGTAATATTGCAACAGGAACTCTCTGATTTCCTTCCGACAATGCTACAAAATGTTTTCCCCAGTAACTCTTCTCCTACATAAATCATACAAATATGCCACCAAAAGTAGCACTGCATTTATCTCAGCAACCAAATGCAAGTTCCCAAAAGGTCACTGTCTGCACAGCTGTGCTTCTGTCTAGGCTGCACTATTGCAGCAGGCTGTTTTTAAATGTACCTGCTTCTACTTTTTACGCCCTCTGCAACACATTCTGAAGAGGACTGCACAGCTTGGCCAAATGTAGTGCTCCATAAAGCATGACAACTACATCAACAGTACCGACAGAGGCCACATGTACAAAGGAGAAATATGGCACAGAAACCCCACTCATAGACTGTCCCCCAAAAAGTCCAAACTCCTTCCAACTGAAAGTTAGCAGCAAAGCCTCTTTCCACAGCATACCTGTGCAGACGTTGCACAAAGGTATCACCCACGATCAGCACTCTGCATCTCTCCATCTGTGCCAACCTCACTGCATCGAGTATTGGAGAAAAATATCACTGCCCATTCCTGTCAACCACACCCTCGACACCTGATTGCCTAATTCCCACAGTTCCATTTCCATGCCAACCATTCTAAAAAGGGCAGGATGTGGCACGTGCACATTCCCAGCTACAGTGAGGGTCGGGCCCCAGTAAAACTGGCATAGTTCTTTTTCCCTTTCCACTCCAGTCATGCATCCAAGGGGCTAGGCCCTCACCACAGAGAACAGACCATAGTACACGCTATGTTTAAATGCTCATGTAATGTGTACTGCACTCCCCATCTGCAATTGAGCCTGCCAGCTTCACTCACCAACTCACCAACTTCGAGTGCATGCAGAGTCACAACTGCATGGCTGCATTATGTTGTGGTGGTTGTGATGACGGCCTACGCTGTTGGGTGCATAGCCTAGGGCCTAGGACCTTCGGCCATGCACCCAACAGTCTAGTCCTTGCCTACATGCACCACAACATAACAGAACCATGCAGAGGTGATCATTTAGGCATGTGCCAGAATTCACAAAGGCAACATAAGTACCAGCACTTCCACCCAACCTCTGCACCATACAGCAGGAATGCAAACACACATGTTCCACTTACTGTAATTCAGAAACATATCACAGTGTTTGACACTGCTACCCACTTCCAATCACAAAGCATTGTAATCATGCCAACTAAACAACACAATCTTCACAACATTGGTCTTGCTCCCGAGCCTCTTGTACATACATAGATGCAATGCTTCATAGTGCACTGCAAAATTTACTAATCTGCAAAGTGTATACTACTCAAGCACATATAAGAACCAGTAGCACCGTAGCCTCTTTCATATGTTCATTATTCCAATAGTGCACCCAGGGGACACACTGCATGACTGGTCACTGCAGCATCTCCACCCATACACTGACAACTGTAGGATGTTTGACCAATCACCACACCCATGCAATCAACAATGTGTGCAAAGCAGCCAAACCGCACACATGCAAAGCAACAATGTGGCACCTACTTCCAACCAGTGGACATACCTTTTAATCAGTGGACATACTTTTCTGTGCAAGGGCTGCAGCTATGCATTAAAGGGGCTATGGACTTACCACACACAGCACATTAAAGTACACTGAATCGGTAAATGTGCATATCTTGTGCAATGCACTCCCCTTCTGCAAATATGCCTGCCACCACTCATCACAGAAAGACATTGCTGCTGCAACTTGCATGCCATAACGAAGGCTGTCTGCAATGACTACACAAAATTGTTGCCTGTTAAGGTAACCGCGAATTGTCGTAGTCTGCATGGATACCCCGAGCACACCACTGTCTTCTTCTATTGAAATGTATCACTTGCAGCACTTCTCACTCCCCCGTCCCTTCCATACCTTCTTCTCACCACCAAATGCTGTAAACTATGTTTTCCTGGCCCTTACGCCGCCGCACTGCCCTCAGAAACAACATGCCAGCGTTATCGAAAACTATTCATGCACAACATGTCACCGTAAACTGCAGTGCGATCACATTTTTGACCATGTGACGAACAGGGAAAAGGGACGCCAGAGCGCAGGCAGATACGACTACTTTTAGTGGCCACACAGTTACATACAAGAGGCCCAGCCATGAACACAATGCATTAGGGGCTTGGCGCACACACCACAACACTGTCCTCCGATACACCATGGTGGCGGTTCCTAAAAACTTTGAGGCACAGCACGCTTCCCTCCAGCCAACCACCAGCTGCGTCCAATGTTTGCCGACAGCACGGCATACCGCAGGCCAATGAGACTTCAGTCTTTGGAGAGAACAGGGAAATGTGTCACAGAGCCGACCCAGATATCACACATTTTTTGGGAGGTACATTTCAGTTCTTTGCAAAAAAAGATTAATTCCAGGTTTTGCAAACACACTGCGCACAGACACTAGTTAAGACCACGTTGGTATAGTAGTTTTAATTAACACTAGGGTAGCCTGACACGTGTTTCAAGCACTTGCTCTTCCACTGAGGCTACAAGGTTTTTGTACATGCAAAGTGATGTAGTACAGATAAGTTAAACAAAATCCATGTGAAGGACCCAAGGTAGCAAGGCAAACAAAAAGGTGAACAACAGAACAAATACATTAGTCATTCATGGCACAATTTAGACAAAATTGCAAAATGTTCAGTCCATAGTTCCAAGAGCCGAAATTTTAAACAATTAGGAGACAAAACAAAATAATAGATCATCCATAGACAGCGTAAATTCAATAAAGTCCATACCATATGTATATTAGGAAGCCATCAGATCAGGGAGAGGAAAAAGGAAAGGGAAAATAAATAAAGGTTTCATTAGCTTTTAAGTTCTAGGTGGGCCATACAATTAGAATTGGCTATTCAAGAAGTTTAATCTTTTACCTGCAGTGAGGTGTGAATCAGTTGCGAACTAAGGAAAGGATGAGATCCGAAAAAGACAAGTCCATTTTATGGTCATTATCAAGTATACATACTAATGCTTAAATTCATTGCGTGGAGTAAAATGGCTGTGCATTTACCCATAAGTATGGTAAGTGATTGAAGAATAAGTCTCACGGGCTCCACTGTAAATTTAAATTGTGTGGGGTATCAGACATTGTACTAATGCATAAGCAGAGCAATTAGTCATCTTGTTTTATGGAGACGCATAGCATAAAGGTACCTGTCACTTGCAGTTGCAACAACAATTATTGAAGCATTTCCGCGTTGAAGCTTAGTAAGGCAATGTTGGTTGAAAAGACGAGCGTTCATCACGAGCCCAGCAATGAAGTGAAAATAGGGAAGGACAAAACAGACGGCCCAATTAGTCAAACCTGTGCGTCTGGCTAAGTAATTAGTGCACGCGTAGACCCTCAAGGCTCTAGGGGTCTGCGCGCAAGTATGGTGCTTACAAGCGTCTCCGCTGCAAATCCGAACTGGAGCCTGCCATCCGCGGCTCCTGCTGCCAAAGTTATTGACAGTAACGTGTGCACAGCAACGTGCACCGCCGTGCGTGTGGCAAGGAACGGCCGCCATCTTGTGTGTGTGTGAAATATGAGACAGCCAATTCAAGGCGACGGCTGGTTTAGGCTTGAGTTTGAGTGCCTGGAAGTGGGTTGGAGGCCCAAGAGGGTACTTTTATAGGATTAAAAATTAATACAACACAGTTCTATATCAATTCATAAACGAGATTGATATGCAAAGAGAACAAGGGTGTGGGGTACCTAATATGGCACGTTTACATGCCTGAAGTTAAATCTCTTATAATATCTGTCGCTTCTATTGATGTGATGATAAGAAATCCGCATGGTAGCTAAGAGGGGGGGGGGCCGTGGCAGGTCGTCCGGCATCAGGATGGAGAAGGAAGTATATGAGAAGTAGTCAAACAGGGGGGCAAGTTGTGCCCCGAGGGGCAGCCTCTCCTATTGCACCTCATCTGGGCAAGTGGGCATTATAAGTTCTGTCTGAGGGGGAACTAATTTTATGGCAAACGAAGAACCACAAGCATGAAGGAAAGAGTTGAAAGAGGATACGTGAAGTCAGTTAGAGAGTGCACTTGTAGATTGCACATTGCTCATAAAAATACAGAAAATTCATGGTCCGTATTGAGGCCTTGTGTGACAGTGCGGTATTGGCAGATGAGCCGCGCTTCTAATTGTCTCAATTTGAGAACCAAATTCCCACCTCGTTGTGGTAGCGTGACCTTGGCCATCCCAGTGAATCTAATTTCTGCTTTGTTATCCATTTGATGGACTTTTTGCCAATGTACTGATAATGGATATTTAGAAACTACCTGGGAAATAGAAGCCAAGTGCTCCCTGATTCTAATTTTTAATGGCTGGATTGTACTGCCAATGTAGCACTGCCCACATACACAGAGAATACAATATACACAAAATGTGGTATTGTAATTTATATAAGAGGTGATTGTATGTGTGCCCAAATGGCCAAATTCGAGCTTGCTTGTTTCATATGCAAAGGCGCACATAGAACATTCCCCACACTTATGAAATCCACTGATACTTGCTAACTGTAGCCAAGTTGGTTTATGTTGTGGGTTGGACATAAATGAAGGTGAAAGGATGTTCTTTATATTATCCGCCTTAGTGTAGATGAAATTTGGCGAATCATCTGCCCAAGGGATAATGTCTCTATCCAGTTGGAGAATATGCTAGTGTCTCTTGACTATACTATACCAACTGGAACTTTCTGTATTGTATTTAGTGATAAATTTCAGTTTATTACTGTGAGTACTCTGAGGGAGTACTTTAGGAGTGAGTAAGTCCTCTCTCTTTAAGGATTTCACCTCCCGTTGTGCTTTATCAAGGAGGCGACTGTCATACCCTCTTGCCAGAAAACGGTTACGAATAAATGTGCATTCTGTAAGGAAGTTCTTGTTTAAGGAGCAATTGCGTCTGGCATGGATGAATTCTCCTTTGGGGATATTACACGAGACCGATTTCTTATGGCAACTGCTCGCGTGGAGTAGTGAATTGACTGAGGTGGATTTGCGATAAGTCTTAGTTACCAATTTGTTCTCAGAGATAGAGATGGTTAGATCCAAAAAGTTGATACTACTATAACTGAAGGTGTGTGTGAAGTGAATGCCCCATGTATTGGAATTAAGATAGTTCACAAAATCATTTAATGAATCACAAGAGCCCGTCCAAATCAGAATCACATCATCCATATATCTCTTCCATATGTGAATATACGGTAAGAACATAGCATTTGTGAAAACAAACAGTTGTTCATAGTGATGCATGAATATATTTGCAAGGGCGGGAGCATAGTTAGCTCCCATTGCTATGCTAATCAATTGACGGTAATAAGTGTTGTTGAACAGAAATACATTGTTAGAGAGTGCACATAATTGAAGCTCTTTGATCAATTCAATATGCTCAAAGAACGAAGCAGAATGCTCCCGAAAAATATAATCAACACTGGTGACTGCCTTGTCATGGTCGATAGAAGTATACAATGCTTTACCATCAAGCGTCACTAGTAACATGTTAGGTAGTACTGGTAATTGATCCAATATGTGTAGAATATGCATAGTATCTCGGATTAAAAGTAGGGATGGAAATTATCAAAGGTGCAAGACATTCATTGATATAAATAGAGATTGGCTCAAAAATGCCAATAGATATAAATATAGATTGGCTCAAAAATGCCACCGCCCCCACTCAAGATGGGTCTCCCTTCTGGTATTATAGTAAAGGTTTTGTGGATCTTGGGTAGGAAGTAGGCTGTGGGCATAACTGGGCCATCTACAATGAGAAATCGTTTTTCAACATATGTTAGAAGGCCTCTAGTGTGCCATCTGGCCACAAGTTGTTCACTGTTGCCCGTAGTGCGCCAATTGAATTTGATGGCAAAGTCTCATAGCAGCCGGGTGAATTCAAATGCTCGAGGCCCATGGCAGTGTAGTCCTTCTTATTCATTATTACCACATTGCCACCTTTGTCTGCCTCTTTGAAAATCAAATTGTCGTTAGATGCCAGCTTTCGCAGAGCCATTTGTTGTTTATAAGGTAGATTACGTTTGCACCCGTGCTTCTTATTGGTTGTGTCTTGCAATTTGTGTATGTCATTGATGACCGCTTGATGAAATGTGTCAATTAAGTTGTCTTTCGGAAAAGTAGGCATACATTTTGATTTACAAGAACAAGAAGGTTGGGCAAAAAAAAGCCAAGTGGAACACTGCGCTTGCAGTCTTGGTTAGTGTTAGATGGAGGGCAGCAGGTGACTGGGTTGTGTGGGTATATTGCCCATATACACCACTGTGAGGTAAAGTTGAGGAGGAGTGTTTCCAGTCTCACTGCGCCAACACATACAAATTTAAGACACTGCTTAGTTTGCAGTTTTATTAGGTGAGTATGGTACAGCCTAACACGTGTTTCGAGCAACACTGCTCTTCCTCTGAGGCTTGGATTGATTGTTGAACATACGTGATTACGTGTTGTAGTTGTACTGAAGGTACAAACCTTGTTATATTCCTCGCAATTGCGGAAAGCTACCCAGTTAATATATCCGACCCGGTGGTCCTGACTGAACGATCTATTCCCCACTAAGCAGTGTCTTAAATTTGTATGTGTTGGCGCAGTGAGACTGGAAACACTCCTCCTCTACATTTTGATTTACTTGATAATTCCTTTATTTTCAAATTTTGCTGCTGTATACTGAGATTTTGCAGTAAATCCATCACATTAACAGTTGAATCATGTTCGCATTCATCAAGAGACATGAGAACATGTGTACATATGGTATGGACTTTACTGAATGTACGCTGTCTATGGATGATCTATTATTTTGTTTTGTCTCCTAATTGTTTAAAATTTTGGCTCTTGGCACTATGGACTGAACATTTTGCAATTTTGTCTAAATTGTTCCATGAATGACTAATGTATTTGTTCTGTTGTTCACCTTTTTGTTTGCCTTGCTACCTTGGGTCCTCCACATGGATTTTGTTTAACTTGTCTGTACTACATCACTTTGCATGTACAAAAACCTTGTAGCCTCAGTGGAAGAGCAAGTGCTCGAAACACGTGTCAGGCTACCCTAGTGTTAATTAAAACTACTATACCAACGTGGTCTTAACTAGTGTCTGTGCGCAGTGTGTTTGCAAAACCTGTAATTAATCCTACTTACCTGGTGGTAGACTTGGCAAGTCCCGCCCCCTGCACTCACCTGCAGCGCTTCTCACTACACTTAAGCCTAACAGGTCCTTGCGCTGAACCTCACCGTCTCCCCCTTGCCAAATTTAGTTTTCTCTTTGCAAAAAAAGTACTTGTCCAATTTCCACCAAACACACAAAAGCACGCTTTCTGACCCAGGCCCCTGCTCCTGCCACAAATTTGGTGAAAATCCTTTCAGCCGTGCCTGTAACAGTGCTCAAATGTTTTGCCCATTCAGTCTATAGAAAAAAAACAATTTTTGGAACCCACCTATAACTGTGCGCTCCTTGCACGAAACCTCACCCAACTTGGCGAAAGAATTCAGAGCTGGCCATATACTTTTTTGCACAGTTTGGTGAGGATTCCTCCAGGGGGAGCAAAGTTATAAGCTGCCGAAAAAGTGCTCTTCCTATGGGTTTAGCAACTTAACCATAGCTACACATCGGCTACAGCGGGCTGTGTAATATACATTTGTGAAACAGTTGAAGACATTTTATTAAAAAATATAAGCATACCTGTACCATGTATTGGTTGATGCAGTTCTTGTTGAATATGGAAATAGATCTCTTGGACAGATGCACAGTAGTTTTTTATGCAGATGCTTTTCAATAACAGAAGATATGTAATCTGACAGTTCAAGTGTGCATCTGAAGTGTTGAAGTGAGGTGATAGGGTTAGGTGTATTTCTGGGGGTTTTTGATTTTATTTGTAACCTTAACGTCCCCTTAACAAAGTTTTTTCAGTGAATTTCATAGGTTTTTAAAAGTGCAACTTAACGTCCCTTTAACAAAGTTTTTACAGTAAATTTCATGGTTTTTTACCTGTGCACGCTATTTTCCTACAACTTACTAATATCATACCCCAATATAGCAACATTTCTGTGTTCACCACCGGCTTTCAAACAGTCACACATCCATTCACCAATCACTTCCAAAAACGTTTCACATAACCCTATGACCATATTAAGCTGCCACAAACAAACTGCCACTTCTACAAAATGTTCACATCTGCATTTCCCTTACTTATTGTACACAGTGCTCCTATGCCTGGATATATGCCTTCTGCAGTGAGAGAAGTACATAAATAGAAGGGGCAGTATAGATGGGCAAGTGCTCATGAGAACCCGGGAGTAAAATGCTTAGGGATGCCAAGGTGGGACGCCACTGGCAACTACTAGAGCAGAGGAGTCCTAAGTATAGGATGCATATTAACTGTAATATCCCTTCCTTCAACAATGTTTTTTCTATCAATTGAATAGGTTTTTATAAGTGAACATTTTTCATGGCGTTACATCACTGTATATAAGTTATTAATAATTCTTCTTTTAGTACATATTAAAGAATTATAAACCTCCTTTAAGAAACATTTTTTGCAACACATACTTAAGTCTGTCGTTATCAGCAGCACATTCTGGGGATGCAATTCATCATTTAATTATCTATGGCATAAGGCTCAACCATAACCCCACCCCAGCCAAACCCCCCTATTATTCACTACACCTTCCCTGCATCCTAGCTCAGCATCCACTGTACCCTAATAAAGTAACTAATGGCCAGTGCTCATGTTTTGCAGACATGGTCAGTCTCTAAATCCATTGGGCATGGTGTTTGGCTATGCTGCATTCCTCAATAAGCAAATCAGAGTACACATTTGCATTTGCTGAGGGCCAGGCCCACTACCCAGACACCAAATGTATATCACCAGTTTTTCTACTTACATTCTTATACTTTGGAAAAATAAAACTCAAGACATATTTCCGAAACATGCTTTTAGGTCCTTGCTCATGCTTGTTGCGCAAATCTGTTGTAATCTACTCCACCACTTCAGGCTGTAACCACAAGTAGAATATTTCTTCCCATTCAAACATACTGCTTCGCCCATGCTGCATGCCCCACTAAGAAAATTACAGCACACATTTCTCCTTGCTGACGGCCAGACCCATTGTCCAGACACCAATATTATGTCACTGTTTTCTGTACTTACATTTGCACACTTTCAAAAAAATAAAATAAACAACATATTTGCATAAACCATGCTTTGAAGTCCTTTCTGACCCTCCGAGTACATATTTGCTGCATTTCAATCTGTGCCGACAAGCAGAATTGTTTTTCCCTTTCAAACCAATCCCAATTTCGAGAGCAACGTTACCACATAGCCAGTCCCTGGCAGCCAATCCCACTTTAAACCCATTATTAGTCCCTCATGGTTATAGCGGGAAGCCAGATGTCTGGTCATGGCCTGAGGACATGGCCCAGACAATCTGGCCACTGTCATGGCCATAGGCTAAACCTCAGTCACCAAAGGTATATCACTTTTTTTTGTACCTACATTATGACACATTTAAAAAAAATAGAACACCGACACATTTGCAAAACCAAGCTTTCAGGTCCTTGCCAAAGCTCCTTGCACGGGTTTGCTGAAAATCTGCCCATGTTTTATTTTTTTAAAAGAATCAAAATGTACATACATAAAATAGTGATATGAATTAGCCCCCACTTGACAACATCCATTCAGATTTTACACAAACATTCAAGGATGGGTCTATAAACTTTCTGAAAAATGTTCTCCACATTCGTCAAATGGCAACAAGTTATAAGCCATCTAAAAATGTTCATACCCACCCTCTAAGTGTGTCCCCTCTTGACAGAATCCCACCACAATTTGCAGAAAAATTCATATCTAGGTCTAAAATCGGTTTGCAAACTTTTGTTCAGTTGTGTCAAATGGCACCACATTTATAAACCTTTAAAAAAATGTTACACCCCCCTCCAATTGTGTTCCCTCTTGGCAAAACAGCATCACACTTTGCAGATCCATGGTTATAAGCCATCCAAAAACTGCTCTTCACCAACCCTATAATGCAGAAATAGGCATAGATGCTCCTGAACATCTCAGATGTTTGCGATCATCACAGGACTGCCCCGGACATCAGGACTGTTCGTGGACGTCGGATTTAAAAAAACACCTGTTTTTTGGCTTCTTATGCCCATATCCCATGCCATCCTCATCACCCCTCACCTTCCCAGAGATTGTTTCAATTGTTTTTTTAAAATGTTTCTACTGCGATGTTCACAGACAATGGTAGCTGTCCGTGAATCCAACATGGCGTGTGCTTCCAAAAGTCTGACCCGCCTACCGTTTCTTTTTAACCAATCAGTAGGTGCATCCTATGTCTGTAGTTATCACGCCTCCCAAGAAGGAATCTCAACCCCTGAACAGCCGCCGACGAATGTAGGACACTTGGACTCACCTAGGGTGAATTGAAAGGAAAAGAGTTTATATCATCCAAAGTAAGCTGATGAGGCACTGGAGAAGATGCTGCCTCAAGTTCATTTTGATCACCAAAACTGAGTTGATATTTGTTTCAATGCCCAACTCTGGAATGCAGGCAGCCACCAATTTGAAATGGCTGCAGTGACTCGGCCGAGACTTGATGGAACTTATAAAAAGAACTGAACATGGACTTAATGCTGTAAGCAAAGAACTCAGAGTGCTCAGGCTCATAGGGCTTCAGGACCCAATAGCTATGAAACAGGTGACCCAATTGACCATGGACATGGAAGAAGAAGGAGGAATTGATGAAGACAATAACTGACTAGTGAGGTTTACTTCATGGATGCCCTGCTAGATGATCCACATTTATTGGACCTTATCCGACATCCTCATCTTCAGGATATTATTTGGGTGCAAAATGCCAAGTAATTGCTACATGGTGTGTTGTCCTTTCCCAAAATAAAACATTTTTTATTTGCTGTAATGACAGAAAATGGAACTCTTCAGTGGAAAGATGAAAGCTGCTAAACAGATGAGTCATCACAGGTAGGTACCCCACAAATATACACAGTTACCCTGACAATGCCCTTTGATCCCAACCCAATGACCCTACCGATTACCTTGAAGTTTACATTGATACCACTCTAAAATGGCCCCACAGCTACATGCAATGTACCCTTTGGGATTATATCATGTATGGGGAGGATCTAAGATATGTAGGTAAAATATGGGTCCACAGAAGTGTTTATGAGCCGCCAGGTGAAGAAGATCAAAGTTATGATGGTGAAGTTAGAGAAACATTCATCCCTCAAGAGATGAAAGAGGGAATGTAGGGGAGTATTTACATATGAACAACTCGATTTAGCACTCTAATCCAGCACGGAAATGCAACCTGTGAAAATTCCTCTAAAATAGAAACAGAAGAAAAGAGTAAAAAACATAAATAGCCCATTCAGTGAAATACATTTCACGTGGGACCATCAAGAATTTACGGTATTATTTGTATTTAGCTGTAATATGTCTTTTATAGGCAAGTATACAGGTACTTTTTAACCAAGCATAGCAGCAGTTTACATCAGTTTGAGAAATGTAGAAAACGTGCATGTATTTGCATTTTGGTATTAGGTTTAGGGACAAGACAAATGTACTCTGATTGAAAAAACCTATGTATGGTTTGCTGAAGTTCCCAAAGCCAAGTCCCATAGAAAATAACAACTTTAAACTCACTGAAAGTTACACTTGACAGGAGGCAAACAACTAGATATAGAAAAGCATGTTTAAGAGCTAGAATAATTGCAGCTCAGCTCTGCCACCTGTGGACTAAGTAGCATAACACAGAGCTCTCTTCCGCGAGCAAATTGTTATGGAGAAACCATTATTCATAGCTCAGCCCTAATCAAGCAACAGAAAAAACATACATGTTCACCTGTGCACTACAATGATGCAGGCAACTCAGCTTGCATAAGCACCTTTGCCTATATAAATAGAACTCCATAGGAACTAACCATTAGTATAACTACATATACTCATGTAACACTGTCTGTAATGTATCAGCAAAGTAAAGACATTTTTATGGAAACATGCACTACACAAGCAAATCCACATTCATGCCATTATCAATGAGCACCTAAGCCCTACAATAGAATTTGTCATATGCCTATTTGCTACATTGCCAGCAAAGTCTTGAAACAAAAGGCACACACAGAGCAGAATGAAGTTTTCTTCCCACAGAGGGAATTTGGGAAGTACACCGACAGATACAGTTTGTAATATGAGAACAGAATGTTAGTGTCAATCTGTGCAAGGTTCCCTGAGAAAGGGATGTTTATCAATATATTTTGTCATGTGTAACTAAGCTGTTGGTCTAAATTATAAATTTCACCACTCACCCTGGAACCGCTAATGAGAAGAAAGGCTGTATTGCTACATGTGTCCACTGCTTCTGTCCATTTTGTAAGCATGAGACACTAACCTGCCATATGTTCAGAATAAACCAATGAACTTTAATGTATGCATAGTACCATGCTTACAAGCTAGTCCTAGAAGGGCAAACCATTACACATGTATTACTTTTGAGAATATGATAAATGTATGTACTCACTCTATTAGAATTGGAATGTCTGATAGATAATTTCCCTGCCATGGCAGCCTATTGCAATAAATGCTTGTTCCTGTACCTGGTGCATGTCATTTTTAGCTCTCCTTGGATTATTTTATTGGCATCAGAAGGGACATGCCATACGATCCCATAGTTTTGCTCTTATTAAATGTTTTAAAACCGCACATGAACTTTTAGAAGATGATTTTTATATTCAAAGTGTAGGACTTTGATTAATTAATTACTAAAGTTGATACATATTACAAAAGTCATTTTGTTGTGATCAATGTTCTTAGAGTGCTTTTTAATATGTGTATATTATTGTGTATATCAATGGCTATGTATCAATTGTTAAGATCATTTATTTTGTGAAACATTTCTTGTAAACTGGAACACAAATAAAAAAGAAACAGCACAGAATTTGCAAAGATAGAATAAATTAAACCCTCTGGGTAATGTGAAAGGAAGAGAAAAGGCAATAAAAGACCACACTGTTCAAAGGAAATGTTCTTGAGGTTACAAAGAGGATTAAAATGACTGATCCAATCTCAAGGGTCCAAAGATGGAAATGAGGGTACATACTAGACAATATCACCTTAGCTTGGTCTTGGTGGTTCACAGTGTCAAACCAGGCTTATCAGTATCGATCACAGGTTTTCTTCAGTTCAAAGATGCAGCAGTCACTGTGTTCCAGCAGCAAGCTGGTGTCGAGTCGGGGTCGAATCGTCTATTCGAGTGTTGCAGACAGTGCTTAAAGTGGGCCGGTGCCTGCCGCAGCTGGGCCCCGGCAGTCTCCAAAAAGTGGGACTGACCCGGGGCCCTGCCGGGCCCCCCGTCCTACCGCAACATTGGCGGGATGCATTACCCGTCGCGGCCGCAGCCGCAACGGGAGATTCGCCTGCAATGAAGTCAGTGACGCTGTGACTGGCTGCCACTTCCGTCAGTCATAGTAACTGCATCTGGTGACCCCTCGCGCAAGAGGTCACCAGAGGCAATTACTGTCCCTTTGTGTCCCCAGGTCGCCGAGGTGTCTTTAACCCTCGGCAAACCTGGGGATTCCTCGACATATTTCGAGGTTTATAAAAGATGGCTTGAAAAGTACACATGTCAAGCCATCTTTTGTAAAGCTTTGCCGACGGACAATTTTGTCCGTAGTCAAAGCTTTATAAAAGATGGCTTGAATTGTGTACTTTCAAAGTCATCTTTTATAAACCTGAAATGTTTAAAAAAAGATGGCCTGAAAACTAGGCAAACCGTAGGGTATGCACACAAATATATATAAATGTTATATATTTGTGTGCGTACCTTACTATGGTGTGTGTACTTTGCAAGCCATCTTTTATAAACGTAGAAATATGTTACATATTTCTATGTTTAGAAA
This sequence comes from Ambystoma mexicanum, assembly GCF_040938575.1. NCBI lineage: Eukaryota > Metazoa > Chordata > Amphibia > Caudata > Ambystomatidae > Ambystoma > Ambystoma mexicanum. The sequence goes on along the minus strand of NC_090929.1, from coordinate 851,846,138 downwards.
AGATGGCTTGCATAGTACACAAACCATAGTAAGGTACGCACACAAATATATAACATTTATATATATTTGTGTGCATACCCTACGATTTGCGTACTTTTTAGGCCACGCCCCTCCCACAAGCCACGCCCCCAAATGAGGGCCCCCCCTCGATTTCTTACCCCACTTAAAGCTCTGGGTGCAGATCAGGTTGTAACCAGGTTCAGTTTGGCAGTCAGGGACTGATGGTGATCGATTTTGTGCAGAGCTCGAAGGTTGTGGTTCTGGAGACACCAGGGTCATTTCAATTGACTTACAGGAGCGGCAATGAAGAGGCTGGTGCTCCAGATGGGGACTCTAATGTCAAAGGCAGTGTCAAATGGAACTAATAGTTTGCTTTGTGTTGTAAAGAAATATCCACTGAAGAAAGGTGATAACTTAAAAGACAAAGTGCGGCTGCAGCCTGCGTACACATGCAACGAAAGTCCATTAAAACCAGAATATAGAGTCAAGGCCAGAGATAAAGATGTCCAAAAACAAGAGCGCATGCTGCAACTTTTATTAAAATTGGGGACTACTTAATCGGAGAAGAAAAGAGCCATGATTTCAAGTCATACAAAAACAAATAGATTTGCATTTCTTGTTGCTGTGTGTGTTTGTTTTCCTTTACAGAAATATGGAATCAGAATTAGTAAACCTACCAATGTTGAGAATATGGACTGTTAATAGGGGGTTTGATATGCCAATGCATTATGAACTTTAAATGGAGACAGCACTGAATTCTGACATATGAGAATCCTTTCAACACACAAAGACACCAACCCACAACACACAGTATGGGAGGACAGATAATGTTCCTTACCAAGCAAATAAACTCTTTGAAGCCTGACCACTTCATATAAGGATCATCCTGCAAACAGGCAATGCAACCAAGACCATACTTTAAAGTTTAAATGTTGAGTTGTATTACTTTCCCTGTGCTAATATCAGGGGTGAACATTTAAAAAATAAGTTACATTCAGATGAATTAGTGGTCCTGCTAAGTTCAAATCTATGAACACCATCTCATTGGCCTTCATGAATCAAAGAATGTATTTGTATTAGTATTTATTTTATTTGCATGGTGCTCCTGGCCCAAGGGCATCTGGGCACATTTCTTATGAGTACATGGTTATCTGTAATACTTGATAGGACAACAGGTCTGGAAACCTCTTAAGAGGAGACATAATTACTCTGCATTTAAGGGATGGCCCAATTATGAGTTGGGCGGTAAGTGGGAGTTTTAACTCCAGCTTTTTGCTGGAGATAAAAATGTCACCTTTACTGCCCATTTTCATTGCTAGTACGGCCAGCGCAAGCGCAATTAGGGCCGGTTGTAATAGCGTCCCCAAACCACATGGGGTCCAATGAACCCAACGTGAATGGAACTTACTGCTGCACTGCTACCCATGATCAGGCGCTAATAGTGCCGGACCAAGTAGCTGTAATGCTATTTGTGTTGGTGGTATCCCTGCGATATGACTGCCGGGATACCTCCAAGGCTCGGGTAAAGGCCTTAGTATCTAGGCAGAAGAACTTCAATTGGACTGAAAAAACTTTTGTATAAAGGAAAATGCCCTTTAAATGTACATTGAATTGTTTACATGACCTGTGTCTCTGTAATCAACGCCCTTAGAGAACTAATTAACACGTTCAGCTGAATAGACTATATTAGATGGATTTAAAAAAAAATGTAGTTTCAATATGCAAATTAGTCCAAGGTACATTTCATTGCACAGAAACAGCATACCCCAGTGACTCATATGTCCTAACGTTTGCATTGACAAACACGTTATGTTGAGATGCAAAAATAATTTGTGTTGAATGGTAGAAGTGAGCTAGCTGCAAAAATGTGTACCTTGCTTCCCCTGCGCACTATCATGATAGAAATTGCATCATTCAATTTGTGCCAAAAAGAAATCTGAAGAGCTGATCGTTAACGTGGTCACATAGGGGGAATTTTCTGTTTCAGAATGTGATCAATTTTAATGCAAGAAATCTTTGAGATTACATCATATTAAATGGGAAACCGGGTGTAGAAGTTACACCCATGCCCAATGACTACCAAGGGGGTGCTCTACTGTGATGTCACTTTGGACATTGTCCCATGAATATACATTGACCAATTGGATTGGGGAAATCATACATACCTCAAAAGATGGGGTTTCTGTTCTATAAAATGTCAAACACATGCACAAAGAGGAGACTCAGACTCACTCGCTCACTCACCGACTAATGGAGAAAAGGAGGAATTGATAACAACAGGAAGGAGAAGGGATAGATTGCTCTCTTTTAGGACCCATTTTGGGTTATCACCAGTGCCATGAAAGTGAGGGAGGTCTACCAGGAGAAAAAGCCCTAGTCATTCTTCAGTGGAAAAATCAGGAAACAGGTGGTGAAGGAAAACTGATCCCATCTTGCTGACTGATGCCCGCATGTTCCTATAGTGGAGGAATTCAACCATTCCTGTCTGTGGTATATTCAAATGCCATTCTAATTTCGAGTAGGACCTAAAGGGGAAATCATCCTGAGGGGATAGATCTTAAAAAGAGAATCAGATTAAATCCTGGCCCTGTTTGTTTTAATTACTGAGGTGTGGGAATATATACATTGACTGTGCATGCCAACGTGTTAGGGAACATTTCAAAAGTATATGTGCTTTTGGAAAAATATACATTTTTTATATTATTGGATATATGTAAAGGTGGCTACACATCAAATGGTGTTTCAAGGCATCAAAGGTCACAGAGTGTGTTTATAGAGAGATCCCCATACTCTTTCTTTGTGTAATGATGTTTAGCACAGAGGAAATATTGGGAAGTTAAATGCGCATCTCACTATGTGCATACCTAGAAAAAGAATATAATTTAAGTGATTCCTGGGTTTACCATCAAGCAGAATATTGTTGTTAATGCTAAATTCTTCCAGACCAGAGGGAGAGGGTGATTATTTGCTACCCATTCTCTTGCTGTTTAAGGTGCCCATTGAAGGTGAGAGAGGTATGCTTTTACATGATAATTAAATAGAAACATTACGGATGGGAATCTAGCCTTCATACATGCTGAACATACTGTTTTACAAGCCATTTACATACCTGAAGGTCCAAGAGTTTGTTGCAATTGAGTTTAAAATGGTAATGAAATTGTGACATGTCTATCAAGTATGGGGATGACATTTTGAATAAAGGGGAAGTAGCGAGAATTGGATAGGCAGGGACATTTTAACTAATTTGTTGTTTTTACAAATTAAAGATTCCTCTTGGACTCTCATGCATTCAATCCATGTTGCCTGTGTGCTCCAGGTGAGCTAAATACATAGATACGTATGGTAAAGGGTGTGTTGTTAAAGTTTCTATGTCCATAACTGTGGCATTGAAACATGAAGTGACTAGCGTGTTTATTATTTCGTATCATTGGCCTTTTATGAAGACACAATTTGTTAATCTGTAATCTGCCTCAATTTTTTCTATTTGTTAATAAATATAACTTCTGTGCAACCCTATGTGTGTCTTGTCCCAAAAGGGGAAGGAAGCTGTACAGAATCAATGTTATTTTTTTTAATTTATTTTTCTTGTTTGGCTGTAAACAACAACCTTTCAATAAATACAATTTACAGTTCAATTATCAATACATTTTTTTTTTAAATCATCTCATACAATTTAATAAAAAAAGGTGTATAGAGTCTTCCAGGTGTGTTCACTTACTGAGATTAGTTCAAAATTACTTTTAAAACAATTCATTTAAAAAGCCAGTTGGTGCTAATCTAATTGACATTCGTTTTGCACCAAAAATCAGCAGCCATAATTCCTCGATATCAGTTATCGTCTGATCTTTAAAACAGTGTAAAAAGTATTTACGGCGTGCAACATACAGTACTGGACAATAAACAATGACATGTTTCAGGGTTTCTTTAGTATTGCAATCTTTACAGAATCGGCAGATATTTTCACTAACATCTATTAATTTCCGCCTGGCTAATATATCTGAATCAATGTTATTAAATTGGCGGTCTCAGATTCATTAAAATAAATAGAAATTGTGCGTGTCTGTTTTGGGGTGTGTGGAAAGTTTGCTGAATTAGATGTTGCCCATTAAAAACATTCTACAAAACTGGAGCGCCCAACAAGACATGATTTTGGGATGACTAGTGTCAATTCAACAAAGATCCTTTTAAGCCAAATTGTGCAAAGCCATTGAATGTGTGTGGAAGTGTTGGGTTGCCGTGAATTAAATGGTATTTATACAGCAGTGCCGAAGGCGAAACTAAGGTGTGAACAGAAGCAGAGATTTTTACACATAACATGATTGGGGTTTAAATTTGGTGTTGTAAGGGATTTAGTGACAGTTGTAAAATAGGAGTATGAAATGTTTGCATTTCTTTTCTTTGAGACGGGTATGTTACATTTAAACTGTGAAATGTCTGACATAGGGCATAATGGCGCTAATAGCGGCATGGTTACCTCCTACCTCCTAATGACCCCCATAGACCCTTACACCAATCCCTACAGAGGGTATATATGACTTCCACTGTTAAAAAAGTTAACTTTAAACTGATCTCCCTCTCTGCAAACTTGTATTTCCACCTTAAACTGGTGGAGGGCAGGTTAGGAGACATGGGATGCTCAGATTCAGCAGTGCCAAGAAGTGGGCCAGAACATTTCTTTCCTTTTTTCTTTTTTTTAAAAAACTTTTGTTATTGAGTGCTTGACATTACAACAGGCGGTAGAAAAACATGGCAGTGTATATCAATACAGTTCTTTAGCTACAGCATCTATGCATTTCATCACAACAATGATTGTCAGATTGGATAGTAGAGACAGTGGTTCTGCATTGGACTGTATGGGTTCCAATCAACCGAGAAGGACAAGTTCTAAGGTATACAGTTGACTATTCTGTATCAGAATGGTTCTCATGTAGCAACTGTAAATAAATGTGGGGACACGGCCATATGTCAGTTGGTTTACAATTCGCTGGTTGCAGGGAGGAACATTGCTCCTCTTGGTTGGAGGCCCATGTGACAACATATGACCATTGTGCCAGTGTAGGACCCACAGGTATCAACCACAGCAGTAGTGTGCACCGAACAGCAAGAAACATACAGAGGCTGGCAGGTTCATGGTAACTGCTTTGGAGTAGCGTACATTTGTGGAATAAACAGGTCATGCGGTCCGGGACAATACCACCGTCAAATATCTGAGACATAGTATCACAAACCCTGATCCAGAATTCCCTAAGTCTTGGGCATTCCCATATCATGTGGTAATATCCCGCCCCAACAGTGTGACACCTAGGACAGTGGGAAGGGTGGTCGTTTGAAATGAGGTGCCATCTGGCAGGTGCCCAGAACATTTCTGAAGAGCTACTGAGCACCATGCAAATGTGTAGTGACAAACTGCAAGACACTGTACATCTGCAAGAAACACTGAAGGAATCAGGCTTCTACAACAACACAATGTAATATAACAAATGCAAACCAAAATTAACACATCATGTGACGATCTGCAGAACCAATCATTTAAAAGGGAAATATAATGACCAATCCGTGTATAATTATATCCTGTTAGATAATATTGTTAGACTAAAACTAAACTAATTATCAAAGAGTTGAGTCCCAAAATGAATTTGAACAAATGAATCATAATTGCAGTGTCACACACGAGCATGATGCTCTAACTCATGAGAAGCAGCAACTGTTACAAATACTAGAACAGGAACACGAAGAGGAAGACCTCTGTCAAGTCTGTTCCCAAACAGTAACCAATGTGAAAGATGCAAATGTCATTCTTCAGGATAAGTAGGATAAGTTGGAACACATAAAGACTGACCTGAAACAGACAGTTCAATTAAAAGTGTACTTTGAAAAATAAATGCTGCTCTGGCAAGAGAAATAAGTCAAGAAAGATCTAGTGTAATTCACAACTGCCAGCGCAAGAATCAATGTTTAAAGCAGGATTTCATGAGAAGGACTTGTTTTTAACTTCCCATAGCAAACCTCTGGAAGCTAATCAGACCAGCATATGTGATTTGAGAGAGCAGTTAGCCCAGTGTAAGCAGAAAATGATAATGGAAATTAAAAAAAAAAAAATTAAACCAAGAATTAAGATATTATAAAATGGTCCAACCATTACTCAGCGGACAGCCACCAGAGCCAAGTACTTTTTGACAGAGGGGATCATTCCCTGTTGCCAAAGGCCTTATTCCACCCGTAACTTCCTATTGGCAGGCTAAGAAGTGTCTAACATCCTCTCTCCCAAATATTTCTGATTAGGAAGGAAAGCATTCCTTATCTGATATAGATGACTTTCCACCTTTACCAGCGAGAAGGACGGAGAGTGCCCCATTCAGCATGTCAGGTGGGGACAGAAGTGGAAATGAAGATACATCTGGGCCTGAGGAAAAACATGATTAAGGATAGAGCAATCTAGAACTGCAGAAACTGGTCCTGCAGAGAAATCATTCAGCCCTCTAAGAGGACATGGAAAGACACAGCTTCAGCCAAGGAAGGGAATTTTAAAAGTCTCTTCCCATCATGGAGACTGGGAGGATACCTCCAGGCCATCCAGGAGAAGAGACAGTACCTATTCTCAGCCTTCAGAGGATGAAACACAATATTATCCAACCTCTAAAATAGTATCCAGGGATAATAGCCCTGAGAAATCCCTGAGAAAAGAACAAAGGGAGGAGCATGTGTCCCATTCATCTGGAAGGTATTCCTGATATCAGAACAATAGGGATGGCACAGTTGACAAAATGGAATGGGGTTCCAGCAGTAGCTCTGACTCCGAGGAAGAGTGGACACAGGGTCAGAGACACATGAAAGGCAGATCCCAAAATAATGTAATAACAGACCCTAACAAACAAATCAAAGCCATCAAATGTTTTATGACCCCTTATCATAAAATGCTAAATATTCTGTGTGGGAACATCTAGAGTTGTTTGAGCAAATGATGTCCTCATTTGGAATAAGTAGTATTTTTAATAAGATGGAGTATGCTAAATGGACGTTCCCCACTGAATTCTGCAGCTTCTTTGCAAGGCTGGAGGATAAAATTCACATTTTATGGTCTACTTATAAGGCTTAAGTCTACTTATATATTAAAAACATATATCCACGTGTAGGAATCCACAAGGGGTCATTCAGCTGCAGACAATATTGTGTGTGGCCACTACCCGTCTCTGGGAGAATTCCCCCAGAGGTTATGCATGTTAAGAGCATATTATTGTGGTACTTGGCAAACGCCTGTCGAATGCCTATGCAAGAGCCAACATTTTGCACTTTGCCTTATATTTCCATTGGCTGTAGGCACAACCATTTAAGACATGTTAATTATAACAGAGGCTGATTTAGAGCTGCATTTATACCATTCACATTCAGTAGGCTGTTCAGAAAGTTCACAGCTAGCTCAAAGAGATTCCAGGCAATGTTATTGTTGGTAAGGGAGGTGCAGGCAGTGGGTGGGAATGGCCATTGGGATTAGCATGGCAATGGCCAGTCAGTGGGTGGGTAAATGACCAAACAACATCCCTAAATTATGGGTCCCTCCTCACATGGCATCTGTTTTATCTTCACTTCAGCTTTAAGGCAGCACTTACAGTACCAATTAATAGCCAAAACTAAAAAGACAAAAACAAGGAAACAGAAGAAGTGTTCAATAAACAAAAAAGAAAAGAAAATGAAAAGATTACAGTCAGAATATAAACACAGAAATAAGAACAAAGTAGGGTCAGTATTATATTGAACAGGATACAATAATTCAAAGTGAGACTATAGGAAATAGACAGACACATAGAAACATAGCTGGCTAGATAGAAAGATAAATAGACAGGCAACAGATAGAAAGGTAGCTTTATGGATAGATGGAAGGATGCATAGATGGATGGATGGACAGATACACAGATCCCTCAATTGGACTGAGTACAGGTGTGGACTTGAAGGGGCCCAAGAGCTAACAGAAATCCCTCCTTCATATCTAAGTGATGTGTGCGCCTAACAACTAAAATGCATTGGTACTTCGCACCGACACAGGTGGAAGGCAACGGAATGCCTCAAGCCTCTTGGGTGCTAACTGCCTATGAGTGCCTATTGGTGGTTAAGACTCTTAAAAGTCACGTAACTGTATATATGGCATACATTTCCACTTTTGTTCACTATTGTGAATCACATCACCACTAGAATTAAGGTTTTGTTGTCCACTTGTGCTCCTTCCACTTGCAGTAGAGCACAAATATTGGGTTCTTTGTGAAGGCACTAGTCGGGCCCAATGGCCCTTGTCTAAGTATTCAGAGTCAAAAAGTTATTGAATGTTGGGTGTCTTGACCCACGTGCAAGTAATCATGCTGCAACATTTGGTGCTGTGGGCTTAGAAAATTCAAGATGGCGGAAAACCCACATGTGCGCCGAAATCCAGGAAAGCTGCGCAGTTTGTGCGCCCACCAAAATGGTTGCCTCACTTGCCACCCACCAGTGCGAGAATGAAAGGCCGGGTTGCCATGAGGGAAATGGGTTGCCAAAGGAAAAACAGTAGCGCCGGTTAGCTTCAAAGCGCTTTAAAACCACCATTGGACTACCCGCACAGTAGTCTGAAACCATTGGGAATGGCAATGCTGATTGCCAAATGCAACTTAGAATTGTGGGGAATTCATTTGTTAAATCCCAAAAATGGGTGCAGTACCAGTACTCACCACTATCCAAAAGCCGGCGTTTTAAAACCACCCTGTGTTTCTCTGAAGGCAGGCTCAAAATGCCTATTTTCAAACATTACAATATGTGCAAAATATTCACTGAACACCAGCAGACATTTGGCAGAATGGAGTTTTGTGTGCCTACAAAATCTGGGAAATGAAGAGCCCAGAACAATGCTTATAACAAAACTGGCTGAGCTATGGAGTCAGCAGTTTAAGTTGCACTGGATTTAAAGACACTAAAATCGAAAATGTTTAGATTAAATGAGTGACCTATGTTTGGTGTCACATGCCTTTGTAACTGTTGAAATGTCATAGTTTTGCACTTAGAATCAGCATTCTAGCTGCATGTGTAAAATTGCAAGTTAATTTAAAAAGCAACAAAAAACATGACAGTTAGCTGAAAGTCTGGCTTAAGGAACTTGATTTTGCTTGACAACTACCTCCATCAGGAGTGAAACTTGAGTCACAGCTGTGTTCCCAGGACTATCTGCCTTTTTGCTGGCCACACTAAGAATATACCATCTATCTGATAATTGAATTACCTGTGCTCTGCAGGAGAGTGAACAATGCAACTCCCTTCACCCAGGCAGAGGGTTTATTGAGAGGATCATAAATGGCTTCCTCTTGAACAATGAGCCTTTCAGGACCCAAGCAAATCTTATATTGCAGGGGTCGTAAAAGTGGCTTACTCTTGGCAGAAACTGGGAGGGGGAGAAACTGGAGACAGAAGCTGGCTTGGCAGAACTGGATAAACCAGTATTTCTACCTTGTGCTGAGAGGAAACCACACCCCTTTGGAGCCAGAACATAACTTTAAAAAGATGGATCATTCATAGAGCGGACATGTGAAAATTTTATAAATGATACCATAATTCTTGTGATTTTTCTGCCCACAGTTTAAGAGGTTTTTAGAACCGGTGGTATGTTCAGGGGGGTGTCAGCGGAAAAGTGGATATTACTCTAAATGTATGCATGTTAAAAATCTGAAACTTCATCAGTTAATGTCCATACTCCCTGCGCACATGTATGTAAAGTTGGGTCAATGTCAGAAATTGAAAAATCAGTTAAAAAGTCAATTATGTGCCATTTCTGAATGCAAGCTCTTAGAAACAACAGATTTGGACAGAGACATGGCTAAATTCAGCCACACCATGTATATGTAATTTCAAGCAACTGTTTACCTGTGCAAATATGTCTTTTGTTTTCAAATATAGAATGTGTGCAATCTGACAGAGGAGTGTCCTATCTGCAAGCCATAAAATGACATCACTCTGACACAACTTAGCTTCGCCAATCAAGTGAGGAATGGAAATTTGACCAATGACAAGTGAGAGGGGCAAGTTTAGTTATGACCAACATACCCACCCACTCTCAAAACACATAAAAGCAGACAGACAGGACAGATAGGGACCTTCAATTCCATTTGCTGCAACGCGCTCTGCCGGACCATACAACATCCAGAGATCCAGACTTCAAATTCATCAACCTCCAGAAAGCCAAACTAGAGACTTCAATCTATCCAGAACTAAGAGACCAGACCAGAGAGCGAGCAGTTCCAGAGACCAGACGCTGTGCCCAGAGAGAGACCAGAGCCCAGTCTAAAACCCTGACCAGATCCGTGATGAGGCCCATTTAATTCAAGAATATAGTGTGAGTACCCAGCAGAACTGTGTAGAACCAATCTCTTAGTTTAAATTCATCTAATTCAATCTATTTAACCTAAGTAGAACTGCCTGATAGCTCCAAATCTGTCACCTGTCATTCTAGCTGCAAAAATCTGTCACTTGTCATTTTGAGCTTTTAAAATTTCAAATCTGAAAAACGACCTTCACAAAATCGCTCATATCTCCGCGACCGTTTGTCTTAGAGACTTGCAGTAACTTTCATTTTGAAGCTGAGATCCTAGGCTTTCCTAGGACCCCAAAACGATCGTGATAGTCCTTGCGGTTCCTCTGTAATAGCGCTCGGCGCATCCGCGAATTTTGCCGCGATTTGCAAATTTCTTCACGTGTAAAAAAATCGGCTGCTGCTTGCCTTCCATTTGCCAGAAATTCGTTTAACCTGCTAACTATCCCTGCATCATTGCTAGTGTGAGCCGGGACTAATATTAACTAGATACCACTCACCCTGAACCTCTGAAAGGGAATTAAAAGCATTTTAGCATATTTTTTAATTCATTGCCAGCACATATCAAAGCAATTTTGCCTGTGTTTTCAAAACTCCTATCTGTTTTCTTTAAGCGTGCTTGGGGGGGATTGAACTGAATTACATTGATTGCATTTCTGAGAACTGTGTGCTTTCCTCCCATTTCCTTGCATTGCATAAAAGGGGGGGGGGAATTGCCAGAGAAAAGTGATTACATTGTTTTGTTGAAATCATATTGAGTATTTTCTATACTGCATTTCATTCATTCAACCTTGCATTTCCTTGAACCCTATAACACATTCTCTACCACATTATACTTCTGTACCTATTTACCACTGTGCTACCTTATCCATTTCATGTCAACTCCTTATTGAGTATAGAGAAGCGTGTTAGTGCCAGATTCTCCGTTGTTAATCTTTATCATATCAGATTAAGTGTGATATTCAATTATTAATTTATTATAAGGTGTGACATATATATATCTATTGTTTAAATTATCAAATAAACCTTTTAACTTGCAAAACAGAACTACTTCTTGGCTCAGTGGGGTCAGGGGGATTCCAAGAGAGGGGTGTTATATAGGGGTAGTCATCCAGAACGCATGAACTGGACATAAAGATATATCAATAAGGGTTTCCATTCAGTATCCCAGACTAGGCATTGACTTAGCTGTAGTCTGAATCGAATCCTCTTACAAACTGGGGGCTCGGCCGGACGTTTGGGTTAGAATACCACTTGTGCAGCTTAATACAGTGTGCTAACTGACGGGATACATACATCCGGTCGGATCACCACGCTGCATTACGCTGTGAAGCATTCCTCAAAAGGGACACTCCAAGAAAAGTTCTGTTCTGCAAAAATAAAATACTAACTTCTGTAAGTCAGGACAGAGACCAATCTCTAGAATGACGACCTTGGTAGATATGAAAATAGCCAGAGAGCACTTCTTACATAAACTATTCGTGAGAGGTGAATGGGCTGAGCAGGGCCAGGATGCCTGGTTGCAGGCCATCACACGACAGGTCACTGAAACAGGGTCAGACTTATGGAGAGATCAGGGTCCATTACATGTGGCCCTGAGTGAACTATATATGGCTCCTAAAGCCAAAGAGGAACACAATAAGATTGCCAGGATAGCAGCATACCTGTACCTATATATGGGAGACATGCAGGATAGATGTGCTGAAAGCCAAAATCTGGCAAATAGGCAACAGGTGGTGTTAGAGAAGGTCCAATCTGACCTGGTCTCTTCTGAGCAGAGGCTGCAGGGGAGCCAGGAGTCAGAAAATGACAGCAGGCAGTACATCATTAAAATAAAAGAGGATATGGGCATCCTACAACAGGAAAAGACAGACCAGGATACCAGATTTCTGGCCCTGCAGAAGGAGCACCAAGACAGTTTGGACTCCTTACTGCAGAACCAGAAAAAGTTGGAGCAACAGATCAATTTCAACAGGGCATGCGCGGAGCAGGTAGTCACCCTGCAAAGCCAGCTAGATAGAGAGAAAGAGGAGAGCAATAAACTGATTCTGAAAGACCTGGATACCCAGGCAGAGTTTGATCAGGAGCGCCAGAAAGCTGGTGCCTTCCAAAGGCAGAGGGACGACCTGGCGGCACAAATGCAGGCTCTTAGTCAGGAAAGAGACGCCATAGGCCAGGAAGTCTGCCATTTAAAAAGGAAAATGGAAGAAAATCACCTGGCCCTCCAGGGGCTGGGTGACCTCCAAAAAGAAAACCAGAACTTGTTAGAGCACACCAGGAGGGTGGAGGATGCTCTAGCAAGATAGGAGCAGGCCAATAGGGACACAGCTCAGGAGGTAAACCTCCTGCAGCAAAGACTGGCCCAGTTCTCCAGGACCAACCAGGAAGCACAGAGGGAAAATGAGGCCCTCTGTCAACACAATGATAGGCTCCAACAACAGGTAGCGATGCAGGAGAGACTGATAGAGTCTAGTAAGGCCTTAACTGAGGAACTGAAGGCACAAATGCAGGCTCTTGCATTGCAACAGGGAGCAGGGGCGGATAGAGATGAGGTTCGCTGGGAAATGGAAACTCCGGAGCATAACCTCAGGAGCCCTAGTACCAGAGGCCCTCATACCTCTCAGTCCCTGGACTCTGCCACCCCCATGTCCCCTGGCGCACGTGAGCACAGGGCCACAGGGATGGCAGATTACTATCCAGCTAAGAGTATGGGGCTCATAGGCCAGTACCACCCAGGAATGGAGGGGTGGGCATCCGGGTATGGGCACCCAAGTACAGTACAGTTCAGTGGGGAACCCCAGGAGAGTAGGCCCCTTAAGGGCATCCTGAAAACCTCTGCCCAGTTAGGTCAGTGGGGGGGGGGTACCCATCAAATCCTGGCAGCAAGGAGGAATCTGAAGACTCCTCTGAACTGCGCAGGACACAGGAGACCAGGTCCCCACATTCTGCCAGCCATTCCCAGGCTCGCAGAATCCGGGAAAACCTGGAAGAACAGACGGGAACCTCTGGGAGCAGTGCCTCCGAGTCCGAGGACGAATGGACAAGGGTTACCCGAACCAAAAAGGCCAATAAGGCAAAAAGGGCCTTGCTTAAGGACCCCTTAAAGCAGATTAAGGCGATCAGGAGCGTCATCACGCCTTACCATAAGAACGCTAAGTATTCTGTTTGGGAGCACTTAGAGTTGTTTGAACAAATGATGGAGACTTTCCATTTGAAGGACAGCCAAAGCTGTATTCAATATGTAAAGTGGACCTTCTCCCCGGAATACTCCAGTTTCTTTGCGGGGCTGGAGGACCAAAATCATTTAAGATGGTCCACCTATAAGGCGGCCATCTTGAAACATTTTTCTGTTCACAGAAATCCTCAAGAGGCTCGCAAGGCAGCCTACAATTTGCAATGTGGGGAGGATCAGGCCCCACAAGAATTTGTGCAGGAGTTAAAGCGTGCTTTTGCACAGACCACAAGAAGGGTGCGCACAGACAGTAGAGAATTCATCAATACATTTTTTCATGCCTTGCCCAAATACATAATGACCCAGCTCGTGAGGGATTTTCACGAGAAAAGATCTTTAGACTGGGTCATTGAACAGGCTACCCGGATCTATGAGGTGCAGAAACCGGTAGATAGCAAAAGTAATGACCAGAAAAACCCCAAAGCCAACAGCACCCCTGCTGCTGCCAAGGTGGCAGAGGTAAAGGTCACCCCCGTTTTGGATTTGGAGATGGGGGGGCCTAAAAACCTACCTGCACCTAATAATGCTAGGCCCAGGAGGTCCTCGGGTCAGTCACAGACAGGGAGCCAAGGAGGCAACCCCACAAATGGGGTCCCTCGCTCTCCTGATTATGTAAGTCCCCGTTACAAGGGAAATCGACCCATCCTGGGTTATGTGTGGACTCCTCCAGCCCAAGGGGGGGGATCCAGCCAAGCACCTAACCCAGGGAACTTCCCTCCCAACTTCCCACAGGAGGGCAGAAATTCTCCAAATCCTGGGCAGAACTTTTTCCCCAGGTATCCACCCAATTTCCAACCCCAAAATCATCCATCCTTCTTTCCCCAATTCCCTGAGCCCAGACAACCTAATCCGGGAGAGGGGAGGCCAAGGGTGGAGGGGTACCCAAATCTTCCCAACCCGGGGTATTACCAGAGGAGGGACAGCTACTCTTCCCGGGATCAGCCCAGGGGAGAAAACAGGGCCCCGTATCAGCCAGAGCGGGTTTCCCAGTTAGAGCGCCAGGTTCAAAACATGGCGCGGGATCTGGGTCACATACTGAGGGCTCAGCAGAACCCTCAGATGGGGGTGCCGGCGCAGAACGCACCCAACTCTGGACCTGGTGCTCCAGAACAATGACGGGGGCAGCACCCCGATAACTCACCGGTTCCCAGGGAGGAGGCACAAGGGGAAGGGGGGTGTAAAGCCTTGGAGGAAGCTTCCTTCCTTACTTGTAAACAGCCCCTGGAAACCCAGGAACCGGAAACAAAATCTCTTGCCCCTGAAAGTCTGCCTCCTAAGGAGCAGAGGGGGGGTAGGAGAAACAAAAGACCCAAACAGACTCAGTTTGAGGAGGAGGTACAGATCTTCCAATTTGAGGGAGAGGGATCCTCAGAGGATCCTGGGAAAAGGATCTTCTCCTTCAGAGAGGGGGGAACTCCTCCCAAAGAAAAATGGGTCCCTAGGGATGCAAATCCAGACTGGGGAGATGTGGAGACTGAGCTACCGCCGCCCACCATCTCATCCCAGAACCAACAGCAAGAAAATCCCCTGGTTCAAACCCATCCTGGTGACTGCCTCCAAAAAGGGGGGGGCGGCCCAGAACCGGAGCCAGGGGAACCCACAATGGCTCTGATCTCCAGTTGCCAAATTTTTCTTTCAGATTCCCAAGGCTCTCCACAGAATTCTGCCCAAATCTCTTCGCTAGCGATGTCCAAAACCAGAAAATTAGCCCACCAGTTGTCCAAAAATGTACATTATCTGTGCCCCCTTGAGGAGAAGGAGGGAAGATATTATGCCCCGGTACAAGTACAGGGGCAGGGTACAATTTTGGCACTGGTGGACACTGGATCTCAAGCCACCCTTCTGTCCAGAAGGGCCTTTGACGAACTGAATGCAGGAAGGGGAGAGAATTACCAAATTCCTCTCACCTCTCTTCCTGGACAACTGCAGAACTTTGACGGGAAGGAAATTCCCGTTGAGGGGATGGCAGACTTGGACATTAAAATTGGGCGACATAAGTTGAAACACCCGGTCATAGTTGTGACCCCAGAGGGCACCCCTTGTTTACTAGGGAATGACCTCCTGAGAAGGTTGTCACCCCTAATAGATTGCGTAAACAAGGTCCTCTGGACCCAGACTAGCCGACCAATAAAATTAAAACA